>NC_048301.1:10947138-11247138 GCF_013100865.1 Trachemys scripta elegans | reverse complement strand
GAAAATTTCGGCTGAAAATAGGGAGTTAGAAGGAGATGCTTAGGGAACATTTTCTATACTGGCTGTTACTGCTGTCACTGTAACATAGATACTAAACAAGGATCTGGTCCAATGCCCATTTAAGAGAATGGAAAGATGCCCCTATAGAAGTGATCTCCATATGACAAAGTGCAGGCCCCTCTGATAAAAAGCATTCATCATACACTTTGTCTTCTTCACTTGCACTCTGCCCACCTCCACTGGCAGGGCCGGTTCCAGGGTTTTTGCCGCCCCAAGCGGCGGAAAAAAAAAAAAAAAAGACGCGATCGCGATCCGCGGCAGCTCCACTGCGCTGCTTTCTTCTTCGGTGGCAATTCGGCAGCAGGTCCTTCCCTCCGAGAGGGACCGAGGGACTCTCTGCCGAAGAGCCCGATGTGCCGCCCCTTCCCCTTGGCCATCCCAAACACCTGCTTGCTCAGCTGGTGCCTAGAGCCAGCCCTGTCCACTGGCACTACTTAGAGTATTCCAAACTTTTGAGTATCAGAGGGGTAGCCGTGTTAGTCTGAATCTGTAAAAAGCAACAGAGGGTCCTGTGGCACCTTTAAGACTAACAGAAGTATTGGAGCATAAGCTTTCGTGAATGAATACCCACTTCATCAGACGCAAGGATGTAGTTGGATGTCCTTTTCCATTGTTTCTTTGATTTCCACCAGCTTTGCCATTGAAACTGGGAGATTGAATCCATTAATGTCCTGCACTACATCATATCTCCTTCCCCCAACTTACTGATGCTGGGTATATATGTCCAGCTCAGGGTGTCAGCTAACACCAGCAATTGGCCTGGACATTATCTGATCGCTGCCTGGTAGTGCTGGAGGTGCAGCAACATGTGCTGCCATCTCTTTAGAGCACTGAAAAGGGGCTTTGCCATGATCGTCTGTAGGGGTTTGTGGCCTCCTTGCACTGTTACTGGATAGCCATAGATGTACTGATGGAATCGCTCCACTCCAAATACCATAGCCAGAAGTGCTTTTTCTTTTTGGGCTTACTCCTGTTCAGTCTTAGATAGGAGTTTGCTGGCATAGGTGATTGGCCGCTCCCGCAAAAGAGCTACACCCAATCCTTTTGCCAATGCCTCACTCTGGAGTCTCGGTGGCTCTCCTGGCTCGTAGTACTTCAGGACAGAGGCATCCGTTGTCATTTGTTTCAGCATGTCAAATGCTTGCTGTTGGGAACCTGCCCAGTCCCACTCAACATCCTGCCTTGGGAGCTGACATATGGGTACCGCTTCAGCCAGGTGTGGGCAGAACTTGGACAGAAAATATGTTATTCCTATGAAGCATTGTACCCCTTTCATATCCACTGGAGCTGGCATGCCCCTGACTGCCTTGATCTTATTGGGATCTGCTTTCAGTCCCTCTGCTGTGAGCAGATGTCCAATGTATGTCACCTCACGCTGTTTGAGTTACATTTTTTCTGGGTTGAATTTTACGTTCTTGTCCCTGCATCACTATAGAAAAGCTTGTACTTTTCTGTCATGATCTCGTTCAGCTTCTGTATAATTGTTCCCCTCACATACAGTGAGGGTATCATTTGCCGTCCTTCCAGCACTTGGGTATGTGTTGTCTCTAGAACACCTCTGGTGCTGGGCTTATGTCCATCGGCACGTACAGCCATCTCTAGCATCCACATGGTGGTGCAAGGGTTGTCAGCATGCTGGACTCTTTATCCAGGCTTATGTGCCAAAACCCATTTCTCACATCACAGGCCATAAAGATTCTGGCTTTGGAAACTGCTGGCAAGATGTCATCCGCTATGGGCAGTGGATAGCGGCATCTTTTCAATGCTCAGTTCAGTGGCTTTGGCTCTGTGCAGATGTGTAACTTGCCTGATTTTTTTTTTTTTTTTATCACCACCATGCTACTTACCCGGGCTGTTCTGGTTTCTATAGGTGCTATGATACTCGTACTCTGCAGGCTTTTGAGCTCCTTGTTTATTGGATTACAGAACGCCGCTAGAATTTTCCTTCATGATAAGTACAGAGGTTCCACTGTGGAGTCTACTTCTAGCTGCAGCTTTCCTTCAAGGCACCTGTCACCTTTGAAAACATCCCCATATGCTTCTAAAAGAGTCTCCATTGTCCATGGGACGCCCCCCCAAATTTTGCTTCTTGCGTTGCAGCTATAAAATTCTGACTCTACACCCTAATCAGTTCTGTGGCTTGTATGGATGTATTCCCTAAGAGGGGTTTGTGGCTCTTACCATTCACCCCCACAAACTTCAGTTGGTACCATCTGTTAGTTTTCAGGTTAGTTACCATGAGGTCATATTTTCTGACACTCTGCACTATGCTGTCATTGTATATAATTGCATCTTGCCTGCTCTTTGTAATGGGTGTGTCTGAGTGCAATGCACACGAAGGAATTACATTGCAAGGGGACCCAATATGATTTAGTTGGGGTTGGTCCTGCTTTGAGCAGGGGGTTGGACTAGATGGCCTCCTGAGGTCCCTTCCAACCCTGATATTCTATGATTCTATGAAAGTGATACTGGGGATTCTTAAATAATCTATATCTATCTAACTATGTACAGATGGGGCTACACCAGGCCCTCCACTGGGCTAGGTTTGTGTTCCCTTCATGTCCCATCACCAGACTAGAGCCTCCAGTATTGTTTAGTTTTTTAAACTAGAAACAAGTAACAACATAACCCTCAAATAGCTACTTAGAAACTGCCTCTTTCCATGCTGAGAAATTACTGCGACAATATATCAAGCAATGGATTATTTCACATTCATCAGAGACAGGCAAGAAAAGTGTGGCCCAACTTCTGGAAGTCTTGTGTTCTATTCCCGTCTCTGACACTGAACTCCTTTGGTCACCTTAGATAAGTCACCTAACCTCTTTCTGTCTTGGTTTCCCCATCTGCAAAATGAGGACAATCATACTTATCTACCTCACAGGGAGTTTCTGAAGATTAGATGATGTTTGTAAAGTGTTTTGAATGTGAAAAACATTAAATATTATTAACCAGATCACTGACCATTCCTGCTAACCAGGAAAGGCAAGATGTTTATCTTTCAGTAGAAGTGGAATGGAACAGAAAAACTGACTTTTGGAATTATACAGATGGATCATTTAAATAAACCACAAAGCTTACTTTTTCAAAGGCACACTTGAAACATAGGAGCAAAACTACCTTTGACTTTCAATGGGAGTTGGGTGACTAACTGATCATCATGCCTTTGAAAATCTCCCCCTAATTAACCTGACCCACAGTGGTACCTGGAATAGTTCTGGGTCTTCTCTCTTTTCAGTTAACTCTTGTGCTCATTGCAGTCAACTAGGGTAAGCTTCCTCTCTTAATACGCTTCTTCATAACTCTTTGGAGTCTTTCCTCCTGAGAATGTCCAGAAGATACAGCTCTCTTTCTCCTTTCTTCTCTTTCATATGGCAATAGTGGAACATTGAAAACAAGGGCATGACTACAGTTGGATCTTAAAGTCTCTTATCCAGTCCAGAGCAGAGGGAGTGAGTACCATGTGAATGGCTGCTACACTTCTAGGATAAGCACGGATTGGGCAAAAAGAACAGGAGTCCTTGTGGCACCTTAGAGACTAATACATTTATTTGAGCATAAGCTTTCATGGTCTACAGCCCACTTCATCAGATGCATAGAATGGAACATATAGTAAGAAGATATATATACATACAGAGAACATGAAACATCGATTCCATGGATTGGGCAATCATCTGTGATGTGTTTGATAGTTTGCACCACACCAGAGTCGCAGTTCAGCGATTCCCTCACTTTCCCTATATGGAGTAAGTATGTGCATCTTCAGTGATGTGTGTGGATATGGTTTCAAGCTGTCCCTATGCACTGTGGGGAGGAGAAGCCCAGCACTTGCACAGTGGGGTCATCAATTAGATTTTTTTTTTGGTATGTCGGCAGCTGCCCAGGCTTCAGACCATCTTCTGTGATTATCGTTACCTTCCATTCTTCCTCCTTCTCTCTCTGTTTTGCAGTGGTCTTCTAAAAAGCACATTGATGCAGCAACACTTGCTGAGAGATGTCACACTATAAAAGGTGAACATTCCCCCTTTTGCCACAACAGGGTTGTGTATGTATATAATTGAGAACCTATTTTAATCACCAAAAACAACGAGGAGTCCTTGTGGCACCTTAGAGACTAACAAATTTATTTGGGCATAAGCTTTTGTGGACTAAAACCCACTTCATCAGATGCATGGAGTGAAAAATACAGTAAGCAGAATATATATATTATAGCACATGAAAAGATGGGAGTTGCCTTACCAAGTATGTCACCATATGCCAGCAATGCCCCTCTGCCATGTACATTGGCCAAACTGGACAGTCTCTACGCAAAAGAATAAATGGACACAAATCAGACATCAAGAACTGTAACATTCAAAAACCAGTAGGAGAACACTTCAATCTCCCTGGACACGCAATAACAGACTTAAAAGTAGCAATTCTTCAACAAAAAAAAACCCTTCAAAAACAGACTCCAATGAGAAACTGCAGAACTGGAATTAATTTGCAAACTGGACACCATCAAATTAGGCCTGAATAAAGACTGGGAGTGGATGGGTCACTACAAAAAGTAATTTTCCCTCTGCCGATACTCACACCTTCTTGTCAAGTTGGAAATGTGCCACCTTGATTGCATTGGCCTCGTTAGCACTACAAAAGGAATTTCCCCTCCCTTGGTATTCACCCCTTCTTGTCAACTGTTGAAAATAGGCCACTTTCGCCTTAACTGAATTAGCTCGTTAGCACTGACCCCCACTTGGTAAGGCCACTCCCATCTTTTCATCTGCTATAATATATATTCTGCTTACTGTATTTTTCACTCCATGCATCCGATAAAGTGGGTTTTAGCCCACAAAAGCTTATGCCCAAATAAATTTGTTAGACTCTAAGGTGCCACAAGGACTCCTCGTTATTTTTGCTGATACAGACTAACCTGGCTACCACTCTGAAACCTATTTTAATCAGCAGTGTCTAAATCTGCACAGATGGGAATAAACACATACAATTCCATCTCTTTAATTTTGCATTGCCAGACATGGCTCCTGGGAACAAAACTGCCTCTCCCAATAATGCTGAAGTTCTGTAGAGAAGTGCCACAGTCTCAGATGGAACGTAAAGTCACGCAGATCTAAGTGTCCACACCAGTACTGAGCCCCTTCTCCTCACCCTTCACAAGAAACCCAAATCTCCCATTTAAATCAACAGGAGGCGTTAGTATTTATACGAGGCAGGGGGTGAGTAGGATGCTGGTTTTTAAAACAAAGTTGCTCATCAGTACAAAATCAAACACATCTTTTTTTTTAAAAAAAAAAGTGCACTCGGAAACCAGTGCTTTGGTGATGTTTCAAAACACCCTGGGCCAGAATCTCAGTGACGATCGGCCTCTTGGCACCACGCAGATGAAAGTGTAGGGGGCAGCTCAAAAAAGAGAGGTGTGTCGGGGGCAGAGAGAAGGAAAGGGTAGAGCTGCACTATGCTGGGCCCATCCCCAGATGGCATATGGTCACTTAGCTCGGGGGAAGGGCAAGCATGGGAAGGATGAGGGTTACAGTTAGAACTGGCTGACTAGCAAGAAAAACAGCAGTCAATATTTATATGGTGGAAAAAATACTTCCGTTTCCAACAAATATTTATAAGATTTATCCGATCGACTCTAGTAAAAGATTGTGATGTCTTTGGGGGAGGACCTGCATTTCCTTACACATTCTTTTAAACAAGAAAGCATGCCTCAGAGCATAGAAATAAAATACCACACTAATGATTTTATTAGTAGTAGCAGCAGTATTTAGTGCCTAGGGTCCTATTGTACCAGGTGTGGTATAAACCAAAAGAAAAAACTAGTTCCTGCCCCAAAGAGTTTAAAATCTATGCTTTTAGTACATACACATCTGGTTAACTGCTTTGTGTCTGGATGTAGTTTTTTATAATATATATTATAATTGCACATACTGTAAGCAAAACCCTGATCCACCAAACCACTTAACCACATATTTAACTTTAAGTGCATGAGTAGTTTCATTGATTTCCACAGTACCAGGTTCCCCGCTATCTTTACCTCAACCAATTTAATGAATGTTAGAGCTGGGGCATCTTGTCTGCATTAGACTTCTCAAGTGTATTAGCGAGAACATGCTACTTAACATATGCCAACATCACACCTTGAAATCCTGGTCTAGACAAGGCCTAAAGACACCATGAGCAAAATCCTGCTCTGTTATTCCAAATAAAGAGCAACTGAAGTTAGTGAGGTCACTTTGGATTTACACTGATGTAAATGACAACAAAATTTGACTCCAAGGAACTTTTTGTTTTAACTGTGGCCTTAGAAATTCAAGTCCTGTAGGCAAGGCCACCTCAGGGAAGGATCCTGATTCCTTTGGCTTGATGGCATTAGTTTAGTGGTAACATAGAAGAGCAATGAAGTAGGAGGAGAGCATTGGAAAGGGAGATGAAGGTAGTAAGGAGGCAAAAGGACGGGTCGGGATGGAGAATGAGGTGAGATGAGAGCAGAGATATTGGTGAGGGTAAAATAGCCTTAGAGGTGAGAGTCATGAGTTTAAATTTGATGCAGTGAGAGAAGGGGAACCCAATGGAGAGATTAGAGGAGGAGAGTACCAGAGCTGAAGAAGAGGCAGGGGCATTTTGTACTGACCAACGTGGGGAGAGAGGAGAGACGAGGTTGCTGGAGAAGGTCACAGTTCTCAAGAGAGAAGCCCAGTGCCTGGCGCTAGCAGTTGGCCCAGTGCTGAGCAGAGGTTTGATCTCTGTGTAGGATTTTAGCCGTGAGAACAGGGAAGAAGGGGTGGATTTTAGTGATATTAAAGAGAAAGAAGCGTGAGGATTTAGTGAGAGTCTGGGTGTGGTGGGGGAAGGAAAGAGGAGCTCACCAAGGCTGCAGGCCTGAGAGACAAGGAGAAGGGAATTGTCAGTGGAGATGGAGAAGGGAAAGAATGATCAGGAAGGAAGAGTTTCTGATGGTGGCCAGCCAGCCAAGAGAGGCCGGAGGACCCACTAGAAACATGGGACTGGCCTGGATGAGGAAAGGTTGGGGGACAGAGGAGAGTTCAAAATGGAGAGCTTCCAATTTTGGGATTATTTCACTTTTAATTAGCTTTTTAACAATGCAAAGAAAAATCACAAGCTTAAAAACAAACAACAAATAAATACAGGGGATGTAGCTTCCCAGTATGAGCCTGGTTCCAGACAGAGCTTAGGAAGGGAAGGGGCAGGACTAGCTGGTACATTACAAACCTAAGAAGGGAATCTTGCACTGCTTACAAGATAGCGAATCAAGCTGGCTTGTATATAAACTGCCTATTGTTGTCCCCCTTGTCCTAATCTGCCTACTTAGCTGCCTGTCCTTAGAACATGAGCTCCTTGGAACATCATTTCTTGAGTGCATCTGGAAAACACCCAGCACATGCTGCTATAAGCAAATAATACATTAATAAATAAAATCATAATAAAATAAATAAAAAATAACGGCACTTAGTTCCATTACATATAGGTGCATCTAGCCATAAATGCCTGTGCCCAGGTGCTGCAAATACTTAAGCAATTGCTTAACTTTAAGTAGGTGAGGATTCCCTTTGGCTTTAATGGGATTACTCATATGAGTAAAGTTAAGCATTATTTCTGGGAGAAAAAAATTGAATTTCCAAAATTTTCTGTGGAAAAAAAGGGAATAAATATGAACTTTTCCATGAAAAAGGTCGTTTTTTAACACCAACTTTATTGAGCAAATGCATAAGTGTCAGCAGGACTGGGGCTAGTCCTTGTAGTGGGGGGGCGGGAGTGGAAGGAAGATGATCTCTAGCAATATTTGTTTGGCTGCTGTGGATTTATCCTCCATGATTTCAAGAAAAGGGGTCCCAGGAACGCAATCATTTGTAGAATGAATTACCTTTCCCGGACTAAGTTTTGCCATTGTGATACTATCCCACACCTTCACAAAAAATTCGTATTTCTTTATTTGCCAGTGGAAGAAAAATAAGTCTGTTTTGTCCTCCTTCCTGCGCTCTGCATGCTGCAGGTAGATCTGTTTTTTTTTGGGGGGGGGGGGGGGGGGGTTGGTAGTTTGGCATTATAGCAACCTGTGCAAATTTCAGTCAAGGCACCAGAACGTGTCTAATGACTTTGCTGTGTTTTCATCAACTGACAGGTGCTGAGGGGTGGAAAAGAATCAAACCAGATACGTTACCAATCGATAGGGAAACCTTCAGAAAATGATCTCAGGCCCTGTTTTTTACTTACACCAATGTAAATCAAGGGTAACTCCCCTGAAGTGGGGAGGTTACACTGGTGTAGAAGTAGTAGTGGTGAAATCCGGATCGGCCACCCTGCCCAAGATTTAAAGCTCCGTCTTTTAGGACTGTGGAGCTAAAGTCAAGAGTTGAATGGTTGCTTCTCTTTCTTTCAGATCCACAAACATATAAGATAGTAACAAGATTAACAGATTAAAGAGCCTCAGCACAGCCAGTTTATTATACTCTTGTGTCTAAAACATTCAAATCTTTTGGGCTCCCTTTCCATACTTTTTTTTAAAAAAACCACAATCTGTTTTAATTATATATTAAATGAAAACATATAATTAAATTATGAGCTCTGCTGGATTGCCTACAAAGCTCTCTTACCAGTGCATCGTTCGGAAGGAAAAAAAAATCATTGCATTCTTTCTGTCACTTGCCATGAAGAAACGTCAGGGAAAGAGAAGAAAAGGCTACAACTGTTTTAAAGCTAAATGTGTGTAAATGCTGCATTCCTTCGGAGGAGGAAATACAACCAAAACACCACCTACTTTGCACTGGTTTTAAATTATTTAAATCAGAGATGGTTTACGTTCAGGGTCTTGAACAGATTGCATAACTGTTGCACAACTAATGTGTACAAGTGTGTCACTAATTTAATTTTAATTTTACTGTATGAGTTTGTATAAGATCCCCCAGCTGTCATGTGCTCGTCATCTGTCACGGAACTATCACTAAGCCATGCTGGGCTAAGACAGGATTATAAACGATGAACTGCCATGTGCTCTAAATCTTCTTATTTGCCTAGCCTGGAAGGTATGCCCTGTAAAATTTGATTGGCAGCGTGCTCCATTCTGTCAATTGACTTTGAAGGCCTTTTCTATTGGTTCTTTCAGCGGATCTCAGTAGCTGTATTGACTGTCACCTGCTGATTCCAGCACGTGCCTGACCTTCAACCCCGCTTCTCGTCTCTTTCCCACTTGTACGGTGACTAGCTCGGGGGCTGCATTGCAGGCCATGTCACTCTGGTGGCACGTGCAGCATCTAGGGCATATGGCTGACTAGTTGTATGCAGAATAGGATAACTGAAGCCAAGCAGCCTCGCACTGTTATTACAGCAGATGGGGGAAGCGTGGCATTCAATATTTAGACAGATGCCACCTCCTTATTCCACCTGTCTGGAACTTGGACATTGTACAGAATGAACTGTCTGCCTAATAATTAAGGAAACAAAGACTGCATTTATGAAGCGCACCAGAGCATCGTCTCTGCAAAGCATGCACAGATATAATTGTTGACTATAACAATAAAGAAATGTAGACTACTGCTCGTCAGATGCTTAGATACATATATGCTATTACAGTAGGAAATTGTACTGTTCCGAGCTGCTTTTGTAGTCTTTGATTTAGACTGGTTGTGTATTAAATTAAACGGGAGGAAAGATTTGGCTGCCATTATTACTATTATAAATAACGTTTTTAAATTACAGTGAAGTTTCTTAAATAACAAAGCCCCACCATTCCATCTAACAATCACCACTGCTATTGTATTATGCCCTTTCTTGCAAATTTGCTCTTTACCTCGCAGTAGTCAACTGTTTTTGTAACAGCCAGACAGAAGAAAAACATTCTTTTCAGGACTACTATTATTTTCACATATTTTTACACAACAATTTACCCCCTCTCTTTTGCTTTGTTAAAAAAAAAAAAAAAGATAACTGTTAAAAAAAAAAGAAGAAGAAGGAACGGCGCATGGATGCTTGTGCTGTATTACAATATTAGTTATTTATTGCTGCTTCATTTTGTACCCATTATTTTTAAATCTGCCAAGAGTCTTGCAACGGGAAGAATTCTGTGTGAAGGGGCCCGATTCTGCTTCCACTGATCAGTGGGAGTTTTGTCACTCCCTTCAGTGGGAGTGGGAGCAGGCTGATGATACGGTTTAATACAGATTGCGGCCCCAATTCTGTATTCCTCTTACTGAAATCAATGGTGGTTTAGGGCTGAATTCTGCCACCATTATGTATGCTGAGTAGCGCTTTACTATGGGCCCGATTCTGATCCCTTTATGTACCGAATAACACTTTACTCCACACATGGTCCCACTGGCTATTCAACCGAAGTAGGGCTATCAAACTCTGGCCCTATTAGAGTAACCCAAGGACTTCAGTAGGACAGCCTACATAGGTATTACTCCAGGTGAGTAAAGGTGGCAAAATCAGACTCTGAGGCTCCAATCCTGCAAGCCCTTACAGGGTTGTGTAACCTTTTGCACCTGAGCAGTTGCAGTGGCTTCAGTGGAACTACTCAGGTGCTTTTAGGGTTAAGCGTGTGCATAAAATTCAATGTGTTCATTGGATCAAGGCCTTAGTTGCACAAGGAATACAGGATTAATAATATGTCAAGTATCAGGGGGTAGCCGTGTTAGTCTGTATCTACAAAAACAACAAGGAGTCTGGTGGCACCTTAAAGACTAACAGATTTATTTGGGCATAAGCTTTCGTGAGTAAAAACCTCACTTCTTCGGATGCATCCGAAGAAGTGAGGTTTTTACTCACGAAGGATTAATAATAATAATACTGTGCATTAGAACAATATAAAATCAACATGGCACGCAATAGATTAAAAGCTGGCTAACTGATAGGTCTCAACATGTAATTGTAAATGGGGAATCATCACCGAGCAGGTGTGTTTTCAGTGAGGTTCTGCAGGGATAGGTCCTTGGCCGTACGCTATTTAACATTTTTATCAGTGAGCTGGAAGAAAACATAAAATCATCACGGATAAAATTTGCAGCTGACACAAAAATTGGTGGAGTGGTAAATAATGACGAGGACAGGTCACTCATTCAGAGTGATCTGGGTCACTTGGTAAACCGGGCGCAAAGAATGTAGGCCTTGCTTACAGGATGGGGGACTGTATCCTGGGAAGCAGTGACTCTGTAAAAGATTTGGGACTCGGGGTGGAAAATGGGCTGAACATCAGCTCCCAGTGCGATGCTGTGACCAAAAGGGCTAATGTGATGCTTGACTGTATAAACAGGGGAATCTTGAGTAGGAGAAGGGAGGTTATTTTACCTCTGTATTTGGCACAGGTGGTACCACTGCTGGAATACTGTGTCTTGGTCTCATGCCCACAATTCAAGAAGGATTGTGGGGAAAATGAGGCACAGAGCAGGGATGTGAATTGCCTGAGGTCACCCAGCAGACCAATAGCCAAGCCAGGAATAGAATCCAGGTGGCCTGATCTCAGTCCAGTGCTCTATCCTATAACCGAGAACCTAGAAATATTCCAATAGATATTTTTATTTATATAAACTAAAACTGGTCATGCAGATGTGATCTGTTCTGTGCTTGAATGTTTCTAACCAATTGGTTTTATTCCCTTTCAAATGAATACAATTAATAGCGTTTAAAAACTATATCTGTGTTTCTGTTCTGTAATTTATCGGTAAACAGCAACTGGTAATAAATATTAATAAGTTGCAAATTGATTATGACATTGTTACAAAATAGCGGATAATGTAAATACAGGAAGAAGAGTGTGTGCGTGTGCTGTGTATGTAGGTACTACCTATGCTACACACACACCGTGAATATTTTTTCAGCATGTCATGAACTATTGTATCATATATGTATGTGGGTTTATGTATGTGTGTATTCATATATATATACATACATACATACACACACATATATTGTATATATATATAACCTCTACCAGCAAAACAGATGAATTGGATTCTCAAAAGCACAGAAATCACACACAGAAAGCTGCAAAGAGTAATCAAAACTTGAATTTCATATACTCTGAAAGAGAAAAAGCGAATATTTTGGCAGTATATAATGGATTATTAGATCTCATATGTTTGTGTATGTATGTGGCTATATTTACATATAGACCCACACACATTTGACATACTGTAAACCCATTCATAGACTGGTCCATACTAATTTATTGCAGATGCATGTAAATTAGACAAACCTTCCCCAGAAAAAAGACCGTCCGATTACTTGGATTCTCAAAAGTACAGAAATCACTTGCAACGAATTGCAAAAAGTAATCCAAGCTTGGACTTTTCGTTTTTTTTTTTAAAGGCGGAAAGATGGCATTTAAAAAGGCACAGCCACGTCTTACAAGCTGAGGATCAGTTTGAAAAGATTCCGCAATATCTGTTACCAAAAGCTTTGTTAATCTTTAAAAATCCAGAATGATTATTTGTAGGGAAGCTGTGACCTAACTGTGCTTTAATAAATAGCTCCCCGGCACATGGCTGAGGACTGTGCTTTTGGTTTTTGTGACTATTGTTTTTTAAAAAGAAGCTATTGTTGGGTCAGTTTTCGGTAACAATTATTTCACATTAAAAACCTATCCGACGAAAGGCATATGGCTGAAGTGTGTGTGTGTGGGGGGGTCATTCCTAATTGAACAGCCCAGGACTCGTGAGGTTAATTACAGATATTAACGCTGCTGTTCTTCAGCTTCTTGCCCTCGCGAAGGCGCTGGCTTCCAAATGACCTGGCTCCAACAATAAGACTCTCTTTAGCCCATTAACTAATTGATAAAAATGTGAGTGTTTAGAATGAGTCTAATTAAATCGCCGAGCCTTACAATTACAAGTCCATTTGGTAGCTGTTGGGAGATGGGTAACCTCAGCTGGCATTGTAGGCGAATAAAAGATAAAAATAAAAGGGAGCTTAACCAAAGTTCATTTTGAAAGCTGTTCATTTGAAGACAAAGTACACATTTGCCTGAAATGTATACATACACCACTTCAGGCAAGCGCAGAATCTTGAAAAGAAATTGAGCGATCAGCAATGAAATGTCCCTCCCGCCCCCAAAGTCTGCATGAAATTCTCTGTGGTCTGAGTGATGGAATGAACTGAATTTTTAAACTCTTTTCTTGTCACAATAACATATAGATCTCTTGAGAGCTGCAGAATGACTGGTACCCAGTATCTAGGGGCATAAAGATTTTATTCGGTGATCTTCCGTAACCACGAACACACTTGACACAGCACTTGTCTCCACCGGTTTGGTTATACCTGCTGTTTTGTGGATGTTCTATTGTCCATGAAGACCATCCTTGCGTCATTGTGCCAAATTTGTGTAGCTGTGCTGCTTCAAGGGAATAGATTTGGTGGGTTAGACCCATCCACGTGAGTAGCATGGGATGACAAGCTACATCATGGGCGAAGACTCAACTGAGCATAACTAAAGGGAATGGTTCTGCAATGCTGATGGATGGTACCCTAGTCACTGGTAGAGATTGGAAGAAGGTTACAATGCCTTCCGTTCATTCTTGACAGGCCTCATCCAAAGCCCTTGAAGTCACCAGGAATCCTGACATTGACTTCAATGCACCTTAATTGTAGTCTCCCTAGCAGTCAAAGAACTGGGCATTTAGGAAAAGGAACAATTACAAAGACCTCTGACTAGCTACCCCTTACTCCTCAATTAATCCAACCTTGGAAGGCCAGGCTTTGAATTCTCTGAAATAAGGTTAGGGAAGGCTGGGTATGGAGTGAGATTTAGACCTATCAGGTCTCAACTCTTTGTTGTCTCTCTGGGTACGTCTCCACTGCAATGAAAAACGCATGGCTTTGAGTCTCAGAGCCTGGGTCAGCTGACTTAGACTCGCTAGGCTTGGCTGTGGGACTAAAAAAAGCAATGTAGATATTCGGGCTCGGGCTGGAGGCTGGGCTCTGAGACCCTCCCTCCTTGCGGGGATCAGAGTCCAGGTTCTACCCCAAGCTGGAATGTCTACACTGCAATCTTATAGCCCCGTGAGCCCAAGTCATGTGCCCAAGAGCTCACATCCTTTCCTTTTAGATGTGGACCATGACGTGGTTATCTTTGTCTTTACCACCTCCAAGCTAATCTAGTGAAAGAGGCTGTACCTTGGGCTACCCTTGAAGGCCATTTTGAAGTTTAATCTAGTGCAACACATTGCTGGCCATCTTCTGAGCAAGACAAACTGGCAAGAGCTTACCACACCTGTGCTCCATGCTCTGAACTGGCTGCCAAGTCAGTTATAGATGAAATTGAAGACACTGGTTACATATTTTTAAAGCCCTAAATGAAGTAGGCACTGGTTATCTCAGAGTCTGCCTTTCTACCCACGCATGGGCATAACACCTGAAATATGTCTGAGCCTAACCATTTGTGTAGGGTTTATCACTCAGTTCAGGCTTTCTGCTAACAACCCCCTGCCATTTGGGGCCCGATCAGAAGCCCATTGAAGTCAGTGACTGTCTTTCAGTGGATAGGCAAGCCTGGGAGCATTGGCAGAGATGACTGGATGGGGGGAAACCTTGACAAGAGAGGATGAGTTGGGAAGAGTAGAGTTAGGTAGAACTTTGAAAATGGTGACAAGAAGCTTTGGTGGGATAACAGATGGGAAACATGAAACGGAGTGGAAGGTTTCAAAGATGAGGGTAACATGGTCAAGGAAGATGACTTATTCTACATCAGTCCTAGCACAGAACTATCCCGACCATTCATACAAAATATTTACAATGGAAAGCCTGATAGTGTTGTGACTTATACAGTGTGTTTATTATACTACTTCTAATAGGGAGCACTGTTTATAGCCCTCTATATGATCAAAGCACTGTGCAAGTAATAACTAAATCAATCCTCATAACTCCCCTTAAGAAATGTAACTAAGTGCTTTAACTTTCTGAAAAAATTATGTGCTGTTCCATAATGCAAGACTGCTTAGTTTTTGGCATTATATACAGTTTTTTTTAAGGTTTCCTTCATGAGAAATTACGTGAAGAATTCTACTAGTAGGAATGAGCAAAGAGTCACTAATCCAGTCCCCACCCCTCGCTAGATGAGAGATTAAACTCAGTAAATCGGTGCAAAGCCATATTCTGATTGTCTGTAGGTGCTTGCCATAGTGGGTATGTCTACAATGTGATAAAAAGACCTATGGATGAAAAGAAGGCATAGAGCTGAGTTTCTTCGGCACACATCAAAGATAGCCAATTCAGCCTTACTGCCTCCTTTCAGTGACTTCACACAGATTTTGAACAATATACATGGTAAGAATGAACTCAGTGGGAGAAAACAACTTGAAAAGGATGAGAAGTTTCCAACACAGCCCTCTGGGATCTCTCTGACAGAAAAGAGGGGTTACCCTTCCATCCACCCTAGACACTGTCTCATATTTATTTATATGTTCTGAGAAAAAAAATCTACATTAAACTGGAGTTAAGATTGACCACACATCTCAGTAACTTAAAGGTTAAAAAAAAAAAGCTGGTTGAAATTTTCTAGATTTCAAGCCCTCATCAAAATTTTCCATCAAAAATTCAATTTTCAATAAAAGGGGGGGAAAACCACCTAAAAATTTTCAGTGAAAGTTGTTATAGATAGTTTTAGGTTTTTGTTTTTTTTTTACCATCTACAGAGTTGGTCACAATTTTTCAACAAACGAATAATTTCCTCAAAATTCTGACTTTTTTTAAAATTAAAAAACTTTTTGAAAAATTTTCCATCTTTGATACTGTTTTTTCAACCAGCTCTATTCAGAACCTAACAAGAAGGTTGTAGATACATAAAAAAAAGACACTAGAAACCCAGGACATTCAAAGTTAAGGATAAACTGACCAGAACTTGAACCTCAGAACTTTTGGAAATACACTCTAAAGGCACCCAAGTAACCTGTGTTTAGTAGCAATGCTCTGACCTCTCATCTACTAAATTAGTACTGAGGTGCACAAAAAGTCACAGCTCTGGTCACTGGGAATCTGGCATGGTGCAAGAAAATGAAATGTGTGTTATGGCACCTCAGCTCATGATTAATGCAAGGTCATTGCCAATTTGTCTGGTTACAGGTGTAGTAGATCAGCATTAATGGCCTGGGATCAAATGTAACATTATATCACAGGTATGAACAAGTAAGGTATTAAAACATATAAAGAAATGTAGTGCCAGCTTAACCACAGATCCAGAGACACCAAAATGGCACCTTTTGCCTAGTTAAAAGCATGTTACCTTTAATACTAATCAAACAAGTACAAGCGTATGAGTTTCTGCCCATATAAGCAAATTGCTGTAGTATGAAAAACCAAAAGAATGTGAAAAGACCATTTAGAAATATTTGTGGTGTTATCTGAATTGAAGTGTTACCAAGAAACATGTAAGCTATTTGCTTCTGAAATATAAAGTGTCAGCCCCGGGGACATATGGCATAACTGCTGGGTAATAAGTAAATGGCCCATTAAGGAATGAAATGTATGTTTGGCCACTACCATGCCTGCTTTATCTCAGGACTTATCCCAATAATTGCTTGGTAACATACTAAAAATAGTAATAGATTCTACCCCAGGCCACGAAGAATAAAAAACACATTTCAATTTAGAATTTAAAGGACACCTTTTTAAGAACAGCCCACAATTTTGCTACGGGCAGTGGCTGTGAATAGAGATAATAACTTTTAGACCTTTAAATACAAGATTTACGGCACAAATTAGGTAGTTACACATTTAAATAGTATCATTTCCACAGCCAATTATGCACCTCTGCAATAATATGTGCCAGAACTGATTAAAATGAAAAATTCGGTATGAAAAGTTGGAGATTGGGTTAAGGCATCTTTAAAAATATAGTCCTAAATTTTCTAATCTACTAATTTTTGGTCATGCTCCAAAAAACCATCAACACTGAAAATGTCGGTTGGGATTTTCAAAAGTTCTCAACATTGCCCTAATTCTACTCCTGTTAAAGTCAATGGGAATTTAACAATGGATGTCAATGGGTGCAAAGTTAGGCCAACCTCAAGAGCTTTTGAAAATCCTGCCCATTTTATTTCTCACTACCTCCAAAAAATCTACTCCTACCCATTGCCACAACATCCACCTTTTCCATCAACAACCACAAAGATCCCCTATAGACCTCTGCCAAGGCCCTGAGAAATTAAGTCCCTTAATTTTCTCTCTTCCCATGTACAAGGAAAACCCACTTCGATAAAAATGTTTGCTGTGTAATGTTTACAAGTCAGTACTTCCCTCCAGGCAGTATCATCTGCCTCCAAGAATCTATGGTAGAACACAAATGCATTTTTAACACATTGGTAAAATCATTTACCTAAAACTGTTTCATTCTTCCTGGAGGAATTTTCAATTAAACAAACACAGGATTATTATTTCCTTTAATTACTCTTCTCCACTTACCTAAAGCAAAGGCATCTCTGCCCTATTATAAATCAGAGAGTTGTCAGATTTATTAATATGTGTTTGTTTTTATTTTCAAAACATACCTACATAACAGCGGTTTGATCCATCAACGTCAACAGGAGTTTTGACATGGACTTCAGCGGGCATCGGAACAGTTCCCATGCCATTGTCCAAGAGCGTCTTCTGGTGTTTAAAACAACACAGTAAACAGCAGTTGCACTAAACCACAATCCACTCCCAAACAATGACTTTATTGTATCATGACCAACAAGCACCCCTAACCCACCCTCATTCCATCCCCTTGTTTGGAAGGTTGACAGATCTGGGGCAGGAGTGGGTTCTAGAGTTCAGGAACCCTCACAAAGACAGTCCTGTTGGTAGTTCTCTGTCACCTATCTCCAGCTCAATACTTCTGCTGATCCCAGCTGTAGCAATGCAGAGGGAGGAGGTCTCTAGGGTATCATAGAATACCAGGGTTGGAAGGGACCTCAGGAGATCATCTAGTCCAACCCCCCCGCTTGAAGCAGGACAAATCCCCAGACAGTTTTTTTACTTTTTGTTTTTTGTTTTTAACCCCAGTTCCCTAAATGACCCCCTCAAGGATTGAGCTTACAACCCTGGGTTTAGGAGGCCAATACTCAAGCCACTGAGCTACCCCTGCCCCCGGACCCAAAACTGTTTCACACTGAGGGATTCAAAGGTCCAATCCAGCACCGGATTTCCACCCATAAGCCCGCAGTCAGCCAGTGTAGATTGCAGGGCTCTCCCTGGAAAGTTCTGCTTAAAAAGGGGGTTGGCGAGTAGTGTAATTTCATGCAGTAGCCTAATCTTGGGGTGACAAAGGCATGGATTAGTCTAGTAAGAGCCACATCAGAAAGAAAAGGTCACACTTGTCTTTGTAGCTGGAAGTGGAAAAAATATGCTCTTCACCACAGCTGCCCCATGAACAGCTGACAGCCACCCCAGGTCTAACAAGACGCTTACATTTTGAACCCGATTTAAAAATAATGGTCAACACCAACACTTTATTACATTTGAGTGCCACTAGCCAAAATTCCAGGAACGACAATACTGAGTTTGTCCCTTGGAGTCATTTTCCTGAACCGGTGGATGCAAAAAACTCCATCTGGATCTGAGTGATTTTATCTGCATAGTAAACATAAATTCCTCACAGGAACTATAGTCGCTTTCTAAGAACCATTTACATGTACATCTCTGTACAATGTCCCTGTATCCCTGATGTTAGTGTTGTTTCTCTAGTTCTTTATCTACCTACCACAAGCATTTGCTTCATGTGCTAGATTTCTAATGACTGTAGCTATTTATGGCTGGATGCATATAGGCTTCATGGGTATTAAGCATAGAAAACAGAATTGCAAACATATGCACGTGTGTCATCATAGAAAGTACCTGAGACCTGTATCTCTAAAAATTCCCTGAAGCATAAAGGGATCCAGCTACTTTTAAATCTAGGTTCCATGTATGTAGCCACATGTAATGCTGTTTCTTGTACAAAAGATTTTAAATGTCCTAAAGATTTCCCAGGCCTCCTTATGTCCTATGTTTGTCTCCTTTCTCCCTAAAGTACTCCACACCCTCTCCATGACCAATTCAGCACTCAAATATTTTCTTCACACACCATTCCTTATAAAAGTTAGGTCATCCAATGAGGGAACAGAAACGACACCGTGTGACTTAAATGCCAAATCAGACAGACTAGAAAGTTCAGATATGGGCTATTCAAATGAGCATTCGCTATGAACAGCTTGTCAGAATCCAGCCCCAACAACATTTGAAAAAAACGTCTCGAACAATCACGAAGAACCAACGAATGTGTAAAAACCCAACCAGTTTGCAGAAAGTTTGCTAACGCAGGAAAGGCCCACATCCTATAAATGAACTGTTTGCAAAATAGTCTGACAAAGCTGTGCTTGCAGCCATCAGTGGAAGACAAATGAGACATGAGCTTTCATAGAGATAGGTCTCCCAATCAAACTTCCAGCGAGAGACTCTGGTGGGCTGTAATTCTTGCAAAAATCTATGAGAATCAAATGCCGGAGAAGGAAAACAAAATAATGGAACGTTCTGGAGCAACCAACAGTTAGGTTATGGGTGTTAAAAGGGAACAAATTGTCCCAGAGTGGAATGAATTCTCAACAACTAAAACACCTCCTCTACCAAGAATGAAAAATGCCAGAGAAGACAGTCCCTGATTCTGCAAATGCAAACATTTATGCCCAAATAAATTTGTTAGTCTCTAAGGTGCCACAAGGACTCCTCGTTCTTTTTATTTAAACTTGAGTAACTTTACCTTGAAATCACTGGGATTGCTCACAGGTGTAAACTACTCGTGTGCTTGCAGGATCAAGGCCTATGGCAGCAAGAAAGAAGGGAAGTATCTGGAGGCAATTATTCAAATAAGCCTACAGTAAATGTTTGTGGGCCAAGCAGCACCATATGTACAGTATACTGATTTGGTAGTAAAAGGGATTACACAAGTAGTCGTGTCTATTTTGTATATTATTCAGATACAACAGATGGGAAATTGGCATACCATGCAACATACAAGATTCAATATTCACCCAAGTGGGTTGGTAAATTACCATAAACCATTTATGAATATCCCTCAACCATGAAGCTTAATCATAAATAAAATTAAAAAGGGGAACTCTCAGCCCAAATCTATCAAATGGCTGGTATGGAGAGATGCTTTGAAATTAGGCACCTGAGTCTTCTCTCCTAACTCAGACCTTGCTCCCTGAATGTTCCTACTGAAATCAACAAGACTATTCAGAGAGGCCTCAGAATCTGGTGCTATCCACAGAATTTGGTGGTAGGAAAGAGAGGTATTAAAAACTGCTGGGGTTAATGCAAATTGGGACGTTTTAAAATAAATGAGTCCAAGGAAATTTTTGATTTTTAAAATTTTAAAATTTTCATTGGTTATAATGTGTAATGTGTGAAAAACAGCAGAATTGGGAGTTCAATTCACTCCCATCAGTAAGAGAAAAGGGATAAATTAGTAGTGCTAGAAGAAAAACAACACATGACGATGGATATCATGACTGTAGTTTCTGTGCAAAGTGTTTCACTGAAACCAACCAAGTATCCCTCCCTGCTAATAGAGCTAATAAAATATATTTTGAAAACAAATTCTAATAGTCCCTAATGGATCTATGATGCTATCTTGCCCTCAGCCTTCTTTGCAAGTAGAGCGCCTATTCTGTATTGGATATTAGTTGAATAAGGAGAGACACCTAGGTGCCACGCTGTCGGACACATTCTAAAGTGACAGCCAGATTAGAAATGGATCACCAGCTCTCAGTGAATTAACTGGCTTGGCATTTAACTCTTTAGATTCATCAGGATCAGGATTGTACAATATCATTGGGTCACTGGAGCCCTGCTCCTTTCCAGTTTTGCAAAATGCCCCTTGCAGAAAGGGACAAACCAGGTAACAGATATATTTGGCTTGCAGAGGTTACAGATCTTCGATACCCTCCCCAAAGATGGCCAATAGTGGCTCTTTATGAATTTAGCAATCCAGCTGAAATAAGATAAGTAGCTATAACTCAAAATATGTTAGATCCAAAATTATTTATGACTGGACAAAGCCCCCTCAAGCCACCAATGGCTTCTTCACTGGTGATAACACAGTGAATCTAATGTAGGGTTCATTCTAATCACCTGAATGGTGCAAAATGAAACAGTTGATGTTCCATTATAAATTAGTTTATTATTATTTGTATTACCGTAGCACCTACGGGTCCGAGCCAGAGACCAGGACCCCATTGTGCTAGGCGTTGACACAGAACAAACTGATGATCCCTGCCCCTGTCTAAATATAAGACAAGAGATAGCAGGTGGATATAGACAGATGGGGGCATACAAGGACACAATGAGACATGAGCATGGTAGATAGTGGTCTCTGCGCACCAGCAGCCTAACCGTTGTCAAGTGTTGAGGAGGGATTTGAAGGCGGGTAATGAGTTAGTTTTGCAGATATTTATGGGGAGAGCCTCCCAAACCTGTGGGGCAAGAGGGGAGAAAGCACAAAGGTGTTTGTTTGAAAACTTAACAGGTGGGCAGTGGGCTGAACCGAGATGAGCATCTACAACCTGATAGTGAATGAGACATGATAGGTCGGGTAGAGACAGACTTCAAAGGGCCTTGAAAGCACGTACAAGCAGCTTATGTTTGATGTGCTAGAGAAGGGGAAGCCAGTGAGGGGGTGCAAAGAGAGGGATGATATGGTCAAAGGGATGGGCTAAAAAAATGAGCTTGGCAGCAGCATTCTGCCTGGCTTTGAGCAGGGCAAGACTGCATTTGTCAAGGCCAGAGAGAAGGATGTGGCAGGAATCGAGACATGAGATGACAAGAGCCTGGACGGGGGCTTTAGCTGGGTAGGAAAGGCCGAATGTTCTGCAGAAAGAATCAGCAAGATTTAGGCCTAGTCTGGAGATGAGGAACTAGAGAGAGGTCTGAGTGGAAGACGACCCTAGGGACCTGAGTGACTGGCAGGATGGCGGCGTTGTCTACGGTGATCAAGAAAGGAGGTCGTGGGGAGTGCTTCAAGGGGGAGGTTAGGAGCTCTGTTTTAGCCATGTTTACCTTGAGCTGGGGGATAAACTTCCACATCCCTTAGACAAGCTCAATGTGACAAACAAGGCAGTGAGTCCAAGCAGGAGCCCTGTTCTGCAATAAATACAACCACCTCTACAGCCAATGTTCAATTTCTACAAAGAAATCCCCACGCAAAGGCAGAAATCTATTGCAGACTGCTACAGACTCCAGCTAGTTTGGATTATTAGCACAGTCAGCAGAATTCCAAGGCACCAGAAACAACGGGAGGGATAGCTCAGTGGTTTGAGCATTAGCCCCCTAAACCCAGCGTTGTGAGCTCAATCCTTGAGGAGGCCACTTAGGGATCTGGGGCAAAATCAGTACTTGGTCCTGCTAGTGAAGGCAGGGGCTGGACTCAATGACCTTTTGGGATCCCTTCCAGGTCTATGAGATAGGTATATCTCCATATACTATTTATTATTAAAACATCCATGAGTCCAAATCCAAACAACAGAGTTTGTTTCTCACTGGAGAGCCCCTTTACTTTGACCTGATGTTGACAAGGAGTTTCCAGTCACTGACCAGAAGCATAATCTTTCAACGTAGAGACACAGGAGGAGAGGGAGGCTTTGTGGGCTGTAATGACTTGTCCCCAGAAATTAGATTGATTCATAACAAAGGTCATAAAAGGCAATAAGAGTCTAAATACAGTAGGAGAAAGATGGAGGACAATGTAGGTCAACTACTTAGCAGAGAACAGAGCTAATAACTGATGCCATCAGGAAAGCTGAGGTGTTTAATGCCTATTTTGCTTCAATCTTGGTGACCCCATACACAACACAATTAATATTAACAAGGTGGAAGAAAGAAGCAAAAATAGGGAAAGAACAGGTTAAAGACGGCAATCTCAAAACCATTAGCAATTATCTTCAAAAACTCTTGGAGGATGGACGCGGATCCAGAGGACCGAAGAAGGGAAAACATAATACTTATTTTTAAAAAGGGGAACAAAGTGAACTCAGGGAATTATAGACCAGTCAGCTTAACTTCAATACCTGGAAAGACACTGGAACAAATTATTAAACTATCAATTTGTTAGCACCTAGAGAATAATAGGGTAATAAGTAATGGCCATCATGGATTTGTCAAGAATAAATCAGGCCACATTAACTTAATTTCCTTCTCTGACAGGGTTACCGGCCCAGTGGATGGGGGGGAAGCAGTAGCCAAGATCTCTTTTAATTTAAGTATGGTTTTTGACATAGTCTCATGTGACATTCTCATAGACAAACTATGGAACTGTGCTCTAGATGAAATTACTATAAGGTGGGTGCACAATTGGTTGAAAGACTGTACTCAAGGAGTAGTTATCAATGGTTCACTGACAAGCTGGGAGGCTGTATCTAGTGGGGTTCCACAGGAGTCAGTCCTGTGTCCAATACTATTGAAAATGACCTTGACAAATTGGAGAATTGATCTGAAATCAACATGATGAAATTCAATAAAGACAAGTGCAAAGTATTACACTTAGGAAGGAAAAATCAAATGCACAACTACAAAATGGGGACTATCAGGCTAGGTGGTCGTACTGCTGAAAAGGATCTGGGGGTTACAGTGCATCAGAAATTGAGTATGAGTCAACAATGTGATGCAGTTAAGACTAATATCATTCTGGGGTGTATTAGCAGGAGTGTCATATGTAAGACACGGGTTGTACTTGTCCCACTCTATTCAGCACTGGTGAGGCCACAGCTGGAGTACTGTGTCCAACTCCAATTCTGGGTACCACACTTTAGGAAAGATGGGGACAAATTAGAGCAGGAGATCTACAAAAAATATAAAAAGTTTAGAAAATCTGACCTCTGAAGACAGGTTTAAAAACCTGGGCATGTTTAGTCTTGAAAAAAGATCACTGAGGCGGGACCTGACAGTCTGAAAATATGTTAAGGACTTACAAAAAGGAAGGTGATCAATTGTTCTCCATGCCCACTGAAGGTAGGACAAGAAGTGATCAGCTTAATTTGCATCAAGGAAGACTTAGGTTAGAAGTTAGGAAAAACTTTCTAACTATCATGGTAGTTAAGGTCTGGAATAGACTTCCAAGGAAGGTTGTGGAATCCTCGTCATTGGAGGTTTTTAAAAACAAGTTAGACAAACAGTTGTCGGGGATGGTCTAGGTTTACTTGATACCTCCTCAGTGCAGGGGGCTGGATTAGATGACCTCTCAAGGTTCCTTCCAGCCCCATATTTCTATAATTCTATAGACTGAAGTAAATCTGTTTCTCACAATTAGGGCTAAGGAGGATATATGATGTCTGTCCCAGATGCACATGTTTAATAAAGTCCATATTGAGAGCACATAGCAGATCAGGGAAAGCCTTTGCGTCTAAAGGGACTAAGCCCTTACAGGAACAAATCACATTGCACAAGTTTCTAAGAGATGTTGCACAGAGTTCTCTCTATTTGAAACCACATTGAACTTCTAGCTGGATCTGCCCAAAGGTTAAAGGGTCTTAGCTGGGCAGCTGAACTGAGAAGTGAAAATTAGGCAGGATTGAACCTTCCCTTCTGTTTTTCAGACGTCTGCTAGATTCTTCTGTCTAGACGGGGTTACTTTAGGCTCCTATTAAACATAGCTAATAAGCTGTTAAGAGTATTGAAGGTAAGTTTCCCAACATGGCACCATCTGGAGCAGATCTAGCATTTATATAAGCACGTTCATCATGACCACAAGTAGCAAATCTATCCATTTACAGAGTGGAGGAGAATGGACAGAACTACCAATTGTGTAGATTTGGGCAACAATGGGACTTGTGGTATAGAAGCAACTCCCAACTGAGGAAATTTTAACCATGGAAAAAATATTGGAAGTAAAATATATATATCATTCTGTTCTTCCCAAAGCCATCAGGTCCCAGAGTCTTACCCTCTGTAAAGCACCCCTAAGCCTTAAATCCCCCCTTAAATTGATACTGAGCACTACATTTGATCCATTTCTTCAGGTCAATTATTTTTATTCTAGCCCCCCGCCTTGTCACACCTGAAACATCCGGCATGGAGAACATCCTAAAACAGTGCAATCAAATAGCAATTGTTGCTCATAAAACCTAAAGTGACAAAGAGAGGAAGGATGATCTTGTGCTTAACTTTCGGCCATCCATTGTCTGCTTTGTCTATTTAGTTTGATGGCTACTGTAATACAAATCATCAGGGATAAGAATAGCAAAAGCAACACTTTTTTATTGTTGGTGAAAAGGGTGAGCGAGTTTCCAGGTGTTCTTTAGTCTACACAACAAAGAGGGTAAAGATCTCACTCTCTAAAGAAGAAATTCACTGGAACTGGTGAGGGCTTTAGGCTGCGGCTTTTGACCCTGCTAGAATGTATGGTCTCCTTAGTGAGATAGGATATTTTATAATGAGATCCCAGAGAAGTGTGTGCAAGCAACAATGGCTACAACTCTGAATGAAGCTAAAGGACGCTTTGGAAAAAACTTAAGACGGCTGCTTTTAATCTAGGCCAAGATTTTCACAAGTAAGTACTTACAGTTAGGCTCTTGAACCCAAAGGCACCTAAATAAATGCCCTCATTTTAAAAAAATATTGGTCCTGATCTTTCGAAATCTACCTAGTCTTCCAATTGTTTGTGCGTAGCTTTATTATTTATTTAAACCGACACTGCCATTGGAAACAGATTCCCCTCTAAAAATATGCTGTGAATCGTACATTAATTTGGGTAGCCCATTAATCATCATAAACCTCTCTAGGAGACAGTCTGGTTATGTTTCCAATGCCAAGCTTTAGGGAATTATGGGCCAGGCACTGGACTGGTAGCCAGGAGACCTGGGGTCTATTCCCAATTCTACCACTGACCTGTTGTGTGATCTTGTGGAAGTTTCCCCTTCCACGTTTTGTTGGTCTTGTCTATTTAAGCTGTAAGCAGTTCAGGCCAGGGGCTGGCTCTTATTATGTGTTATGTACAGCACCTAACACTATGGGGCCCGATCTTGGTTGGAACATTAAGTCGCTACCGTAATACAAATAATAAACAATAATAGCATTATAATAGTTCATCATTAATATTTATGATGACTCCTTCACCTGTGGAGGGCCTAAGGAATCCGGCCCAAAGTTGAATGCACACGTATACTTTTAAATAAATGATCACGTTCCCAGACCAATCATATAATAAGACATGACACTAATTCAAAGCCCTTCGTGGGAGCTCCAGGTGCTTTACAGACATTAAGGAAGCCACACAACACCCTGGGAATGCCAAGACCTGGGAAGAGAAATCAGGATTCCTGTCTCCCAAACTCTGCTTTAGCCACTAGATCACACGGCACAACTCCTAGTTGTGTTTTTATTCGCCTCAGACTTTGTACTCTCCCTTCCGATGTACAGTACTCTTTGTCCCTTGCCTAGAATCGAATGACCGTCAGTGCCAAGATTTTCAAAAAGAGGAGCCTAACATTAACCTCCTAAATCCACATTCAGGCACCTGAGTGACCTGATAGCCAACAGCCATGAGCACCCAACAACAGCCGTTGACCTCAGTCAGCCCAAGATGGTGACCTGGATGAATCCCCTCGGAAGTCACTTTATACAAGCTTACTCAACCTTAAGACCACGGACTCAGATATTTGTAATGAAGAAGTGATGGGGATGTCTTCAGGGATGTCTCCTTATTTTCCATCTCAGATATGGTGCTTGGACCCGGTTACACTGCTGTCGTCCCACTGACTCCTGTTTTACACCACTCTCAACAAGATCAGGAACCAGGCCCCTTGTATCTTTTGCAAGGGACAATCCTTCAAACCCTTCAATGTCTTTTCCAACCCCACCCTCCTGCTACTGGCTTCACCACTTACAGTCTGCTGTGTTTCTGTGTGAATAACAGACCTGCAGCATGGCCAAGGCTGGCCCAGATCAGCTGACTCAGAATCACAGGGCTGGGCTGTGGGGCTGTAAAATTGCAGAGTAGATCAGTGGTTCTCAACCTGTTTTCCATTGTGGGCCACATCCAATACTCAGGGCCGCCCGGGGAGGGGGGGGCAAGTGGGGCAATTTGCCCCAGGCCCCGGGACCCACAGGGGCCCCACGAGCC
The DNA here is from genome assembly GCF_013100865.1 of Trachemys scripta elegans. Lineage (NCBI taxonomy): Eukaryota > Metazoa > Chordata > Testudines > Emydidae > Trachemys > Trachemys scripta. The sequence continues at coordinate 11,220,005 of NC_048301.1, read as the reverse complement.
CTTGCTCAGTGGTGGTCCGGGTCTTCGACGGCCCCGCAGGGGCCCTCAAGCCCTGGCCCGGTGGCGGTCTAGCTCTTCGGCAACGGGTCCTTGAGTGTTGCCGAAGATACGGAGTGACTGAAGGGCCCCGCTGCCGTTGAAATGCTGCCGAAGGCCGGACCACTGCTGGCTGAGTACAAGTGCCACAGCTCCCCGCTTTGCCCCAGGCCCCCTGAATCCTCTGGGCAGCCCTGCCAGTACTACCTGTATGGCCCTGAGGATGTCACATGGACTGCAGCTGTGTGCTGATTGGACCCCAAGCAGCCCGCGGGCTGCAGGTTGGGAACCACTGATGTAGATTTTCAGGCTTGGTGAAAAGGGTGAGCGAGATTCCAGGTGTTCTTTAGTCTACACAACAAAGAGGGTAAAGATCTCACTCTCTAAAGAAGAAAGTCACTGGAACTGGTGAGGGCTTTAGGCTGCCGCTTTTGACCCTGCTAGAGTGTATGGTCTCCTTAGTGAGATAGGATATTTTATAATGAGATCCCAGAGAAGTGTGTGCAAGCGACAATGGCTACAACTCTGAATAAAGCTAAAGGACGCTTTGGAAAAAACTTAAGACGGCTGCTTTTAATCTAGGCCAAGATTTTCACAAATAAGTACTTACAGTTAGGGTGCAGCTGTGTGCTGATTGGACCCCAAGCAGCCCGCGGGCTGCAGGTTGGGAACCACTGATGTAGATTTTCAGGCTTGGGCTGGAGCCCGGGCTCTGGGATCCTGCAAGTGTGGAAGGTCTGAGACGTCTACACTGCAGTTTTTAGCCTCAAGCCCTGATCCAGGCTCTGAGACTCTCTCCCACAGGCTTTTTCAATGCAGCGTAGATGAACCCTTAGGCTAGGAATTACCAAGGAGCCTAAGGAAGTTAAATGCTCAGTTCAATGAGAGTCGGATGCGGGCCTTCCCTTAGGCTCCTGCGAAAACACAATCCTTAACTTTCAGTATCTAGTTTCTATAGCCAAGTCTAACAAGTCTGACTAATAGTTTAAACATACAGGCTCCTCTTAAAGAAATCCCTATGACACAGAAATTTGCTTTATCCTTGACATATGAGCCATCGCTTTTGCAGGTGAGTAGGTTTTTGTACCCCCAAGGAACCAGTGCACTAAAGCGTCATTACCATAATTGAGAAATACAGGGTGATTCAGAAGGAAAAAAAAAAAGCCGACTGCAACATAATTGGTCACTGCTATGAATCTTTACTCCGGGGACAGATAGCACGACCAGAGGTAATAGCTTACACACGTATTCTTGAGCTGTGCAATAGATGGAAAAGTGTCCCAGATGGATTGGGCAGAGGCTTAGTTCCGGGATTATGATGAGACAGTGGGTAATTATTGAGTGGCATTGCCTCAGCACTGATTAGTATCTGCAAGCTTGTTCCTTTCCTTCAGAGGAAAGCATTGATAAAGATAAACCATGCTGCTCTATGTCCTTCATGTAGCACAAAACAACACATTTCAATCTAACAGGATCAGGTCTCCTCTTTGATCACAATCTGTTACCTAGATGTCTTTGCAAATTAATCACCCTGCTTGCTTAGCTCCGGTCAGTTGGTACTGCTAAATTAATAAATGTACTAGGAGCAACAGAATACATAATTACATTCTACAGTTTAATCTCTACATAATAATTCTGACCTTAGTCTGGGGCCTCAGTTATAGCCCGTAGCATGCAGAAGGGACACGGACCTTCCAAGTTTCAGAGTGGTAGCCGTGTTAGTGTGTATCCGCAAAAAGAACGAGGAGTCCTTGTGGCACCTTAGAGACTAACAAATTTATTTGGGCATAAGCTTTCGTGGGCTAAAACCCACTAGCTAACAATCTACCTTAAATGATTACTTACACTCACTGTAACCAGGGGCCACTAAAAATCAGAGACAGCAAAACATATAATTAAAAATTCCCCAAACTATAGCCAACACTCCTGGCTATATCAAAGTGGAAGTGATAAAGTAGTGTGGGCATATGTCTACCTCCCCGCAAAACTGTCTGCGCCTTGGTTCAGCTGAATTCCCCACTAAATAAAACTTGCTTTGCATTTCCAACAGTAGTATGAAACAGAACCCCAAATGGCTTGCATTTGTTTTAAAGGTGACACGCAGAAAACTAAAAAGCAGCTCTTATCCTGCTCTCTCACCGATGACCCTCCAAGCTGTCGAGAGAGGCACAGATCATGTTGCGCCCAGGGCCGGCTCCAGGGTTTTGGCCGCCCCAAGCAGCCAAAACAAAAACAAACAAACAAACAAAAAAAGTCGCGATCATGATCTGCGGCGGCAATTCGGCGGGAGGTCCTTCGCTCCCAGGCGGAGTGAGGGACCATCCGCCGAATTGCCGCTGAATACCTGGACATGCCGCCCCTCTCCAGAGCGGCCGCCCCAAGCACCTGCTTGACAAGCTGGTGCCTGGAGCCGGCCCTGGTTGCGCCACAGATCCAAATGCAAACCTTGTCCAATGCGACAACACTAAATTAGTCCAGCTGTTTGAAGTGAAAACGTGTATGTGTTTAGGAGACATTTCCCAACGTATACTAAATACATATTCAAATCCAACACCTTGCCTGCAATACTCCAAATAAAACTGACCATAGGTCAGGCGCTTTACCCCTGGTGAGGCTTAATGTCTTGTCTGAGGAAATTACCAAGGGCTTTGATTTATGTACCTAGAGTTCTCAGTCAACTGTATATTACAAAAAAAAAAAAAATACTTCTAGTGTTGGGGTGGCTGGAAGAGAGATATAGGCATTACATTTACTGTTCACAAACAACGGCCTAGAGATTACTTACCATGCGTTCCCTCTCCAAGTCTATAAAAGAAACATACGGCAAAATCCTCTCTTGCGTGTGCATTCCTCCTTCCCATCTCCAGACAATCAACTCCACCCGCAGCTCTCTGTGTTGAAAGGGCTGTGGCCACCTTGGTTTACGGTCATATATATGTGGTGATGATGCCCTCCTGTACAGGCATTTGGGGTGCAGCCCCAGATGTTTATACACATACATGTGCCATTCAGTTACCTCTGCACACTCGTGGTACTGTTCTTTTTCTTCCACCTTCCCTCTGATCAGCGCAGTTTGCTTTGTGGCTTACAGATGGCAGCTAAAAAGAACTTCAGAGTACAGAAAGGATGGTCTTTTGGTTAATTCACTTGCCTCAGACTCAGTAGATCTGGGCTCAAATCCCAGCTCCGCCACATAGTCCCTGTATGACCTTAGGCACATCATTTAATGTCTCAGCGCCTTTGTTCTCCGTCTGTTACATGGGGATAATGAAGCTTCCCTTACCCCAGCCTTTGTCTGTTTAAATTGTAAGCTGTTCAGGGCATGGACGGTGTCTCTGACTATGTTTGTACGGTGCCTAGCACAATGAGGCCCTGATCTCAGCGGGGGCCTCTCTGTGCTACTGCAATGCAAATAAATAATAAATAATAATAATAAGTGGTTGGAAGTTCATCCTATTCCCTGCACAGCTGCCTAGAGAGCTCCATTATTATGCTCCTCCCTTCTCATCTCTCCACTTGCTTCTTCAAAGGTTTCTTAGCTACATGATCATAACAGATCCAGACAATGGGGCGATTTACTGGTGGAATCAGGTCTGGTTTTGCTGTATTGGTTTTTTATTTCTAGCAACTGATTGGAGTACGCAAGGTAATCATCCAGAAGAGAAACACTGTGCTAACACTAGAACATAATCCCTGGCGATGGATAAAGTTTAGAGCCAGATCTTCTGTCCCCTCTTTGGCTGCTTTAGCACTTGGCTACTTTAAGTGGGCAGCTGGGGATTGCAAAGGCAAAGAAGAATCCCTGGTTGACATGGAGTCAACATAGCGTACTCTTTGCCACCAGCTTCTCTCTTCCCCAAGGCAGTGGGGATTTCCAGGTAGGCTGGCGGTGTGGCCAGAGACATGAGGGGGCATGGCCATAGTTTTACTGGTCCTTGGTGATTCCAGGCCAGTGGAGTTCAAGGGCTGGTTTGTAAGTGCTCTGAGACCTTCAGACCTGAAACACCAACTTTCTGTCCTCCAGCCATATTGCTGCTAATGAGACCAATGGGACGACTTGAACTGGAGCCCTCTCCATATAAAGAGATGAAAAACTAGAGCTTTGTTAACCTGGATCCATTTGTAAATAAACTGAAGGGCATTTTTTTCCCCAACAATTAAATATATTTTTAAAAACGTCATGAAAACTCTTCTACAAATGACGGTGTGTGATAGAATGCACCCAGAAGCTGGGAATGGGCAACAGGGGATGGATCACTTGATGATTACCTGCTCTATTCATTCCCTCTGGGGCACCTTGCATTGGCCACAGTCGGAAGACAGGCTACTGGGCTAGATGGACTTTGATCTGACCCAGTATAGCCATTCTTATGTCAAACCTTATGCCCTATTGTAATAATCTTTGTAGAAAATATGCCTTGTGTGTATCATCGGAAAACTAATAACTTGATGGTCAGTAGTATCATGGTGAAATTTATGTAGCAACATTATGTGTGAAGTTAGGAAATCCCCCCTGCATGATGTTAAGGGCACATGTTCAAACTCACATGGCCCTTGATAGGTAGAACTGATCAAGCAAGCCCGATTTAAACAAAAAGATGTGTTTACACTTCAAATTGCATATAAATTGTAAACAGTGTCCCCAGAGAATGAGAGAGTGAAGAAAGAAGACAAAGAAAATCTGCATTTCAGGATACACAGGTGAAAGGATACAGCATAACACATCTTCCCCACCAGACTCAAGATCTCCTTTCTCTCAGCAGGAAAGAACTACATCTAAGGGTCACTCTCAGGAAAATGCATTTCAAAGGGTGATTGAAGTATAAAAGTGAGGGGCAAAAACACCCCAGGTTCTCTCTCCCTAGCCAACTCTCTTGAACCTAAGAAGACAGAAGAATCCACCTCTTTGACTTTGGGAGAGATCCTGACCTGAAGATTGGTCAGTAATGCTGTTGGAAGCATGGGGTAAGAATTTTACCTTGAACCAAGCCTCATTTGTAAAGTTTTAGTGCAAGGAAGTGTTTTATCTTTATTTTTCTTGTAACCATTTCTGACTTTAATGGCCTTAATCCAGTGTTGTGAACTGTGTGGGTAACTCCATTTAAGGTGGCAAGTTGTTGTATATTTTTCCCTTCCAGGAACAATGGATCTAAAATATCTCAGCTGTCCAGGAGAGGGCTGGACAGTGCAGAACACACATTTTGAGGGCAAAAATTCAGGACTGGGATTATGTTGGGGTCACCTGCAAATAGTAACCCAGGCTGGTGGGAGTCAGCGTGTGGCTGGTGTGTTGCTGGCAGGCTGCTGGGGTCAGAGTTGCTGTCTCAGAGTTATGGGTGTATATTTAGGGGGGAGGGATAGCTCAGTGGTTTGAGCATTGGCCTGCTAAACCCAGCATTGAGAGTTCAATCCTTGAGGGGGCCACTTAAGGATCTGGGGAAAAATCAGCACTTTGTCCTGCTAGTGAAGGCAGGGGGCTGGACTCAATGACCTTTCAAGGATATCTCCATTAATAAAAAATATATATATATATATATATATATATATATACACAGACACTCAGGGTGTGACCTGCAGGCTGTTTGACTATTTGTGAGAAGCCCAGGTTGGAACCTACAGCAACAAAGCATTCAGAGGCACCCTGAGTTGCAATTCAAGTGGTGACACAGCCCCTTGCTGGTCTGGATTGCACCCCACAATGTCATATTGTGTAAAAAACAGTTTTTGTTGTTATTTTAATCAGCTATTGGCTTTTAATTGTATGCCCATATAAGAGTATCCAAAGCCTAATACAATAGCTGCTGTTATATAATGAGCCATTCATATAGTAAAATTCATACTTCTTCTAGGAAAGTTTACCAAAATCGCGGTTCGTACCAGCTTGCGTTTGGAATTCCATAAAGAAGTGGTTGGAAAGTTTCTAACTCTTCCACAGGACCACAAATGAATGAATTATGATTAGCCCAGTTACAAGGAATACCCAAGGAACTCAAAATAATTTGATACTTGTGGTTAAGCACAGGGAGTGAGAAATGTGGCAGAAGGTCCTAAAGGAAACCAAATGACTTTGTGCACTCCTTTTAGATGTGCAGGTTCAATTCTTTCTGATCTGACATTGGTGAAAGACCTATAAGAGATCAGAACCAAGAACAACGGGCAAAACCCATTTTCACTTGCATTATTTACAGTGCAAAGCCTTTTAATATCAACCTCTCCATGATGCTCCAGTACCCACCAAGGATCAGCTGCGGCACTTGCTGAAGAAAATGGGAGTGGAGGAACTGGGGGACTTGCTGAGCCACATGGAGGGTCCTGGAAGGATGTTCTACATCTTGCCCCAGGCCCACTCCAGTCTCTGGATCCTAAAGGGAAACATAAGAGATATCAGAATACATACCTGGCCCACAGTGGGCCTGATGGTGGGGGTGGACACAACTACTGATTCTTAACCATGGTATCTGCAGTCATGAAGGACTTGGCCTCTACCCATCGCAATACATGCATGGCTTCTCATGCAAGACAGACTATTGGCTGCAGGCAATGCAACAAACCAAAACCGTGACCAGGTACAAACAGGCTTACCACACACGTTATATTCCAGGGAGCTGTGCCAGGCATTGCGGGACAGGTGGAGCAATCCCTAGGCCCTACAGCACTTCTATGGAATTTTGCGCGTGGACACAGGGCGCTGCACGTGTCCAGAACAGGATGACTAGTGTGGACGCACTACATCAGTGCCAGCTGCATTGTTGCAATTCACTAGTGCAGCCTCATACTGAGGCACAAGACACTGATCAAGGGTCCAATCCTTTTCTGGTTGCAGCCATTGGCTGCAGAGGTGTCAATACTGGGACCTCTGTCCCTTAATTGTAAATTTACAAGCCTTGCTGAGTGCATTTATGAGAGCTTTATCAATTCAGTTCCCTTAACTGTTGCCGTGAGAGTTTTAAGAAAAAGCAATTGATAGTAAATACTTCGTTCACCCCCAATTTCACTTTTAAAATCACTTTTAGCATACATACCCAAACCTAAGGACAGCACCAAAAGTAATTGTTTTAATACAGACTCTAGTATCTGGGTGTGTATCTCATTCACACTAAAGGCCCTTTACCCTGTTCTGCACACACCAGCTGCCCTTGCTATTTGGAAGCATTTCTCTCAGGCTAGCACTGTTTCAACAGTCCCTCCTGTAAGCTGGAATCATGTGTCCCACAAGCCACCCTGTCTTGAAGTCGTGAGTCTTTTTTTTTTCTCCAAAGTTACATAAGGATGCCATAGTTCTCAGCTCTGAAATGCAAGTATCTATTCTCTCTTCTGTTTCTTGGTTTCTGGTAAAAAACGGTCTCCCCCCATCTCTCTCTACAGTCTCATTCTGTCTGGGGTCACAGTACTCATCAAACAATTTGATCAGCTGGTCCAGTTTTTGGGACATTATTCCTGGCAACAGTGTATTGTGTTCTTTTCCCCAAACAAGATAGTAAAATTGCTTAACTTTCATTTTCTCATCTCTCCCCATGGCCAGCTCTGTAAACGGAATCAATTCTTGCTTCCACACTTGTGCAAGATTTTTGTCTGAAAATCCCCTTTCCCCAGTGGTCTGAGTCCCTTCGTTCTGGATGTTGGCTCTGTTTCTAGGTGCTGCTTTGTTTGCCTGTTAATCATAACCCCTTCCTGGCTGTTAGACTGACTGTTGCCACATTTCAGATACTGCATGCTGGGTAATCACAAGAGGACTCCATGCTTGTAAAACTAAACTGGCTGTTATTAAGAGAACTATTTACAGACAGGCTTCAACAGCACCTGGCATTCCAGCCATGTGCACACAGACTGACCTACTGGTACCCCCTCCAAGCTCTTCCCGCCTGCAGCCTGTGCTCTTCCCTCCACATTCCGTGCAGGCTGCTACACCAGGAATGTAAAGGGACCTTAAAGTGGACATAAATTACATTTACATTCATTTTAAGGTCCCTTTGCACTGCAAAAGAAGCATAAGGCAGCCTTGGGGTAAATAAGAGTCAGCTCCTTTGTCAATTACTCATGATCAAATATAGTACATTACATAACACAGACTTACTCATGCATCTTTCTTGCTCCTTATAAGCAATGCAAACTATCTTGCTGTTTGCAACCAGGGTATCCTCATGGTGGGTATACTACATTCATTTTATTTTTTAAAACAAAACATTGTATACTCCAGTCCATCTGTATCCATCAGTTGTCTCTTGTCTTGTACTTCGATTGTAAGCCCCTTGAGGCCAGGGCGGTCTTATTTCTGTGTTTGTACAGCGCCTAGCACATGGAGTCCTAGGCATGACTAGGGCTCCTAAGACCTACAGTAATACAATTAATAATAATAATTGTAGTCAAGTAATCTACTCGATTTTCTTTTAAACCTCAGTCAAAGTCAACAGGAAATAGTCATTTTCAAAAGAGGTCAGATCAAATTGTAGAGATACATAATCAATTGTATTATTTTCAATGGAGTCATGAGAGAATTGACACATTTATGAAAAAATGAAAAAAAGAAGAAACCCAGCACCACAGTATTGGGAAACAAACAGAATCATTCTTGGAGAACAAGAAGCTGGGTGACTTCTTTATATTGAATTTACAATGCGTGCAATCAATCCTGTCCCCATTTACATGCATTATAAACATAAAGATGAACCGGAATATGGAAATCTCCAGAGGCCAGAGGTCTTAAAAATATGTACTCTTAATACAGAATTGTCATGCACTGTTCTTTAAAAAATAAACTCAAAAACCTGTGCATAATGTTGGAGCAGATAAGCATTTGCAGTTAGGTTGTTGATCCATAGAGAGTAATTAAAGAAGGTGAGGTCTAAACTTGTCAAAGTCATTTTGCCCTACTTTCCTATTTATAGGTTTCAAAATGGAAAAAAGCCTTCAAAAGGATTTGCATCATAGCTTCCCTCTGCAAAATCCTTCTGCAGGAGATTTGAGAATTAGCTGCTTGCCTGCAGTATATTAAAATCTTTGACAGCCATCCACTTGGGGAATCCCTGGGAAAAAAAATAACACCTCACTTTGCTTCAAAAGGTTCATGGTATCACGTTAAAGTAGAGACTAAATCATCATTCTTCAGAATTGTACCTTATATTTTGCCAATCTGTGGGCTTCTTCAGTGGAAGAAATATATGGCTTGGCTTATGGTGTAGCATGCTACCACAGGGCATGACCTCCTCTTGTACTGTGCACTTCCAGAGGACAGCAAGCAAGCGAGCCCCTTAGTCCTCCATGGATGCTACTTGTATCATAGATCATAGTATGGGGTTGGGGAGCTTCTGTTGAGGTTACTCCTCCCTCAATGGAATGCAGGTGGGCAGGGAATGGGTGGACTCCTCCCACCAAGACACAGACTCCATCAGAGCTGAACGGGCACAGATGGAGACGTTATTTGCCACCAGTATAGACTAAAACAGATTGAAGGCTTTTTTCATGGAAACATTGTTTCAATTATAACTTTTTTTCAGCCAAGATGAAATCTTTCACAGACAGTTTGGTCTGGTCAAAGTTTTCTGGTTTGAAAAAAAATCATAATTTAAAAAGTAATAATAATCAGTTTTTTGGTTGTTCTTCAGTTAAAAAAAATCAGTTTCTGAAAGTTAAAAACCAACATTTTTACAGAAAAAAAACCCTGCAAAAATGTTCAGTTTCCAGTTTGTCAATTGAAAAAAAAATAATTTTCAAAATTTTATTTATTTCATTTTTTAATGTCCTACAAAAAATAACTGGCTTTCTTCCCTCAGCTCTGCTCTACACCAGGAACAGACTGCTACTTCCTTAGAGCAGGGGGAGCCCAGGAATGAACTGTGCCTTTCTGAGTCACCATTGGTCACTCCTCTGCTCCTGGGCAGTGCAACTAACACTACCCCTAAGGGTACATCTACACTACAGGGGGGAGTCGATTTAAGATACGCAAATTCAGCTACGTGAATAGCGTAGCTGAATTCGACGTATCGCAGCCGACTTACCCCGCTGTGAGGACGGCGGCAAAATCGACTTCTGCGGCTTTCTGTCGATGGCGCTTACTCCCACCTCCACTGGTGGAGTAAGAGCGTCGATTCGGGGCTCGATTGTCGCGGTCCCAACGGGACGCGATAAATCGATCCCCGAGAGGTCGATTTCTACCCGCCGATTCAGGCGGGTAGTGTAGACCTAGCCTTAGAAGGGTAGATTGTTACGTCCCACAGGACACTGCGTAAATATTTACTCAGCAGACAGGTATGTTGTGTCAGGGACATTGTCTGACACTAAATTTTTCCACTTGCAAACACACTGTATCTCAAATTTCTTGAGCTAGAACTTTGAAAAGGTAACTAGTTATACAATTCCTTGCAGCGCATTAATGTTAGGAGATCAGATAAAGGCTAGCAGTAGCAGAAGATGAAAGGCAGCTCAGACTTAATTAGTACTTTTGGGGAAGCCAACAAAAAAAGTGTTTGCTGAATCATTTTACAAATTGATACTGTGGTAACTTGGAAAAATAGTTCCATGGCCAGTTCTATCTTTCCCAAGAAACCCTCCAGACATCAAGAGCATGAAGACAGCTTAACTTCCTGTTTCTGCATGAATGCTTTCCATCCCCATGACTCAAGCTGAAGAGGCAGTGAGTATATTCCTTAACATGCATTGCATCTCTAGTTGTACAGTTCTACCTGACCTTCACCTAGCTGAGAGATTGCATACGGGGGTGCAAGAGGAGATAACTAGGGGAAATGGGAAGAAATTAAACAAAGCACAATTTAGGCTGTATCTCAGGAAAGAGGTGATTGAGGAGATTTATGAAATTTCCCAAGGGGAAATGGTGGAAGTGTCACTACTTTGGTCATTTACAACTAGAGCTGACAAACAGAGGAAGAATATACCTTAGGGAACAGTCTGACACTGCCAAGGAGATGGACTATGTGATGCTTTTCCATAGTTAATTTCTGGGATTCTATGGATCAGAATTTCAGCAGGTGTCAACTGGCATATCTCCTTCATACTCAACAGAGCTGTGTCGAGTTACATCAGTTGAGTATCTGGACCTAGAATTCTAAATTAACCCTTCACTTCTCCCATCATTGTGCTACTACATGCTCCCAAGAGTATTTCTATCCAGCAGTATCCTACCTGCAACTGACTGTTAGAAGAAACAAGCCTGCAGCTCTTTAGACTTTTAAAATTTTTGTGTGTCCTGGAAGAAAACATAAAATCATCACTAATAAAATGCAGATGACACAAAGATTTTGGGCATGGCAAATAACGAAGAGGACAGCTCACTCATACAAAGTGTGACGGGGCTCGACTCACCCCTGCGGCGCCTCCTGCTGGCCGTCCTGGGAATTAGCTCTGGTTCGCCGTCATCTAGTGGCGTCTCGCCGCCGTCGCTTCTGTTGTCAGGACCCGTGTCGCTCTCAGGACCGCGGTGTCCTCTTTTGGACGCAGCCCTCCAGCTGTGCCCCACTCGGTTCTCTCCACACTTCTGGGGGACCGACAGTCCTCAGTCCAACCACTTGCCTCAGTGGCAATCTGCAGGCCAGGTTCTAGCCGCTCCCGCAGTCCCAGCACCTCCTCTGCCCTTGTATCAGGGCCGCAGTTTGGCAGCCCTCAGCCTGGAGCTGTCTCATGCTCTGCTGACCCTGCCCAGCACTGCTCTGTCCATGGTGCTACAGCCCTCTATGCAGCCAGTCCTCCTTCCTCCAACTCCAGGGCGTGACTGCCCTCCCTTTGCTTAGCAGCCCCTTCTTATATGGGCCAGCCCAGCCCTCATTGGCTCATCCAACAAACCTTCCCCTAATTGGCTGGCACTACAAGCCTTTTCCTTATTGTCTGTCTCTCACGCAGCCTCCCCAGGGTTGCTTTAACCCATTACATACTAGTGAGGGGCAGCTGCCCCATGACACAGAGCTGTCTGGATCACTTAATAAACTGGGCATAAGCAACCAATATGTGTTTTAATATGGCCAAATGTAAATGTACACATCTAGAAACTAAGAATGCAGGCCATACATACAGGATGGGGGAATCTATCCTGGAAATAGTGACTCTGGAGAAAGATTTGGGGGTCATGTTGGATAATCAACTGAACATGAGCTCCCAGTGCGATATTGTGACCAAAATGGCTAAGGTAGAGAGGTTATTTCACCTCTGTACTTGGCCTTGGTGCACCTGCTGTTAGAACACTGTCCAGTTCCAGTGTCCACGATTCAAGAAGAATGTTGATAAATAGGTGAGGGTTCAGAGAAGAGCCACAACAGTGATTCAAGGATTGGAAAACATTCCTTATAGTGAAAGACCCCAGGGGCTCAGACTGTTTAGCTTAACAAAGACAATGGTATGGGGTGATTTGATCACAGTCTATAGGTGGGAAACATAAATTTGACAGAGAGCTCTTCAATCTATCAGGCAAAAAGGTATAACAAGATCCAAATATCTGGAAGCTGAAGCTAGACAAATTCATACTGGGAATAAGGTGCACATTTTTAACAGGGTAGATTAACCACTGCAACAATTTACCAAGGGCTGTGGTGGATTCTCTATCACTGGCTACTTTTAAATCAAGATTGGATGGGGTTTTTTTCCTTAGAAGATCTGCTTTAGTTCAAACAGGAATTAATTCAGGGAAGTCCTGTGGCCTGTGTTATACAGGAGGTCAGATTAAATTATCCCAGTGGTCCCGTCTGTCCTTATTATCTATGAATCTAGATGTCCCTGCGGAAGAGGAATGTGGTTGGGATGGTCATTGGTTTGCTACTTTCAAGTCACTTGAGTTACATTTAATTTCCTTAATTCAAAGGCTAAATTATCTGAGAAGTTACCCTAGTGTTTTATGGGAGAAAGATCACTTCCTACTGTATAGCAATCTGTTTAATGACATACTGTGGTTTTTTCAGCATGCTTGGCATGCTCAGAATCAGAACCTCCCATCTTCAACAGACAGCTACATCTGAGGCAGCCATGTCACTCCAACAAGCTACCAGCCTGACTTGCAGAGGTGTTATGTACCCACAGTTCCTACTGATTTCAGTTGGTGGTTGCGTGTGTTCAATCCCACTGAAAATCAAGCTATTTACCTCCACTTTTTTGCCAAGGATACTACAGGTAACCTGACTCAGAAGCCAAGGCACTATGCTGTATAATGATCTACCAGTGGTAATTAATCTGACCAAGAACCTCATAGCAGGTGAGAGTCCCTGGTAGTCTCCAACTTGTCGGTGGAGGCAGACAGTTTTGACTAATGTGATCGTGCAACGTCCAAGTTTGGTGAAATTCTTCTGTGCGATGGTGCTGAGCAATCCCAAGGGAACCGCTCTGCTAATCCCCAGGAATGACATGCCTAAACAGTTCCCTCCTGAAATGAAAAGATTAATATAACTTTTTACAGCTCCTCAATTAACGGGCTGGCAAATCCATGGGAATACCCAGCCTAGGTTTACCAAGTGGGATACGGCACGAGATGCTCATGATCTTTACCTTCATTCCCATTGGCCATCTCCTTTTTAATCATCCCCGCAGTCATGTGACGTTAGCTGACGTCTGAACATCGCTGAGAGCCGGCACCTCTGGAAGGGATACGGACATCCAGAGCCGATTCTCTGCTAGTGTAAATTAACGCGGCTCCATTGACTACCAGGGAGTTTTACCCTTTTGTACTTGCAGGGAATTTGGCCCACATAGAGCAACTGCAAAGTCAATAAGATATTTAATAACAAAGAGGATACTCTGTAAACTGATATGCAAATAGAGCCCTCAGCAATGAAGCACTTACACATACATACATTGTGCATGCTAAAAGTTCAGCATATTACTGACCCAGGCTTCCCAGGAGGTACTGTTTGCCCAACAGGTGACGTATGACTTAGTTGTTGCAAGGTGACAATGTGCTGGAAATAGGAAATTCGTATCATTTGTATTCTGTTTCCTCTGCTATTCTAAGGGTTGAAAGGGGCCACCATTTTAAATTTAATCTACAGGGTATACTGTCTATCTGTTGGAAACAGGAGGAAGCAGACCTTGTCCTAGTATTTATCAGACACATGCCGCCCATCTGCTAGAGCTAGGTCGAGAAGGATTTGCTGTTAATCCTTCAGACCCATCTGCAGGGGGTTCAAAATGCTGACCAGAAAGCTAGACAAGATGAGGTTTATTTAATTAAAAAAACTGCTCCGGAGGTTACTGGAAATCACTCTGAAGAAGAAATAGCTTTTGATCATGTCACTCCTGGGGGGAAGGGGGAGGGGTTTGCACTGAAATAAGATTGTTCCTAAAAAAAGACATAGACACCAAACAAACCTGGTCTGGGTGAGCCATTCTATCTACCTGTTACATCAAATGCTGAAAAGTGAACATGAGTTACCGCTCGGACATTTAACAACCACGTTGCAGGACTTGGCTTCCAATCTGGGCTGAGTCTGAAAGGTAAAAATTGGGTTTTACACACACACACGCTCCCCTTCCCCTCCTCCCCCCACCCCCAATCTGCAGGTTTGCATGGGGACTAAAAATGAGGTAGACCTGACCCAGTGGGCGACTCCAAAACTGCTTCAGGTTAGCACTTTAAGACCTGGCATGTGCGAGAAAGCCGTAACGAGGGGAACACTTCACCTGTGCTTTATTGCTTTAAAATTTAATTGCAGCTTTTCATAATCAGGGGCTGCTCACCATCCAAGATCCATTTATGTGGCAGCGAGAAACAATACAATCCCCTCTACATTTTCCCCATTGGAAATGACATCTGTTCATAACAATAGCCTATTTATATATTAACGAAATAAATACGCACACAACTGGTTTCTGCAGGACTGCCCTTTAGGAGAATGGGGCATACGTGGGAATATTGCTGCTTTTTCAAGCTTCTGATTGTTCTTGCATGGCATTACAAGCATGACATTTTTCAAAGTAACACACACACACATAATTTGTCCCCCACCTACCCGAGGGCTCTTTGAACTGCTGTCCCTGTTGCTAATCAAATTCCTGGACCTTGGTTTTACAATGGCCAAAACTATTTTTATAATATACGTCTTTAAGCAGAACTGGGCACCACCGAGAGCAAGGGACTCACAGTAAATGGCAATAAAATGTTTATTCCAAATGATAAGGTTTGTATGTGGGGTCTTCCATGCCCAAGGGCATTGCAAATTAGGGCACCACTGAAATGCAGCTACCACTGGAGAGGAGGGACAGTCATGCTGCACAATGGCGGGGTTTCAAAAATTTAGACTTAAGACATTAGGAACACCCCATCTCCTCTGACAAGTACCTTACTCTGGTAAGGAAGAGTAAATGCAGATCTGGGAAAGGATATAAAGCTTTCTGCTCCATGGCTGAAGAGAACCTCTAAATAATGGGGGGCTCGGAAGAAGATTTATCTGGGGCAGATCATCCCACAGCTGCCTACTGCAGGGTTTCTTGCATCTTCTTCTGTAAGACCTTGTACTGGCCCCTGTCAGATACTGGACTAAATGGATCACTTGTAAGGACTGAAGGGTTTAGAACTGGGACTGCTGGGCCCTGGGTTTCCAGCACTTTCTCCTTGCCACCAAGGAAGACAGATGAAGCAGCACTTTACTGATCCTGGAAGGTCACGCCCCACAGGAAGTCCTATATGGGCACCCCAAACTTGAGGTTGCCTGATTGGCTCACACCTACTACTTAAGCCAGGAAGTGATATGGGTTGGCTGTCTGAGCAACCATGCAGTCTCCCTGTTGCTGCTCCATTAGTCCCAGCTCTTGCCTGTCTTCTGTGATCTGCATCCAAACCTGTTTCTGGTTCGTGCACTGCTCCTGCCCCAGGCCTGTTCCTTGCCTCATCTCTGGTTCCTGCCCTCCTATGCTACTCCTGACTATCAGCTACTAATCTCAGCTCTAACCCTTGGCTTGACTCCAGCTCTGATCATCAGGCCAGACCGCTGATGGCCTCATTCCTGACACGATCTGGTAGGGCAGATCCTATGGGAAAGTGTCCACACACAGCAAAGAGGTTTTGTGTGAGAAAGGGAGAGCTTCACTGACCCCCATTTATGTAGCAGCAATGGGTGACCCTGTGGGGATTTGAACTTGTCACTCCAAGATCACTGTTTATCTCAAACCTGATGTTCAGGAGCTAAGCCCCAGTTCCCGTCTCCCAAATGATTCTAACATAACTGTATGGCTTCAGATCTTTCCGGGATTTTTATACCCTTTTTTAAGCAAAACCGTGTGTATTTCATGTAGCTGTTTCTTCTCGCTCAGTCACAAATGCCATCTTAACATTTTAGAAGGCATGTGCACAGCCATTCATCTTGCCTCTCTCAAATTCCAGTCTCTCTCGCTCTCCCTCCTCTGTTATTTAGCCAACTATAGGACATGTCATATTTGCGGTGCATCATTCTTGATTCCATCAAACATCTGGACTATAGAATCTGTCAGTACAAACCTGGGCAATGGACGTCCTTTGACTAGCCTGCAGTGAGATCTGAAACAATATTATCATGCTTCTAGAGACATTTAAAAACTGGTTCTAACACAGTTTTATATCTCAGTGAGGTCAGGCCCTAAACTTCATGAGGACTATTTCATACATCACACGTGAATTATTAGGAAATCTTAATAAAGAGTTGAAAAATAGCGATGGCCTATTATTTTCCAATGCAGATACCAAAACTGCACCCAGATCCTTCATTTACACACGCAAACTGGTATTTGCCAATGCAAATGGGTTGCTTTGCACTTTATTGACACGCAGATTTCTGCACAGGCAAACATTTGCACATGTTACCAACTGAGCTACATTTATCAATGCCCACCTAAGCGTGCAAATATAGCCACAATAGATATGCAAGAACATGCTGAGGGCACAACTTAGACACACTCAGGGCTCGTCTACATTACCTGCTGGATCAACGGGCAGCGACTGATCCAGCGGGGGTTGATTTATCACGTCTAGTCCAGACATGATAAATCAACCGCCGAGCACTCTTCCCATCAACTCTGGTACTCCACCAGGGCGAGAGGCGCAGGTGGAGTCAACGGGAGAGCATCAGACGTCGACTTACCACAGTGAAGACACCACGGTACGTAGAACTAAGTACGTCGACTTCAGCTATGTTATTCACATAGCTGAAACTGTGTAACTTAGATCGATCCTCCGCTGCACCCCCCCCCCCTTCCGGCCCCCAGTGTGACCAGGCCTCATTTGAGAATTTGTCATCACATGTAACAAGCAGGACACCATGGAAGCAGATGAGGGAGCAACGTCTTTGGCAAAATAGCCTAAGAAATAGTATGATTTCTCCTCAATGGGCAAAAATCACCTAATATATAATTTTTGTCATAATTATTGTAGCTGGCAAAGAAAATACTCAAGTCAAAATCACAGTGGTGCAGCATAATGCTGCTGTTAATAGAGTGTGGCTATCGATCCAATCACATATTCAGGAGACATAATTTTAAACAGGACTGAGAACACAGTTATCATCAGTTGGATGTCACCCAAGCAGTTAGCATGCTCCTAATGTATTACCAATTTTAAGCCCAAATTCTTCCCTCAGATGCATATGTGCAGCTCACGACTCTTGAAGCACATGGTTAAAGCATAGCTGAGCATACAAACAAAAGAAGACCATGAGGTCCTTAATGAGAAGATGCTGTGAAGTGGTGGAAGCCTTTAGACAAACAGCCTTGGCCAGACTGAGAGGAAAGGACCAAGAGACCAGGGCTTCTGTGTGTGCCAGAAACTGAGCAGAAAATCCGAGAAACCTTCATTGCAAATTTGAGTAAGCAGAATTGCACTGTGCAGCCTTCACTCTTATAGCCAAAGCTACATAAGAATGGCCATACAGGTCAAATCAATGGTCCATCTAGCCCAGTGTCCTGTTTTCCAACAGTAGCCAATGCCAGGTGCTTCAGAGGGAATGAACAGAACAGGTAATCATCAAGTGATCCATCACCTGTCGCCCATTCCCAGCTTCTGTCAAACAGAGGCTCGGGACACTTCAGAGCATGGTTTTGCATCCTTGCCCCATCCTGGCTAATAGCCATTGATGGACCTATCTTCCATGAACTTATTTAGTTCTTTTTTTAACCCTGTTATAGTCTTGGCCTTCAGAACATCCTCTGGCAAAGAGTTCCACAGGTTGACTGTGCGTTGTGTGAAGAAATACTTCCTTTTGTTCATTTTAAACCTGCTGCCTATTAATTTCATTTGGTGAACTCTAGTTTTTGTGTTATGAGAAGGAGTAAATAACACTTCCTTATTTACTTTCTCCACACCAGTCATGATTTTATAGACCTCTATCATATCCCCCCTTAGTTGTCTTTTCTCCGAGCTGAAAAGTCCCAATCTTATTATTCTCGCCTTATATGGAAGCTGTTCCACACCTTTAATAATTTTTGTTGCCCTTTTCTGAATCTTTTCCAAATCCAATACATCTTTTTTGAGATGGGGTGACCACATCTGCACACAGTATTCAAGATGTAGGCGTACCATGGATTTATATAAAGGCAATATGATATTTTCTATCTTATTATCTATCAGTCCTAATAATTTCCAACATTCTGTTAGCTTTTTTGACTGTCACTGCACATTCAGTGGATATTTTCAGAGAACTCCAAGATCTCTTTCTTGAGAGGTAACAGCTAATGTAGACCCCGTCATTTTATATGTATAGTTGTGATTATGTTTTCCAATTACTTTTATCAATGTTTTCCATTGATAAATTATACAGGGATTGTAAAGACATTTGTAACTACAGCAGAGATGTGTTAATATACCCTGGGCCAGATCCTCAGCTGGTGTAAATCCATGTAACACAATTGATTTAACTGGTTTACACCAGGTGAGGATCTAGCCCCCTGTGCCTATTGCCCATTCATTTTCTCTACTAACCATAACCTATTCTTTGGGTGAAATCATGTCCCTAGTTGCAACAGTGTAAAAATGGGGTTCCTCCATTAAAGCCACCTGAGATAGCACTGAACTCATACTGCTGGAACTGATAACAGAATTTGGTCCATTGTGCCGATTATTGAAATGAACAATGTAAATCCCAGGTAGAAGAGAAATACGTATGTATGGGTATATATAGGGCTGGTTGAACATTTTCAAACAAACAATTGTCCCATTGGCAAATGGGGTTTCACTGAAATCAAAATTTTCCATGGGAAAAAATAAACCAATTTCAGAGGAATTAAAATGAAATGTTTTGGTCAGTCATAATCTCTGCATCTGCTGAACTGCCATGGTGCATTATCCCTAAGGAGGAAATGGTGGCACCTGTTGGGTGATGTAGTCCAGCCAAGGGAAGAGTCCATAAGGGAAACTGAGGTCACAAAATAGAATTCCCACGAGGCAAAGGGACTGCTCAGGTGGAGATTGAGATGCACCTGACTCAAAATGAAACCCTTCGTTTCAGTTGGAAATAAAACATTCGGACATTTCCAAATAAAATGTTTCCGGAACTTCTTGTTCCCTACCAAGTTTCTATACTTCAACTTTGTGTCCACATTTGGGATAAAAACAAATGTTGAAACAACAGAATTTCCCACCGGACAGAACTTCCATTTTTCAATCAGCTCTAATGTATATATTGCAACATTTCCCTTTTATTGTCTCTAAATTTGTCATAGCAAGAACCACACCTTAATAGAGCAATAAGAGCCATGTTCTCAGTTGGTATAAATTGGTGTAGCTCCTTTGACTTCACTGCAGGTATCCTGACTTACACCAGTGAGAATCTGGCCTATTATCCTGTAGACCCCTCCCCATACACAGTCACATGGACCACCTTGCCACCCATTCATCATTGTGCCGTCCACCTCTTTTCCCATTTGTGATCTCAAAACATCCCTATGGCAACCCCAACAAATGCTTATATGGAAAAGTGACATTAGGAATGTATTTAATGCATTTTAAGTGCAGCTTTTTCTCTCTTTTAATGAAGTTTAACGAGGAGGCAAGCCAGCTCCCTGTGGACCACTAGCAAGTGCTCCACGGAGAACCACTGTTCCACAATAAAGGAAGCATAAACCAAATAAAAAACATCTCTCACAAAGCATGTGGAACAAACCCTAATCCTGTCAATACCTGTTGAGACTTAGTTTGTCTGAGTGAGCAACACAAGTTCTATCTTTGTGTCAGCTACACTGCATGATGATAACTGCTCCTTTGGGTCGCACTTAGGAATGTGTTTCCATGGCCACTCTGGGAATCTCCCGCTTCCTTGCCAATAGTATAACCCTTCCTGCCCTCCTTGACATTCCCAAGCCTTGTGTGTTTCATTTCCAGAATCCTGAACGTGGGTGCATCTTATTGCAGAGAGAACACTCTGAAAATAGGACTGTGGATGAGCCAACATAGGGACCTTATCCAAAGCTTATGGAAGTCAATGGAAAGACTTTCCTTGATTTCATTAGGCTTTGGCTCAGGCCCCAAGATTTTAAGATCCAGCCACTCTTTGCCTACAAGTGGATTTATGCTGTAGTCCTTTCCTGTGCTCTTCAATACACCAAAATATTCAGCCCTTGCTCCCAGGCAGTCTCCATTTAAACCTGGTCCACTCCATTATGGAGTTATAGACAGGCAGATAGATAGATCCCACTTGTAACCCATTTTAAGTAAATCCCATCAATGTTCATACCTAGCAATCCCCTGATTAAATGTGGTTCCTGTAAGGAGAAAGCCCTTACAGCCCAGTTGCCCAACTGGAAACTCATCAACAAAAAGCTGTAAAAGAAACACGAACAATTCCCCCCCCCATTTCATACAAAGTTTCCAATTCTGTTGGCATCGCCATGTAGAAGACAAGGAGATAAAGAGCTGACAGATGGGAAGCCGAGGACATAATTCACCCAGACTTCAAGAAAGCTTACAGTACCCTGCTCTAGATTAATCCACAAGGTCAGTAAATATGGTGGGGGGCAGACGGGAGGCTAACCATATAAGCAGCTAAAGAACTGACTTGGAGACAAGAGACAAAGAGCACAAATATGGGAAATCATTTGGGGATGGAGAGAGGTGACGGGTGGAATGCCACCAGGGTTGCGTTAAGTATAATACTGTTTGCTTTATGCATACGTGGCCTAGAGGAAAGAATATATAATAAGGAAATGAAAGTTGTAGGAGGTGTAAAACTGGGTGTCAATCAATAATAAAGAGGGCACACATAAATTTAGCATGACACAGACTGGGAATAAGTGGCTTGTACGTGTGTATATATTTTGCATATAGCTATGCAAGATAATGAAACCAGGGACAATAATTTGCCTCAAAATAATTCAGGACTCAAGGAAAAGAGGCCAGGGGAAGGGTTATCACAACAGTCGATTAGAAAGTCTCAGAGCAGCTTTCAAAATCTCCCCTTTCCTCATACCTCCATTGTGAAAACATTTCTCTCCACGTTGATCATGACTCACCTCGACTATTGTACCCTTCTCAGCTTTGGCTTCCTTTCCTCTCACCTCTTCCCACTCCAGTCTGTGCAAAATACCAATGCCACCTAACACTCCAGCCACCTCACCCCCCTTTCATCACGTCACTGGCTCCCTGTAGCACATTCAAGCTCCTTCTAATTCCCCTTTAAAAATAACCAAGGCAGATTTCCTCCATACACAGAACAGCCAACATATAAATTGGATTGACAAAGGCAGAATAGAACGAGAGTACTTGTGGCACCTTAGAGACTAACAAATTTATTAGAGCATAAGCTTTCGTGGGGTACAGCCCACTTCTTCGGATAAATATAGAGTGGAACATATATTGAGGAGATATATATACACACATACAGAGAGCATGAACAGGTGAGAGTTGTCTTACCAACTCTGAGAAGCCAATTAAGTAAGAAAAAAAACTTTTGAAGTGATAATCAAGATAGCCTAGTACAGACAGTTTGATACTCTGAAAGGCAGAATAGGTACACCCAGTGTGAATCACTTTTTAAATGAAGGGTATGTTGAGGGGACAATTATTGGGGAGTACAATTAGGAGTCCATGTAATCTAATGGATGGGGCCCTAGACTAGGAGCTGTAGTAGAAAGAGAGAGCCTGAAGCACGGGCCTAGTGCAAGACTTGAGGCCTGAACCAAAGTCAGAAAAGTTATGCTATGAGCAACAGTCGGGCCCTGTCACAAGCAGATGCTTTCCTGCAAGTCAGTGTCCGTCCGGTACATGAACTCAGCACCGGGATTGCTAGCATTGCCATAGGCGCCGACTTCCTTTCTACCCGGGGGGGGGCTTGACCCCCTACGCTGCCCCAGGCCCGCCCCCACTCCACCCCTTCCCACCCCAGCTGATCCATGGCAGGCGGGAGGCACTGGGAGGAAAAAGGGAGGAGGGCAGAGCTTGGCTGCCGGTGGGTGCTAAGCACCCACTAATTTTTTTCTGTGGGTGCTCCAGCCCTGAAGCACCCACAGAATCTGCGCCTACGAGCATTGCTAAAACACACTGAATATGTAAAGACATTCCAGCAGGCCAGCACAAGAACACCCCAGCCTAGTACATGATAACATGGTTTGACAAAAGTGAGGAATAGTGATATTTTGTCTGAAGCACTAGGAGTAAAAGTACAAGGGGAGGTAACAATAAAGCCATGAAACACATAAGGTGATACATATGTTGTTTATCCCAGATTGTTTGTCTCTATCTATAAATGTCAGGATACCTCACCTTAACCCTTTATCTGGCCTAGGGGCAGTGGAAAATCCTGCCACTGACTGAACTGGTCCATTGTTACAGACATACATGTATCAGTGGTCTGGTAGAGTCTGAGGGATACTAGTACCAGGCTTTGTTGACAATCAATCTGTCTGGATGTCTTTGCTACTAAACCAAGTCTTGTGGTCAGTTCGTTCGGAGCCTGCTGTACGGGCTAACTGGCCAGAGCCAGTGCAGCATGCAGCGAGAACACACACACATGCAGCCAACATCTGACAATAGGAGCTAGTTCTCTTCCTGGCTCTACCATTGACATTCTGCGTGACCTTGGGCAAGCCACTTCACCTCTCTGTGGTTCAATTTCTCCCATTGCCTTTTGTCTGTCTTGTCTATTTCCATTCCAACGTCTTCAGGACCTGTGCCTAGGCCAGTCTACGTACAGTCCCTGCCTAACCAGGCTTCAATTTCATTTGAGGCCAGCAGGCCTGCCGACGCGGGGGCAAAGGGGACAATTGCCATGGGGCCTGGGTAAGTTAAAAAGGCCCGGGGCCCCTCGGCCCTTTTAAATCACCCAGGAGGGCCACGGGGCTCCTAGGCACACGAGACGGCTCCGAGCCCGGCCCTTGGGGAGCCCCATGGGCCTGCGCAATTGGCCAGCACAGACAATCCCGGAAGTGACGGATTCGTCACTTCTGCCCCGGGCCGCGCCCCCCCTAGGGATGACCTTGGTCCTGGGGCCCCAAATTTCTGTCAGCGGGTCTGGACGCCAGTACTAGAATACAAATGATATTTTGTTTCATGTGAGAGGAGGGACTTATACATACTACTGCTTCTGTCCATATACTCCCATGATACCAGCAATAATACTTTGAGCTTCCTATAGCACCTTTTATCCACAAAGACCTCGATGGACTTTGCTGATATTAAATAACTATGCTTCTAATAGTTGTGTCTATGTCACAGGCAAGGACTTGCATTGCAAATCTTTGATACACTTTTCCTCAACAATGTTTTCAAGGCCTACTTTAGTTAGCATTTTAAAATTCAGTCCCATTGAAAATGCCACTGGTACAATTCAAAGTTGATGAGTACAATGTCATGATGTACCATGTTTAATATTTGCTTTAAGATCAATAGGTGAGGCCTATGTTAATTGTCAAATTAAACATAAACATTGCAAAAAAACACCCATCGTTATCTTCCTACCTGGTGACATGAACCCTGAGATCCCTGGATGACCTTATATTCTGGCTCTTTGACCTTCAGCTGCTTTCATTGGAATTATCTTTACCTTATGTAAATGCAGGTTTTTTTTAATTGATCACAGAATACTACAGACATAGCTAAAGCCTTACATAGTCTCATGAGGGTTTTTTGTCACTAAGAATTATTTGGGGTTATTTAAATGGGGGGGGGAGGGTAAATACTTTATGGTTTGATACTGGCCCATCATTGCATAAATTTACAAATTTCATCCAGCATAAAAGCTATGACTGTAGTTCATTTTAAATGAAGTAGAATGGGAATTTTAGGATACGTGGTTTTGGGTGCAAAGATAGAACCACATGAAATGGTATTTTGCCTTTTGCAGTCAGTGCATGCAATGTATGGACATTATTAAAATCAGGTCCATTATTGGAGGAATGGTACTAAAATTAATTATATTGTCAATATCATACCTGTCCAAGATAGAAAAACAATATACCATATATGGATCAATGTAAAACACTCACTGATTTATGGCATTGAAACTCACGAGAAAGAGTGAAAGACTTATCCCTGAATGTGAGAATTTCCCTTTGGAGCTGTGTATTAGCTCAAATGTGTGCAAAGTCATATACGCTCAGGCAACTCACTATTGGCTACGCATTTGAAGAGGCTCAAGATCAACCGTTATATTTTCAGAGTTATTTAACTCATATTTCACAATTCAGTAGTGAGTAGGTTTCTATCCAGAGTTCTAATCAATTGTAGTTGCTGTGACCAGTTAAGATTTAGTACCCTATTATTTTTTGATGAAGATGATAATGACTAGGTCAGTAGCACCTACAGGTCATTGTTCAGTCATGGTACCAGAACAGTAGGCGATCCAAACACCTTACAGTCTAAATAGACTAACAAGAGTATTATGGGAAACAGAGGCACAGACAAGCAAAGTGATTTATTTGCCTAAGGTCACACAGCAGGTCACTGACAGAAGTACTAAAGGCCAGTGACTAGGTCCGAGCACCTGGAGTCATTTGGTTACATCAGAATCCCAGCTCTCATTCTTTAAAAGTAAGTTTCCAGTCCTTATTGTTGTAAAGAAAAATTTAAAAATGTGAACTGGATGTAACCAATTAAATGACGTCTGCCTGAGTCTGCCGCAAGTCTGAAATAATAGCCCGAAGATGCATAAAATTCTGCATTCATCAAAACAGAATTTTAACTCTAAGACCCTCTGGGAAGCAGCCCAATATCATTCCAAGCAGAAGACTTGGACACCATTTTGAAAATGTTCCTCTGCATATCTCCAATTACTCGGCTTATTTTCAACATTAGCAACTTTCTTTGGTCACTTATTCACTGTCCAGCCTGGATCAGTTAGTGGGATCAGTCCATGGGTCAAAGTTGTTGGTACTCTTCCAAATGCCACCCACAAAACTCATTAACTTGCCAAAAAGGGACGCTGCCCATAGTGGACTGGGCAGATATACAAAACATGATCGTGTGTGCTGCCTGGCTCCCTAGGGCTCCTTGAACTTGGCTCCCCTCAGTGGATCTTGCACATGCCCATGGGTTCTGTTGGGCTGTGGGGCTTGGCTTGTTCTTGATGGGGAGAAAGATTAAGTTGTGATATCTCCCAACCATCACTTGCTTGTGGCACCAAGATGAGACATCACTGACAGTAGATTGAGCAGGACTGTGACCCTCCCTCTCCTTTCTTACATGAGGAATGAATTAACAAAATGTTGATATTAAGGCTTTGTTTACACTAGCACTTTTGTCGGTCAGGGGTGTGAAAAAAAAACAGACATAAGTTTCGCCGACAAAAGCGCCGGTGTGGACAGTGCTATGTCAGTGGGAGATGCTCTCCTGCCGACACAGCTACCACCACTCACTGAGGATGGTTTAATTATGCTGATGGGAGAGCTTTGTCTGTATATAGAATCATAGCAATGTAGGGCTGGAAGGGCCCTTGAGAAGTCATCTAGTCCAGCCCCCTGGGCTGAGGCAGGACTAAGTAAATCTAGAACATCCTTTTTTTAAAAGCCTCCAGTCCACCACCACCCTTGAAAGTCTATTCCAGAACATTACAACTCTTAGGGCAGGTCTACACTACAGCTGGGATCGACGTTCTGAGATCGATCCACCAGTGGTCGATTTGGCGGGTCTAGTAAAGACCCGCCAAATTGACTGCAGATCGCTCTCCAGTCGACCCCTGTACTCTACCCCCAACGAGAAGAGTAAGGTAAGTCCCGTCGACCCCCCGCGATGTAGACTCCATGGTAACTCGACCTAAGGTATGTCGACTCCAGCTACATTATTCATGTATCTGGAGTTGCGTAACATAGGTCAACTTACCACGGTAGTGTAGACATAGCCTTAGAGTTAGAAAGTTTTTCCTAATATCTAACCTAGATCTCCCTTTACTTCTTGTCCTACCTTCACTGGACATGGAGCACAATTAATCACCAGCATCTTTAAAACACTGCTTAACATGTCTAAAGGCTGTTTTCAGGTCCCCCCATCCATCTTCTTTTCTGAAGACTAAACATGCCCCGTTTTTTTAACCTTTCCTCATAGGTCAGGTTTTCTGAACCTTTTATCATTTTTGTTGCTCTCCTCTAGTCTCACTCCAGCTTGTCCACATCTTCCCTAACGTGTGCCACCCAGAATTGAATCCAGTGCTCCATCTGAGGCCTCACCAGTGCCAAGTAGAGTGGGACAATTACCTCCGATGTCTTACATATCACACTCCCTTTAATTCACTCCAGAATGATATTAGCCCTTTTCACAGCTTCATCACATTGTTGACTCTCATTCAACTTGTGATCCACTATAGTCCCCAGATACTTTTCAGCAGTACTACCACCTAGCCAGTTATTCCCCATTTTTTCGTTGTGCATTTGATTTTTCCTTCCTAAGTGAAGTACTTTGCATTTATCTTTATTGAAATTCATCTTTTCGAATTCAGACCAATTCTCCAATTTGTCAAGACCATTTTTAATTTTAATCCTGTCCTCCAAATTGCTTGCAACCCCTGCCAGCTTTGTGTATCATCCACAAATATTATAAATATACTCTCCACTTCATTATGTAAGTCATTCCTGAAAATATTGAATAGTACCAAACCTAGGACAGACCTCTGCGGGACCCCACTAGATAGACACTCCCAGTTTGACAGTGGACCATTGATAACTACTCTTTGAGCACAGCCTTTCAACCAGTTGTGCACACATCTTATAGTAATTTCCTCTAGACCACATTTCCCTAGTTTGCTTATGAAAATGTCACATGGGACTGTGTCAAAAGCCATACTAATCTACTGCTTCCTTCCCCTCCCCGCCATCCAAAATGCCAGTAACTCTGTGTGACGAACTGGGACTCTTCTTACTGTGGTCTTTGAATGCTGACAGGGGAGTGTGGCTAGGATAGTCTGCATTGGGGGATGGGAGACTGACCAATGGAGAATACCTGAGCATGTAACATGAGAACCCAGGAAGGGGTTAGAGGCCAGGTGACACCTTTGCCCGGGAAACTGAACAAAGGCCGTGGGAGAGGTCGCTGAAGGGAGAGTTTCAGGAGCTGGCTGGGGAGCTGGCTGGGAGGCAGACGGGCCTCTGACCTCGAAAGGGGGCTGGGGCGCTGTGGGACCCCAAGATGGACCCAACTGAGGGGGGTCCTGTTGTCTGTGCCTGCAAGACCTGTCTTGGACTGTATTCCTGTCATCTAAATAAACCTTCTGCTTTACTGGCTGGCTGAGAGTCATGGTGAACCACAGGAAGCCGGGGGTGCAGGGCCCTGAGTTCCCCAATACTCCGTGACACTCTGGAAATTAGGTTGGTTTGGCCTGATTTGTTCTTGACAAATTCATGCTGGTTATTCCTTACAACCCAATTATCTTCTGACAATTGTTTAAGTATTTGTTCCAGTATCTTTTCAGATATCAAAGTTATGCTGACTTGTCTATAATTCCCAGAGTCCCCTTTCGTCCCCTTTCAAAAAGATGGGTACTATGTTTGCCCTTCTCCAATCTTCTTGGAGCAAATCTGTCCTCCAGGAATTCTCAAAGACAATTTCTAACGATTCTAATATTGCTTCAGCTAGTTCCTTAAGTACCCTAGGATGAATTTCATCAGGTTCTGCCAACTTGAATATATCTAACTTATCTAAATATTCTTTAACCTGTTCTTTCCCTATTTTGGCTTGCATTCCTTCACCCTTGTTAATTGTGTTAAGTATCTGGTCATCAAGACTGGAGCAATATAGGCATTAAACCCTCAGCTTTCTTGGTGTCAAAGCTCTCCTTCCCAATTAAGTGGAAGACTGACACTTTTCTTCATCCTTCTCTTGCTCCTCATGTTTTTAAAGAACCTCTTCTTATTGCCTTTTATGTCCCTTGCTAGGTGCAACTAATTTTGTGCCTTAGCATTTCTAATTTTGTTCTTACGTGCTTGTGCTATTCTTTTAACCTTGTCCTTAGTAATTTGTCCATATTTCTACTTTTTTTTATAGGATTCCTTTTTGATTTTCAGGTCATTAAAGAGCTTTGAATGGAGCCAAATTGGCTTCTTCCTATCTTTCCTTCATATTAGGATTGTTTACAGTTGTATCTTTCATATTGTCTCCTTGAGAAACTGCCAGCTCTCCTGAACTCCTTTTTCCCTTAGATTTTTCTTCCCATGGGACCTTTATCTAGCATTTCTCTGAATTTGTTAGTCTGCATTTTTGAAGTCCATTGTTCTTATTCTGCTGCTCTCACTCCTTCTTTTCCTTAGAATCATGAAATCTGTCATTTCACTCCAGATTCACTACCACTCCTTCCCTGTTGGTCAGACTCAAAGTCTTAAATGGCTGTCCCCCTGGTTACTTCCTCCACTTTCTGGACCAAAAAGTTGTCCCCAATACATTTCAATACCTATCTGGAAATTTTGTGATTTTTCCATATTAATTGTCCAACAGATGTCTGGGTAGTTAAAGTATCCCATTACTACTGGGTCTTATGTTTTGGATATTTCTGTAATTTGCTCTAGAAATGCCTCATCCATCTCCTCTTTCTGATTTGGTGGTCTAGAGTTGACCCCTACCATGACATCACCCCTATTTTTTACCCCTTTTATCTTTACCCAGAGACTCTCAACTGGTCTGCCATTCACCTCCTTCTGGACCCCAGAACAACTGTATCTACTCTTGATGTATAAAAGAAGTGGGAAGCATTATCTCTTGTAAATGTACGCAAACTTGGTTGTCTTAGCAATTGGCTGAACAAGAAGTAGGACTGAGTGGAATTGTGGGCTCAAAAGTTTTACATTGTTATGTTTTTGAGTGCAGTTATGTAACCAAAAAAAATCTACATTTGTAAATTGCGCTTTCACGACAAAGAGATTGCCCTTCTGTACTTGTATGAGGTGAACTGAAAAATACTATCTCTTTTGTTTATCTTTTTACAGTGCAAATATTTGTAATCAAAGTAATAATATAAAGTGAGCACTGTAACTTTGTATTCTGTGATGTAATTGAAATTTGAAAATCTAGAAAAACATCCCAAAGTATTTATAATACATTAAAATTGGTATTCTATTGTTGTTTAACAGTGCAATTAAAATGGCAATTAATAGCGATTCACTTTTTTAATCGAGTTAATTTGTTTTGAGTTAATTGTGTGAGATAACTGCGATTAATTTTAATATGCCTACATCTAAACATGTACATCTAGGAACAAAGAATGTAGGTCATACTTACAGGGTGCAGGATGCTATCCTGGGAAGCAGTTACTCTGAATAAGATTTGGGGTCATGATAGATAATCAATTGAGCACGAGCTCCCAGTGTAACACTGCAGCCAAAAGAGCGGATGTGATCCTTGAATGCATTAACGGGGGATATCAAGTAGGAATGGACAGGTTATTTTACCTCTGAATTTGGCGCTTGTGCAACCATTGGCAGAATACTGTGACTGGTTCTGGTGCCCGCAATTCATTAAGGATATTGATAAATTGGAGAGGGTTCAGAGAAGAGCCATGAGAATGATTAAAGGATTAGAAAACCTGCCATATAGTGATAGACTCAGAGAGCTCAATCTATTTAACTTAACAAAGAAAAGGTTAAGGGATGACTTGATCACTGTCTATAAGTGTCTACATTGGGAACAAATATTTAAGAATGGACTTGTCAATCTAACAGAGAAAGGTATAACATGACCCAATGGCTGGAAGCTGAAGCTAGACAAATTGAGACAGGAAATAAGGCATACTTTCTTTTTTAACCGTGAGGGTAATTAACCACTGGAACAATTTCCCCAGGGTAGTGATGTTTTCTCCATCACTGGTCATTACTAAATCAAAATTGGATGTTTCCCTAAAAGATCTGCTCTAGGAATTATTTTTGGGAAATGCTATGGCCTATGTTATACAGGAGGTCAATTCAGTTATCACTGTGGTCCCCTCTGGTCTTGGAGTCTATGAATTTCTAACTGTAGAGGACAGGGGAAAACTACGCCCTTGGGCAGGTTATTCCATAAGGCCCTGATTCAGGAAAGCACTTAACATGTGCTTAGCTTTAAGCATGTGCTTAACTCCTACTGACTTAAATTTAAGCACTTGCTTAAGTCCAACCCTGACTATGAGTGTTTTCGCGAATCAGGAAGTAGTGTGGCTTGCTGGATAAGGCACTGTCTGGTCTGGGACTCAGGAGACCTGGAGTCAATTCCCAGCTCCACTATTGGCCTACACTGGGCAAGTTACTTCCCCTTCCCCTCAACCTGCCTATTTATCAAATGGTGCTAAGGGTACTGGCCTCCCTTGTAAAGTGCTTTGAGATCTATGGATGAAAAGTGCTGTGTAAGAGCTAGGTATTAGTCCCCGTATTAAAATAAGGGTCTACCTGCCTGCAACAGGGCTTCTTGCATATTCGTCTGAAGCATATGGTGCTGGCCACTGCTAAAGACAGGATACTGGACCAGGGCCGCCCAGAGGATTCAGGGGGCCTGGGGCAAAGCAATTTCGGGGGCCCCTTCCATAAAAAAACCTTGCAATACTATAGAATACTATATTCTCGTGGGGGCCCCTGCGGGGCCCGGGATCTGGGGCAAATTGCCCCACTTGCCCTCCCCTCTGGGCAGCCCTGTACTGGACTACAGGGACCTTGGGTCTGGTCTGGTCTGGCGATTCGTATGTCGAGAGCTATCGATCTTGCTGGTGGTTCTCTACTCTCTGCCCCTTCCTGTTAACTTAGGGTAGATGCAGCTTCGCTGGTTGGAATTTCTGATTTTTGCTATTCTACATCCTTTATCCACACTGGCGTTTCTCTAGGGGAGCTTTTTTTAAAATATATATATATATATTATTTTAACACTAAGAATAGCCCATGGATGTTAACTCGTTATTAAGTTGTCGGATGCATTTTACACCTTCATATATGAAGTGAGTTTGGATTTTCATTAGTCAGAGCTAACACCAATTTTCAGTAAAATATTAACCAAACACACACAGAAATAGTTCATGTGGATCTATCCGCTACTTCAATAAAATTAATAGAGTTGGATATTTACTCTTGCCACAGCAGTAATATTTTCACACATTGCATTCCAAACAGTGGAATTACACTAAATTCATTTAAAACAAATTTATACTATTGTTATTTTAAACAATACTTAATTCAATTTCAATGTTTGGAATGCAAAGTTTGAAAATAGTAATATTATTCTTTAATGTAAAAAAAATATTCAACTATAAATCATTAGCATATGCAAGCTTCCCAAAGGACTCCCATCTCTGACATTTGCATTCAACTGAAAATGAACAAAATCGCCCAGATGTAACTGTCTGCCATTCAGAGAATGGTAGAACTAGGCTAAGAAAGCGTTCCCCTAGAATTTCACAATGCACTTCTTCCATGCCTGGATATCTCCATACAACCTCGTCATGTGTACAGTTGCCATAGATTGACTGTAGTTTAATTCCTGACTGAAAAGGAACAATAAAGCAAAACCAAAACCAAAACTAGTCATGACATTTGACTTCTGGACACTAACAGCATCATTATTATTTGCATTACAGTAGTGCCTGTAATAACACCTCACCCTCATACAGTGGTTTTCATCCATAGATCTCAAAGCGCTTTTCAAAGGATGCAAGTATCATTATCCCCCATTTTACAGATGGAGAAAAAAAGGCACAGAGAGGCTCAAGGTCACTGTGATATTCTCTTGGTGTTATCTGGACGGGTGATCTGCTAGGTCACTCCAATCCTCGACTCTGGGAGCCAGCCTTACCCTGCTCTGTGAGAACCCCGACTCCGGGGCTGTTCACGCACAGCCTTTGGCATGTAAGCTGCTTGGATTGTGCAACCGAATGACACTAGCCAATATCTCCAGTCACAGACACAACCCTAGGAACCTCCATCTTGCAGTGTCCAGTTATGCCCGCTGGACGCTGCAAGCTTGTATGAGTTCGTCAATTTAACAAAGAAATTGATATGTATGAGGCTTGTTATCCCAAAGGGCGCCTCTGACACACTTCAAACCAAATGCACTGCTTCAGGTAGAACAAACAAACACATTTATTAACTACAAAAATAGATTTTAAGTGATTATAAGTCAAAGCACAACAAGTCAGATTTGATCAAATGAAATCAAAGCAAAATGCATTCTAAGCTGATCTTAACACTTTCAGTGCCCTTACCAACTTAGATGCTTCTTACCACAGGCTGGCTGGTTGCCCTTCAGCCAGGCTCTCCCCTTTGATCAGCGCTTCTGACGCTTGGTGGTAGTGTCTGTAGATCAGTGTTTCTCAAACTGGGGTCGCCGCTTGTGTAGGGAAAGCCCCTGGCGGGCCGGGCCCAGTTTGTTTACCTGCCCCGTCTGCAGGTCCAGCCGATCACGGCTCCCACTGGCTGCGGTTCGCCACTGCAGGCCAATGGGGGCTGCTGGAAGCGGCAGCCAATAAGTCCCTTGGCCCACGCCGCTTCCAGCAGCTCCCATTGGCCTGGAGCAGCAAACCACGGCCAGTGGGAGCCACGATCGGCTGGACCTGCAGACGGGGCAGGTAAACAAACCGGCCCGGCCCACCAGGGGCTTTCCCTACACAAGCGGCGACCCCAGTTTGAGAAACACTGCTATAGATGGAGGTGGAAGAGAGAGGAAGAGCATGGCAAACGTCTCTCCCTTTTATCAAGTTCTTTCCTCCCTCTTGGCTTTGTCCCCCCCTTCAGGGTCAGGTGAGCATTACCTCATTGTAGTCCCAAACTCACCAAGGGAAGGGGGGTGACTCACTTGAGAGTCCAACAGATCCTTTGTTGCTGCCTAGGCCATTGTCCTTTGTTCCTGTGAGGCTGGGCTGGGTTTGTCCCATACATGCCCTGATGAGGTGTGAACTGCCCCTCTGCTCTTGGAGAGTTTTGCCTGGCCTTGTTTTAAGTCATGAGGACACATTTTCAGCCTCATAACTATATACATGAAATTACAACCTATAACGTTACTATAACAACAATGCTTAGTGCATCATGAGCCTTCTGAAGACACCCAACATGACATACTTTGCATTGGCTACCACACAATCACATTATAAGGATGAACATGGGGGTGCAGAGTATTCCCCCGAGGTACAGTGTGTCACAGTCACACAACAAGCCACTGATGGAGGTGGGGTCTCCTGAGTGTTAGGCCATTGCGCTATCCACTAGGCCACACTGCCTCTCTCAGATTTGCGGGGAAGGGCTAATTGTGTTAACAAATAGAGACAATAAATACAGTCAACAAAGATTAGGATTCATCTATTCTAAGGCCGGAAGGGACCATTGTGATCACCCCATCTGACCTCCTGTATAACACAGGCCATAGAACTTCCCCAAAATAATCCTTAGAGCAGATTTTTTTATAAAAACATCTGATCTTGATTTGCAAACTGCCAATGACACAGAAACCACCACAACTGATGGTAAATTGTTCCAATATTTAATTACCCTCATTGATAAAAATGTGTGCCTTATTTCCAGTCTGCATTTGTCTAGCTTTAACTTTCAGCCATTGGGTTGTGTCATACCTTTCCCTGCTAGACTGAAGAGCCCATTCTTAAATCCCCTGGTAGATACTTATAGGCTGTGATCAAGTCACCCCTAAACCTTCTCTTCGTTAGAAAGGAGATATTACAGTCCTCATTTTGCAGCTGGGAAACAGAGGCACAGAGAGGTTAAGTGATTTGCCCAAGGTCACATAGGAAGCCTGTGGCAGAGCAAGGACTTGATCCCAGGTCTCCTGAGTTCCAATGTAGCACCTTAATCTCAAGCTTACCCTTATAACACTATTAATAACTTTAGGGTACTGCCCAAATAAAAATGACTACAAATGCTTGGTTTTTCCACCAGGAACCTTATACCCTTGGAAGTCATTTGGCTTGCGTTTGAAGACTTAGAGCAGTTTGATCTAGCAAATGGTAAACTTTGTTAACTGGAAACAATGGCTTTATATGTATGGTTAAACAATGGACACTTAAGCATTGTGTTTTCCTCCTCTCCAATAAACAAGATTTCTTCCCACTCTCCTACAGGGCCCCGCACCCAACAGCAGGGATCTATGCTGCCAGCTCACTCTACACAGCTGTCTCATGCTGTTGCCTCCAGGCAGGCTTGTCCTGGCCCTTGGCATAAACTCCCAACACGCATTCCCACCCTGAGTGACAGGTCAGGCAAGAGCAGCAGAGTGAGACAGGTAGCTAATGCAGGGGTGAGCACAGGTCAAGAGGAGAGGACTGGGCATCAGGGTTTACTCATCTGAAAATTCATGCCCTGCTTATCTTCTCTAGCATAGGGCCACCCAATGTTCCCATAACAACCAGGGGTTAATCAGTTCTGAGGCAAATGGGGGATGGCTAATTTCTTAAGGGTTAATGTATTATATAACACTGGCAAGACATGCCATTCCATGGGCTTTTAATCATATGAAGCTAGTTATCTTCCTATGCTGGATACATATTGTAAGAGCTGCCATTAGTCTCCTGTAAAATCATCTCGTGGGACACGACCATGACATTTTCTTTTAATATTGAATTGTTTTCTGACCACTGACTTTGTACTTGTGGCTTGATTCTGATACCTTTAATCATACTGAGCAGCGGCTTACCACCCCCACTCCACCCTACCAGTCAATAAGGCTACCCACAGAGCATGTTATTCTTCAGCCTGAGTGAGGGCACCAGAATCTGGCCCTTACTTAGGGGCTGATCCTGCAAAGTTCATATGCCTGGCAATATGACATGGTACTTCCAATCTGCAAGAAAGCTCTGCAAAATGAGGAACAATCATTTTACATGCTCTCCTGCCTCCCCCTTTCATAGAATCATAGACTATCAGGGTTGGAAGGGACCTCAGGAGGTCATCTAGTCCAACCCCCTGCTCAAAGCAGGACCAATTCCCAACTAAATCATCCCAGACAGGGCTTTGTCAAGCCTGACCTTAAAAACCTCTAAGGAAGGAGATTCCACCACCTCCCTAGGTAACCCATTCCAGTGCTTCACCACCCTCCTAGTGAAAAAGTTTTTCCTAATATCCAACCTAGACCTCCCCCACCACAACTTGAGACCATTACTCCTTGTTCTGTCATCTGCTACCACCGAGAATAGTCTAAATCCATCCCCTTTGAAACCCCCTTTCAGGTAGTTGAAAGCAGCTATCAAATCCCCCCTCATTCTTCTCTTCTGCAGACTAAACAATCTCAGTTCCCTCAACCTCTCCTCATAAGTCATGTGCTCCAGCCCCCTAATCATTTTTGTTGCCCTCTGCTGGACTCTTTCCAATTTTTCCACATCCTTCTTGTAGTGTGGGGCCCAAAACTAGACACAGTACTCCAGATGAGGCCTCACCAATCTCAAATAGAGGGGAATGATCATGTCCCTCAATCTGCTGGCAATGCCCCTACTTATACAGCCCAAAATGCTGTTAGCCTTCTTGGCAACAAGGGCACACTGTTGACTCATATCCAGCTTCTCATCCACTGTAACCCCTAGGTCCTTTTCTGCAGAAAAGGTACCTTTCGGTATCTTGGACACTCTTCTGCATCTTATTGCTTCCAGAGCAGCAATGTATTATCCTGATACTTCATATTCACCAAGGATCCAGTACTGCAGCCCTTAGACTGGCGTTAACAGACCATTCCAGTCATGAGTGGACTCAGCACTTGTGAGAGGTGAGGGACTTGTACATTTACATTTAACATGTGCAGTGTTAATGATGTTCCAATAGAAACATGTGAAGCACATGTATCTACATGACATATTTTTGGATAAAGGCAGAGGCCAAAAGCGGTGCTGTGGTTGTGCATTACAATTCCCCTCCGTCACCTTAGACAATCAGATATTACCTCAGTATTTGTCATATTCGTTATACTAGTTATTGGGAATACAACAGATACCGAGGTAACATCATCTAGTTCTCTAAGGCCAATGGCAAATTTGTAAGCATTACCCCTCTGGGTAGTCACTTTGATTTCCATT
This sequence comes from Trachemys scripta elegans, assembly GCF_013100865.1. Classification (NCBI taxonomy): domain Eukaryota; kingdom Metazoa; phylum Chordata; order Testudines; family Emydidae; genus Trachemys; species Trachemys scripta. The sequence goes on along the minus strand of NC_048301.1, from coordinate 11,183,646 downwards.
AGCAAGGTCAGTGGTTAACAATTACCACAGAATGGTCCCTAGGATATCACAACCCCCAACTCAAAATAGGAAATAAATGTCATATGTCAGCTACCAGCGTGCGGCGACCATTGACTTTTTAAGGTGACCACTAGTTCTATGTATCTACTCAAGGTACTTATATGGCCGTCATCACCCTCATAAAGGACTGCCTCACGATCTTTTAATATATTTATCCTCAACACCCCTGTTGTACTATTACCCCCATTTTACAGATGCAGAACTGAGGCCCAGAGAGACACTAAGGCCCAGAGTTTTAAAGGTATCTAAGAGCCTAAAGAGGCAGATAAGCACCCGGTGGGATTTTCAAAAGTTCCTAATTCCCATGGCATTTTTGAACATCTCACTAAGCCCCCAGCTGCATCTTTAGGTGCCTAAATACTTTTAAAAATCTGGCCCTAAATGACTTGCCCAAGGTCACACAGGAAATCTGTGGCCAAGCAGGGAATTGAATGTAGGTCTCCCAATCCCATGCTGGCACCCTAGACATTGGGCCATCTTTCCTTTCTGTTTTCTCACCTGGGCCATCCTTCCTCTCTGCTTTCTCACCTCTCTGCCTTCCTCACTGTTCATGCATTTTACAGATTAGCATTTGGAATGTTAACACAGTACATGTACATACCGGGAAACTACATCACAACTCCCAGCTCACCACAGAGCAGGGCTGTTACTGATTGATCCATGCCCCCCTCAAAGCATTATACTGGGGATTCAGTCCTGTAGTGGTTTTTGTAAGAAACTCCAGCCCACTTCCTGGAATCACCCTTTCCCCCTGGCATGAGATCAATGTAGCTGAGGGAGAGGGAGAGGATATTGGCTGTAAGCTATCTCCCCAGTGCCTGAGTCCTGGAGCGACTGAGGGCTGAAATAACCCCAGGTGTAAATTAGAGAAACCTAAAGGCTGCTCTAAGTTACACTGGCTAGAGTGATCCCACAGGATCAAGCCCTTCTCCTGATCTTGAGACTTAATGTCATCTGATCTGGGAACAGAACCAGTCTAATGCGACTAATGACAAGTAATCAGCACAGGCCACATTGTATTTATTGTCAGATACTTGAAACGAACCATTTTCAATCCATCCACAGAGTAACAGTACTTTAAAAAAAAACATGCAAAACATCAATCAAGTCTATTCAAGTAACAAATTTGAGAAAACTGAGATATGCTCATGGATGGTTCACAAAAGGAAAGAGATGCTACATTTGAAAGGAAGCTATTCCCTGTGAATTATTGGGTCAGCTCTAAACATAGTGTTTATTATTAACTGTGCCATATAAATACAGCCTAGGGATGCCTGTAGAAAACTGATGACTCAAGACCACCTTTCAATAAACCACAAAACCTTACACCTGTGACACTTGCATGTATTTGATTCCACTTCTGAGAGATAAAGCATTTTAAATGATTGTGGAGCATCCATAAATCTCAGTTCCCGGCTCTGCTTTGCGATCTCTGTCCAGGCTGGACAGACTGACGCTATTATTTATATTTGATCTTTACCTCCCAGGGACAGCGTCCTTACAAGTTCCTAATACAGAAACACTCAATGGGCGAGGATGCAAAAGACATGTGCCCTACTCTGAATGGAGCTCTGATTCAGAATAAAAAGGTGGCTGGTAGCTTTTAGTTAATTATACGTTTGGTAAACTTGTTTAAAACAATGCAGCATGTCTCCTTCCTCCATTTGCAAATTGCCAATTTACTGGCGTGATTCCTGTTGAACAGCAATTATACATAATTTGGTCCTGAGATTTCCACATTTGTCCTCATGTCACAAAGTTCATGATTAAAAATGTTCATGTTGATTGTCGGTGTGACCTAATTCCTTATGGCTTACACATGTAATAAAATCTTTCACAACAGCAGCAGTGTCTAGACTTTTTGGATCAAAACATTACAACCCATCAAAGTTCTATAATTATTCATGCATCTCCAGACATTTGGGCCCAATCTCGATCTGGTTTAAATTGGCATAATTCCACAGGTTCTATGGAGGTGCATAATTCCACAGGTTCTATGGAGATACACCAATTGACACCAGCTGAGGTTTTGACCCAGTTGTGTTCACAGAATGAACTAACTTATTTGGAAAGAAATAACATAGATGTCACACATCTATGGCTGGTAAGATTTTACTTAGAAAAATGCATCTATAATAATTACAACAAAGACTGCACTGAAAGTGCAAATTAATCATAAACCCTTTGGAATTCAGATAGACAACTGATATTTTTGTCTTAGCTCATGTAAATAAGGATGGCAGGATCTAGGCCCTTAGTTTCTTGCTGAATTGGTTATGAGATGGTTAAATATTTTGCATGCTTTATTTGCAATGTTGGACGATTCCCAGCCCCCACCAATTGCATGGACACCACGCATCATTCATAACACCCTTCCTTGGCTAGGAACAGTAGTTGGATTGGACTTATTTTGGAGCCCAAAACTTTTAGTATGACCACATGATGCTGCTGGATAACGGGCAAAGCACATTGCTTGTGAGGTAGAACTAGGCAACTTACACATTTATTTGGAAAATATAGTCCCCCCCCTCCTTTTTTCTTTCCTGTTTGTGAATTATCCATGAACAAAGCATTTAAACATTAGTTCTCTACCCGCAAAGTTCACTAATTCATAAGTGCAAACAAGTTTTAGCTTACAGACAGAACACTGCTGGTATTTTCTATTGCACTGTGGGACTCGTCATTTAAGTCACATAGGTAGTGTTTCCACTTCCTGATTGGATGACCTAAGGTTTAAAATCTGATTAATCTCCTGGAGAGTGGGGTGGAGAAGGGAGTACTTGAGGGAGCATAGACAGGAGACAGCAAGAGATAAGTAGGCTGAATTTAGAGCATTATGAAGTCTTCTCCTGACTTTCTTAGCACCATAAAGAGCAATACACCTAGATATGTATGGAGGGACCCACATTTAAAACAACTCGGTTCCTTCTTGACTGTGGAAAAGAGCAAAATATAAGCCAGACAGCTGTATTGGCTGTATGATAGCGTTAATATTCAATGTTCTCTTACACATGCACACCCAGCAATTACATGTCCAAGTTATAAGGGTTGTACCCAGATCCTTGTCTGGTTATTAGTGCTGTAGCGAGGCATTTGGGGAGCTGCTGTGTATTTCCCCACCCAATATCCCACAGTATAAGAACACACTAGAATCATAGAATCATAGAACATCAAGGTTGGAAGGGACCTCAGGAGGTCACCTAGTTTGTATATCCGCCAAGATTGCATCCACTGGCCTCTATTGTCTGTAGTGATAGCACCAGCCCTTCACAGCCATTAATTCAGTGCACCTATGCAGAGCTATTTGTGAAGGGTGCAGTCACAGATCTTTACCCTGTATTACCCACGGTACCAGCCGGTCTGATGGCTGTGCTGCATTCTAGCCAATGCACAGCTGTATTTCCCAGATGTACCAAGTTCATTTATTGAATTTAGCCATCTCCATTTTCTTTGACTATTGCTGTCCATCCCCAATGAATTAGTACTCAGCCGTGTGGGTGTGCACTGAGTCCCCTCTGTGCAGATTGCAGTCACCTAGCTTTGTGCCTCTTGGTTGCTTAATTGTCCACGTGCCTCTGGGCAGTGGTCCCAAGGAAGTGCTGTCCCACTTCCATCTCACCACTGTTTCACATGGAAAGTGCATCGTTTCACTCTATTGGTTACCTGTTTTCCACCATTGCTACCCACTAGGGTCACAAACAATTGTGTGGTCACATTTGCACGCTCAGCTGTGAAGTGTGCCGATTGACCATTGTAACAGTCTGTGTGCCAGGGGCTTGGGGGAGAACCCTGATCTCCTGCTCTGATAATATGAAGCAGTGTCCCCTTAGTAACTGCCTGAACTTCTCATCAGTACACACGGGACTTGATTCAGTGCCCACTGAAGTAAAGAAAGACTCCTAACAGGGATTACGCCCTTGATGAATTAGGAAAATCGTAATAGTCAAAGTGCTAGTAAGGAAAGAGTCTTTCAAAAAGACATTTAGTTACCATGGAGACAGTGCACCCATTAGTATCCAGTAGCTTTGTCCAGGCCAGTTTGAGAGACCAGACTTAAAATGCAAAAATGGGTCTTATCTGGAGCAATGTGTGATGACAACCACAGATCTGCCTGGTTGGGTCTTTTACATTTTATTTAGGGAAAATTCTGATTTTAAAAAAATCTTCTGTTTATGAAGCTTATAAAGAGAACTGGATCTTTTATAGGAATTATCTGCCCTTCTTACCCAAATCCCAGGGGAACATGAAAGCAAACACACAGGACTAAGGCATACGTTCAAAACCAGTAACGGACCGTACATTCTTAGACCAATCTGTACTACTGCTAGATGAAAATGGAGTTGCTTCGAGGCATGATTTTACTGCAATTTTCTTCTTCATCTTGATTAATTTTCAGAGAATGCGTGCAAGGAAAAACAGTAAAAAAAAACAAACAAAAAAACCCCCAAAACCAACCACCATCCCAGTGCCTTGGAAATGCAGTGTTAGTCCCTAAAGATGGATTCTTCATCTCAGTCAGGAGAATGCTTTACACTTTTATTGTGGTTTTCCAGTCCGATTCGGAGGAAAAGCCAAATCAAATCTCTCCAATCTGATACAACGCCTCACCAGTTGAAACTGTTGCATCTTGTGGGGTGAAGGGAGTAGCCCTGCCATTAATCTTCTCTAGGAGAGAGGTGTTCAATAATCTCTCCCATCGCCTAAGGTTTTCAAACGCAGGGTTAGCCCTGCGGTTCAACGCGTGGAGAGATTATGATGTGCTGCAGTAGTGATAATATGTGCATGAAACTCATCGCAATTTCTCCTTTTCATTGAACTCAAAGTTTGTTGTTCCTTGGTTTTCTTGGTGTCTCTCACTACAGCTTGGATCTGGGTCGGACTGAACTGGCTGAGGCTCGACCTGGACAAGACAGGAGTGAGACTGCTGCAGCAGGGGGTTCGGCTAGAGGAAAGGAAGAGGATAGTGCCTGCTCTGTCACTTTAGGAGTGTAGTGGCTCCCCTCTGTGTGACTGGGCAGTGTCGCCTGCCCTTGACTGGAAGCTCTGGCCTTGGGCTCCAGTAAAAGAAGAGTTACCTGTCTATCCAGGTTCACCACTGTAGTACCTTATGTGTGAGCCACAAACTCCACTTCCTTCCTCTTCCTCAGTGCCTTAGCTTCTCATGGGGGGAGAGGGAAGAAGGGGTGGTTACACTTCCGCTCGCTGGTGGCCAGCCATATTAAACCATGTCCCTTTGGGGCACCACCCCACAATCCAACCATCCACTCCAACCAAACTGGATGGTGTGAAGTGGGACTCCTCTTGGGCTCCTTCCACTCCCTTCTCTTTCCTTCCCCCTGAGCTCTCCACAGCGAGCCTGTCTCCAACCAGCCCCCTTCTCCAGGGATCCTGACCAAGGCCTGGTTTGGGAGCCTTTTGAGGTTCTCCTCAGATGGTGAAAAAAGAAGCAGGCCCCTTCCTGCTTCCCTCTGACCAGCCTCCGGGCTGCCTCATTCCACTGAAGCTCACAGTCTGATAAGCCCAGGGGCAAACAAGCCCCCTGTAACTGGCAGGCTGAGCAGGGTCCAACCTGTCACAAAGACTCTTTGCCAGTCAGGGCAAGTGGGCAACTGTCTCAGGCCTTGTTTTCACTGATAAAAAAGGTGCAATTTTACCTCAGGGTAGCTAATGTGCCTGCCTCAGCTAGCCTGAAGTAAAACACCGTGAAGCGAGGCAAGGTCAACCTGAGGTAGGGGTGTAGTGCTGACCACGCCTAGTTCACCTCACAGTAAAACTAAATATGCACTAAACAGTCACCCTGAGGTAAAAAGCGCACCATCGTTATCAGTATAGGCAAGGCCTCAGTGTCCTTTCACCACATATGCAGAGGGCATTGGTGACCTCAAGGCCTTTCCCCCTTGCAGCTGACCCAGAGACTCCCACCTTTGCTCTCAGATCCAGATCTTGCTACACTCTTCTGGCCATTTGGCCTCTGCGAATTGCATTCCTGTCACCTGCTTAGTCTGGGGCTGCCTATGGAAACTCCTGGAAACTCTGTTCAGCTCAGCTAGTGGAGAACAATGCACCCACCTTCTGAACGGGGAGAGCGTCCACAAACACACAGCACTTCTGCTCACTCTCCAGATCAGCCTCTTGTTACCATTCAAAATGCTGGTGATAATCTTTACAGTTGTACATGGTACAGGGCTCGATGCCTCTCTCATATGCTGCCAAGCCTGGCATATGGCTTTCCAGGATTGACAATACGGAATAAGCAGTTGAATGGATTTGTGTCTCTCATTGATTGTACCCAAGAACCTCAGTCTGGAGGCCTTCAGATTATCAGATACATTTTGTTGCTTTGTTTTGTTCGAGCAAAGAGAACTCTAGTTTATTTTGGTTTGAAGTTCTGGGGAAGACAAATTTTCCAGGAGGAGTAGGACACTGGTGGCTGTTTTCTTATTAAATCCTTTTTAATGAGACACAGTAATTTTGACAGACTTTCTAGGTTACCATAAAGTGCTGAGTTACAACTGTTACAGGTGCCAAGTGAATAAGAAATACAATAAATACGAAACATCAACCCTGATACGCCTCATGGCAAAGCTAGCATGCTGAACATTATATCATCCGTGGGCAGCTCAGCGGCCCCATAGACATCCACCGAAATGTAAAAGATAGACGTCACAGTGACCACTTGCTAATTTAAGTATAATGCATTTTATTTAAGGCACCATCAGACATGCATTATCCACAAATTGAAAATGAGCATAGATAGATTTCAGATCTTCTGACTAGTTGTGACATATTCTCCGGAGGCAACACTCCCGCCTTTAATACTGTCCTTTCTCTCTGGTAGCTGCTAGCCTCTGCTGCTGCCATCCTGTGTTGAATTAATCTCTTTGGAGATGGCTGTTGCTAACACCGGCTGAGAGAAGGGAAACAGAAAAGGGAAAAGAGAAAAGGTGGAAGAGAAGAGAGAAAAATACTTTCTCTGACTGTGATTTAACCTGAGTTGTATCTTCTCTGACTGTAAGAGCCTTTTGGCATACCAGGAGGGTGGTTATTTAGATGCTCACCGTTTATGTGGTGAATACCTGGATAGTCCATATTGTGTGGAGGTGATTTCTCTAAGTACTGGCATATGTATAACACATAACATTAACAAAAGATACTGTCAGGTATAAGGTGGGGGGGGGGGGCGGGAATACAAAAAGCTGCATATATATTGTACATAGGGTGACCAGATAGCAAGTATGAAAAATTGGGACAGGGGGTGGGGGGTAATAGGAGCCCATATTAAAAAAAGCCCCAAATATCGGGACATCTGGTCACGCTAATTACACAGCTCCTCTGCTCTGATTCTCACCTTTCCAACAGCAAGTGAACTCAATGAGTTAACTGGCTACAATGGGCAAATTTTCACCAAACACTGACTAGAGGCCACGCAATATGCAGGTATCTGCATTTGTTTGTGCACATCAAGCAATTGAATGCACAGCTGGCTACTTGCCTTTGCAAATAGCAGTTTGTGCATGCAGCCCCCTGAGTTGTGAACGCAAATCAGTGTTCATGTCTCCCCCCATCTCCCCCCGCCCCAGTAGAAGAGATACAAAAGGGTCTCAGGGATATAATGGTATTGCAAAGTGTTCGTTGCTGACTTCAGGAGTCCTTGATGCCTGCACAGCCATTCTCAGAATCACCGCACAGCCACTCTGCGAGTGGGTACATTTGCAGCGGGAAAAAAGAAAAAAGAAGAAACTACTTATTGTCTCTGGTGGTGCAGTCACAGCAGACAGAGTCTTGTGTCTGTTCTTCATGCGTGACTGGCACAAGTCCCACAGCTAAGTCTTTGGCTGCCAGCCAAAAGCAAAGTGGCATGCACCTGTCCCTGCTGGGAGACCTGGTGACCCTGAGTTGCCCTGACTGTTAGTTCTTTTCTACCATCGTGTCTACTCACATTTACTTCAGGATTTCCCCGCTCTGGGCGCCGGGGAACTGCTCTGATGCCAACTGCTTCGACATGGATAAAGCAAGGCCCATTCCCAAGCTGCACTTCGGCACCCTGGAAGCATTCAGCTTACTGGAACAGATGGGGCCCGTCAAGGTGTTAGCGTCCTGCATGCATTAGTGAAGTATCCCCCGCCTCATGTCATGCGCAGAGTCACAAGAGGGATCCCCCTTACAATACAACTTGAGGCTTACACTGAGAAAGCAATCTCACCGAAGAGCTCTGACCCTGGCCGGCCTGCTCCAGATCGACCCCTGATGACTCCAGCCCATTCAGCGTTAATTCTCACAACTTTGTGGAGCCCAGGTCCTGGCTGCACCATAGATTTCTTGAAAGGATTTTACCTTTCCACCGAACAACTCTCACTAGTCAGCCCTGCACTGCGATCTCGCTTGGCGTCATACAAAGGAGTAAACATTCTGGTTATCAAGGTGCCATGGTCCTAATTCTATTTTCTTTTCTAAACCGGCTTTTATATATAAAATAACAATAACACTTTGTCCTTTCACAGCACCTTCCATTACATGGATCTCAACACACTTCACCAACAGCCTCCCAACACCCTGTCTGGGAGGGGAGGATAATATTATTATTATTATTTACAGGGCCACCCGGGAGCGGGGGGGGGGCAAGTGGGGCAATTTGCCCCAGGCCCTGGGCCCCCACGAGAGTTTTCAGGGGCCCCCATGAGAGTTTTCGGCGGCAATTTGGCGGCGAGGGCTTCTTCCGCTCCGGGTCTTCGGCGGCAATTCGGCGGCGGGTCCTTCACTCGCTCCAGGACCCGCCGCCAAAGTGCCCCGAAGACCCAGAGCAGAAGGACCCCCGCCGCCGAAGACCCCAGGCCCCCTGAATCCTCTGGGAGGCCCTGATTATTTAATTATATATCATAGCGTCTAGGACCTCTAGTATATAACCCCCTTGTTTTATGGATGAGGAAGGTGAAGTACATGTCTCCTGTCTCACAGGAAGTACTTGGCAGATCCAAGAATAAAACTCATCTCCTGGTGCTCAGTGCAGTATCTTACTCACAAGACCATCTTTTCCTCACCAGTATGTGTCACCTTTTCCTCTAGAGTGGACCTATTTCAGTGGCAAATATGAATGTTTGATAGATTTTTGACTCCTACCTTTATGCTGGTTTATCATCAGGCAGTTTCTCTTGTATTATGTGTACGTTTTTACTTACCTCTTTTATAAAAACCAACAAACTGTTGTCTTCTAAAAATCGTCTGCACAGCAGACTGGCGGATTCTGCATGACCCCTTACTCCTCTGTTCTGTGAGATTCTTCAGATAAAAATAGTCTTTATTTACAAAAAAAAAAAACCCAAAGAGATAAATCTTCTTGCAGAAACATTTTCTGATACGCTGGATGTTGTAGCTCAAGAGGGAGACGTAGTACTTGTCAGAAAAGGGGTCTGCTCTGTGATCAGAGAGATGTTAACGTGAATACATTGGCTGAAGAGCTGGGCTTATCTGTGACCTTGAGTTAATCCCTCACTCTCTTTGTGGCCCATTTCCCACCCTGAAAAACAGTGGTAATAATATGCTCTTTCTCCCACTTTTTGTCTGTCCTCTCTATGTAGATTGCAAACTCTTCAGGGCAGGGACCGACTTTTGCTATGTGTTTGTACAGCACCTAGCACGATATGGCCCCATCTCAGCTGGGACTTCTAGGCTCAACTGTAGAACAAACAAGAATAGGAAGAAGAAAGTAATCTCAACTGTAGCCAAGGATAAAAGACATTAGGTGTATATTTAGACAATAGAGGTGAAATATCAGTATTAATTAATGCTGTAATACAGGGCCTACAAGCCTCAGGCCTGTAAAATATTTAGTTTAGCCAAATTAGATTTTAGGATTTAGGATAAATTAACATAAGTAAGTTAATAATAAACCTGCTGAGCTTGTGTCTATGTTTGTGATATGCTGGTGTTTTGAAAATACCTGATGAGTTTGGATAATAATGTCTAGGAGAGATCAGTAGACAGCACAAGATGGCCATTGGTAGCCGGGGTGAAATGTTAGAGACTTCCTTAAGGTAACTGACTGTTACTATGGTGATAAGATGATGTAAATGCTCATGAATATAAAGGGAACTGATGAGCTAGCACCTGAAAAATGGGGCACCCCAAATGCAGTGGTGTGTAGAAATTTAAATAAGGAAAAGGGGTTAAAACCTTCATAAATATCTATGAACCCAGGGGGCATCAGTATAACACATTATATAAGCTTTATCCCGGCCTGCATGCCTTGGTAGGAAGTGACACTAGGATGACGACCCCTGGTGGGGACCGTGAGGATGAGGACTAACACTTTGGGTTTTTCCGCAAGGCTTGGTGCATGTAACGCAGACACTGTGCGTTCTGCGTTGGTCTCTCCTTTCTTTGCCAGATTGCAGGGTGCGAACTGTTGTTTGGTTGGCTAACAGAAGCAATTATTATAAAAACAGCACTTCGTTTTTCCCTATTGTGCAACATGGGGTCCCCCTTCTCTTAGGATTGCCAATCCTCCAGGATTGTCCTGGAATCTCCAGGAATTAAAGATTAATCTTTAATTAAGGATGATGTCATGTGATGTAACCTCCAGGAATGCATCCAGCCAAAGTTGGCACCCTACTTTCTATCGATAAGCTCTCTACTGTAGTCACTCTTGGGGCTGAATTGTCACAGATTACAAGAGGTGTAAACCCTCACCTTGGGGTGGGCAGTTAGTTGAAGTAACCCATAACTACAGCTAAGGCTATATAGTTCTGCTCTTTTAGAAGTCAGTATGTATTTTGTAATTAGTTTTGATGGGTATAGGCTCAAATCCCTAGCATAGGGGAAAGCATAACTAAGCTGAAATACATATAGGTCCAAGTAAGGTGGCCCTCGGTATGGATGACACACAACACTAACCACAGAAAAGCTAGACTCTACTGAAATAAGTAATACTCTCAAGGAAAAGAAGATAGACTGGGCCATAACCCATCCGTAACACTGGTGTACAACCTCCAAAAACACAACACTGATGGTGACCTACGAGCAACAAGCTAACTTAACTGCAATAATATAGGGGTTGCACACAGACAAGACTGGCGCTGACTTGATTAACTAATCAAAATACCCTGCATGCTAATCAGACTGCCCAGCAGACTGGGTAGCACCGACTACATTGACTAAAACAATGTGGAGATTTACCCAGCCTGCCCAACAAACTGTCAAGTGACCAGATTAGCCAATAAAAAATGGCCTGTGTACAGTCTGCCTACAGACTAGCCTGGCATTGATCTGATTAACTAACTCGGATAGTGTGGAGAGCACACAGGCTGGCCACCAGCCTGGTTCAGACTAGATTCACCGCCTAAAATAATCAGGGATTTGCAAAGTCTGCCCCTGAAGACTGGCACTAACCAGATTAAATAAATACACTGAAGAGAGAAAATGTCTTGCAGCCCAGTTTTTAGCTTTTACTTCACATTTTGACATTACATTAGCAGTGGCAGGGGACCAGCCTTTTATCTTTCTCTCACCACTGAAAATGTTGACTGACTATGGATCCTTAGGGGGAAATGGGGCAGAGTAAGGCCAATGGGACTTTTACCATTGACTCCAATGAGAGCAGAGTTAGGCCCAAGCAGAGAGTTTTTGAGAATCCCATCTGGAATGTTTAAGCAGGGTTCGTTTTAGTTGGTGGCTTGTCCTCTATGCATTCACCACAACCGAGAAATGGACTACACCGCACTACACCGTAGATGACCAATCAGGAGCTTACTGCTTGAAGTCTCAATGGGAGATGAACTTTGCACCCAGTCTTGAGTCACGTACCCTTGCTGGAGCATTTAGGATCTGGGGAAGTCACCCAACCTGAGAAGGGCAGTCTGCTGCGCTGTAGTATGGGTGTTTGCGTTCACAGCAAAGCCATAACTTGAGTCAAAGGGCCTTTTCCATTGGCATAATATTTAACTTCATCACAGTGGGATGGCTTCTCCAAATGCTGCCACTGACTTCACTTATGTTAGGATCTTCCAAAGGAATTTTGACGTGCATTTGAGCTGGACCATATTGCAATTACTGGCTCCGGTACCCAGCCCAGTTTCTGTACAGATCCCCCCAAGGATCTAATGATGGTCTGACACTGGGTTTACAATGATTTCAATGGAGTTATTCCTGATTAACACCAGTTCGGGTAAGATTAGAATCAGGCCCTCATTCTTTGTCCATGCAAAGTGGTTTTCTGTTGGCTTTTTTACTCCGTTGCATTCACCCTCTGTCTCACTGGTCTCCACTTTGTTTCTTTTCCTGTCTGAACTACTGTGATAGGCATTTACACCCCAAGACCCCAATTTCAGTTTGCTTTGTTAAAAAACAAACAAACAGGAAATTACATCCAAAAAATGACATGAAAGGACTCACCTTTGGCTGAGCCTTTCTCTGCTTCACCAAAAACAAGCCCACGCTGACGCTCTTGTGGAACTAATACGAAATGAGTGTTCACGAACTTCCATTAGTCGCTGCACAATGGGACCACCGCTTGGTATGCGCTGGGGGCTGCTGCACAAGTCCAAAAGGGAATGGTGACAAAATGCTGCTGCCACAGAAGATTTTCTGTCTGGAACCCACCTACCAGACAACTTCAGATGACAAGACAAAGGAAAAAGAGGAGAAGGAAGACGTGCGACTGTGAAAACTGGAGCATTTTACCCCAAGATGGGGTACGTTTAGTATTTGCCAGCAATGCCCAGAGTGTTCAGACAGGCATCTCTGGTTGTTTTATCAACCTCACAAAGTACAAAGGGTGCTTCATGGGTGGGGACAGAGCTTCTCCCTCCTGGCTGATGACAACAGCGGAGCGGTTCTGCAATAACTCTGACTTCCGAGTTGTTAAACCAATGGATCCACGGATTGTGCCTCCAGCCATCCTTTCAGCCCACTCTTGCTCTGCCACCAAAACACCCCTCTACAGTGTTGTGGCTGAAAGCCCACGGAGAACAGCTGTCCAGGTTCCTTGTCTCTCTCTCCAGCATAGACTCATAGACTTTAAGGTCAGAAGGGACCATTATGATCATCTAGTCTGACCTCCCGCATGATGCAGGCCACAAAAGCTGACCCACCCACTCCTGGAATAATTCTCTCCCTTGACTCAACTGTTGAAGTCCCCAAATCATGATTTAAAGACTTCAAGTCGCAGAGAATCCTCCAGCAAGCGACCCCTGCCCAGGAAGCGGCCCCTGCCCCATGCTGCGGAGGAAGGCGAAAAACCTCCAGGGCCTCTGCCAATCTACCCTGGAGGAAAATTCCTTCCCGACCCCAAATATGGCGATCAGCTGAACCCCGAGCATGCGGGCAAGATTCTCTAGCCGGACCACTCTGCAGCAGGACATTCTGATCAAGATGAAGAGTAAAGGGCCAGTTCAGCTTGAGTTTGCTCACTGCACGCAGCTGTCTAAGCCCAATGGAGTGAGCGGACATCTTCAGCCTGGGAGTGTGTGCATGCACAGCTCACATTTGCAAGCACCAATCAGGTGACGGGGAGCTGTTTAAATTATGCATGCAAGTGAATCTTTGCACACCCCAATGCAGTTGCTTGCCCACTTTTGGGGGGCAGTCAGCCACAGCTGCAACTAGAGCAGGACTGATCCTGATTCCGTAGGTGACATTTACACTGATGTCAATGGGAACACCGTGTGTGGAACAAGCACAAAATATATGATAAAGAGCCTCACTGAAGCTAAGAGGCTCCTCACTGCTGTTCAGCGAGAAGAATTTTGCCCATAATCTATAAATCATATACTACAAATAACAACTAGAAACCACAAATGCACCATCCTTGATTGATGGTAGCTCTTTGGGGGTTTATTTTTTAATTTCTGGAGCCATTTGGGTAGGAGATACAGTGTTCTGCAGACTTGGTTTGTTTTGAATCCAGTGAACTTAACACGTGTCCTTTACAAAGGATCCTCGGGGAGGCTCCCGTAGCCCATGATTTGGGGCTGAGTTGTAGAACATTGATCACAGATTTTACCGCTGTCCCGCTATTCTCTTGCGAACAAATTCAGAAGTCAATCCCACAAAGATCGACGTAATCTAAACAGCAGACATGATACAAAACAGAGGTTTTAGGAGTAGTTTATGTAAAACTTTTAATCTTAAAACTGCCAATTTCTTTTTCAAGTGTTTCTTTCCTCTTCCTCTAGAAACCTAGACATTTGACCATTTCACAGGGTTGGCAAAAGGAGGACAATAAGGATAATGTTGGCTCAGATCAATTTTTTGTGTGTGAGACTTTTTTTGGCAGAATCAGGGTTTGCAAGAAGCAGATAAAACTTTGCTGTTGAAGAACTACTGACAGCCAGAAACAGATGCATGCCAGCAAATCAGTACTTAACAAGAGAGATCAGCTCATTGTTAGCCAGGTAAGAGACGGAGACAGAAATCCAGAGAGCTTTCTTGTTAGGCTATAAATGAAATAGTTGTTTAGCAATTACTCTAAGACAGTAAATCTCTGTCTATGAACCCTCTTACAGATAAAATCTAAACTTGGTTTGCCCGCCTCATACAACACACATGCATATGCATACCGGCTGCTACATAGCCCATCAATATTTTATTCACATCACACTCCGAGGAGCTCACTGACTGGAATTCAATAGAAACTGTTCTCTGTGTGAAAGTAATTTCAGCAAGTAATCTAGTTTATGGAAATGAAAGGCATCAAAACACAAAAAAACACTGTTTCTGTACAAGTGCTTTGCTTCAAATATTTGACATGGAAATTTATATAATCCCTTTGGGGCACATGGGTTTCACGAGTGTTAACATCTTTTGAAATGAATTTCACAAATGTTTATTTGGAATACCAGGCATACAAATAATTTAGAATATCAAGGCATCTTGTTGAATCAGTCTTAATGATACAGATCTCCGATGGTTGTGAAGGTTAAAAGGTATGAATTTTAATTGGGTATGCAGAAGATGTCATTTTCAATCATTGTACTGCAGGCAGAGGATAATATCGCTTTCAAATTCTAAGCTTTCCGCTACATCCGGCTTGACTTTCTCTGTTACTTAAAGAATGAAATGCAAACATTTTTCACATTTTATTTAAGTGTGTGAGGAATGTATTAATGCAGAAGTGGGCTTTGGACAAAGGCCTTAGACTTTTACCATCTGTCTTTCTCTAGCTAGGTTTGTACCTGACCCCTTTCACTGCAGTATTTGAGCACCTCACCAACATGAAAGAATTTATTCTCATGTACCCCTGTCAGATAGGGACATGCCATTATCTCCTTTTGACAGGGAAATTAAGTGACTTGTCCAAGATCACACAGGAAATCTGTGGCAGAGGCAGGAATTGACTCCAAGTCCAGTGCCTTAACTTCACAAGCAACCTTCCACCACATTAGAAGCACTGGCCCCCCCAGCCTAGTTTAGGCCACAAATAAAACTAGTTTGATAGACACAGGGTAGTCCTTAATTAATCATTCCTACTCAGTGCAAGGATTAAATTGTGTACAGTAAATTGGGCCTACACGAGCAACACATCTCAAAGAACACCAGTTACAGAAAAAGTAACTGTCTTTTCTTCTTCGAGTGCTTGCTCATGTCCATTCCACATTAGGTGACTCCCAAGCAGTACCCCTGGAGGTGGACAGGAGTTCACGGACGTGTAGATTGCAACACACCTCTGCCGAACCCAGCAATGTCCCTGGACTGCTGAGTGATGGCTTAATGAGAGGTAAATGTGTGGACAGAGGACCAAGTTGCAGATCTACAGATGTCCTGGATAGGGATGTGTGCCAGGAAGGCTACCAAAGACACCTGAGCTCTCGTCAAGTGGGCTCTGACAATCAGCGGAGGCGGAACCCCCACCTGGTCGTAAACAGATCCTTATGCATGAGGTGATCCAATTGGAAATCCTCTGTGAGGACACCGGATGACCCTTCATCCTATCTGCTGTAGCAATTAAGAGTTGAGTAGATTTATGGAAAGGCTTAGTACATTCTAAGTAAAAAGCCAAGGTCTTCCAGATATCCAGGCCTGAAGACACCTCTCTTCACTGGTCTTGTGCGGTTTGGGAGAGAACACTGGGAGGAAGATGTCCTGGTTCATATGGAAGGTGTAGATCACCTTTGGCAGGAATCCCGGGTGGGGCTGCAACTGAACCTTATCTTTGTAGAAGACAGTGTACGGCAGTTCTGAGATCAAGGCTTTAATTTCTGAGACCCGTCTCACTGATGTCACCGCCACAAGGAATATGACCTTCCATGACAGATGGGAAAGGGAGCAGGACCCCAGCGGTTCAAAGGGCAGGCCAGTGAGCCTAGAGAGGACCAAGTTAAGATCTCACTGTGGGACAGGAGCCCACACCTGCGGGAAGAGTCTCTCCAGTCCTCTCAAGATTCTGTCATGTCATGGGAGAACACCGTCTGTCCTTGGATTGGCGGGTGAAAAGCAGAGATGGCCGCAAGATGCACTCTAATGGAAGAGTGTGCCAGGCCCTGGTTCCTCACATGGAGCAGGTAATCCAGGACAGCCTGTACAGAGGAACGTGAAGGAGAGATGCCCCGTTCGGATGCCCAGAGGGAAAACCTAGTCCGCTTAGCCAGGTAAGTCAGTCTAGTTGAGGGCTTCCTACTTTCCAGGAGGATCTGTTGGACTCCTTCCAACCAGGTCCGCTCCTCCGGGTTCAGCCACGCAGCACCCATGCCGAGAGGAGGAAGGATCTAAGGTTGGTAAGAGCCGACCGTGGTCCTGCGACAGCAGGTCTGGTTGGTTAGGCAGGGGCCAGGGAGGGGCTGCTGACAGGCTCATGAGCGAGCCGAACCAATGCTGGCGAGCCCATGCCGGGACAATCATGATAACCTGTGCCGTGTCTCTCTTGATCTTTGCCAGGGCCCTGCTGATGAGAGGAATTGGAGGGAACGCATACATCAGGCTCCCCGACCATGACAAGAGGAAGACATCAGGGAAGGAGACCTTGCTCAGACCCCGTTGAGAACAAAATCGGGGCATTTCCTGCTCTATC
Source organism: Trachemys scripta elegans (assembly GCF_013100865.1). NCBI lineage: Eukaryota > Metazoa > Chordata > Testudines > Emydidae > Trachemys > Trachemys scripta. Next base: position 11,166,587 of record NC_048301.1, on the reverse strand, counting down.
TGGTAGCAAACAGGTCCACTTGGGGAGTTCCCCACCTTTGGAAGATCACGTAGGCTACCTCTATATGGAGCGACCACTCATGGTGAGAGGAGAAGTCCTTGCTGAGCTGGTCTGCCAGCGTATTCCTGACACCGGAAAGGTGACAAGCTTCCAGGTGGATTTTGTGGCTGATGCAGAAGTCCCACAGACAGAGAGAAGTCCCTCCTGAAAGAGAGCCGACGAGCGCGCTCCCCCTTGCCTGTTGATGTAGAACATCGAGGCTGTGTTGTCCATCAGGACTCGTACCTCCTTGCCCGACAGGTAGGGAAAGAAGACTCCACACGCCAGCTGGACCATTCGGAGCTCTTTGACATTTATGTGTAACCGCGCATCCTCTAGGGTCCACATCTCCTGTGTCTGGAAGTTGCTGAAGTGAGCTCCCCAGCTGAGGTCTGAGGCGTCTGACACCAACTCGATGAGTGAGGAGGGTTGTCGAATGGAACCCCTTCCAGAACTGTCCTGCGAGGTAAGTATCTCCCAGGGGATGGTAATGACCTTCTCCAGGGGGTCTCGGGACTGGAAATAGATAGTTGCCAGCCACTGTTGCAAGGGCCGCATCCGGAACCTGGCATGGCGGACCACGTAAGTGTGCACTGCCATGTGGTCCAGGCAGACCCTGGCTGTAGTCAGAGGGAACGCAGCGATTTCCACGATGACGTTCGCCATCGTGTGGAACCTTTAGGTGTAGGTTGAGTCGAGCACCACTCCAATGATCTCTATCCTTTGCACTGGCATTAACGTCAACTTTTTGTCGTTCACCAGTAGGCCCAGAGAGTGGCATGTGGCTTGCAGCACTGCAACATCCCTTCGGACTTGAGACCTGGAGCCGCCCTTGATGAGCCAGTCATCGAGGTACAGGTAGATCTAGATACCACGGCACCTGAGGTAAGCCACCACTACGACATGCACTTGGTGAATACCCTCAGTGCTGTCGCCAGGCCGAATGGGAGGACCGTAAACTGGTCGTGGTGGGGCCCCAATGTAAACCGGAGGAAGTCTCAGTGTCCTTGAAAGATCGCTATGTGGAAGTATGCGTCCTTCAAGTCGAGGACGGCATACCAGTCTCCCCGATCCAGGGAGGGGATAATAGAAGCTAGAGAGACCATGCAGAACGTTAGCTTCTGTAGGTACTTGTTGCAGTCTCGCAGGTCCAGGATGGGCTGCAGACCACCCTTGGCCTTTGGGATTAAAAAGTACCTGAAATACCTGTACTCGAGAGGAACTTCCTCCACCACACCCCGCTGTAGTAACCCCTTTACCTCCTGCGTGAGGAGACTCTCGTGAGAGGGGCCCTGAAAAGGGACGAGGAAGGTGGGTGAGAAGGGGGGGGTAGAAAGAAACTGGAGAGTATAACCCCATTCCACTGTGCTGAGGACCCAGCGGTCCGAAGTTATAGCGGTCCATGCCAGGAGGAAAGGGGAAAGGCGGTCGGAGAACACTGGGAAAGATGGATCCAGCGAATAGTCTGGTAGGTCGCCCTCGGGCGCATCCTCAAAACCACATTTGGTCTCCTGCTTATTATGGGTCAAGTCTGACTGAGCTTAGGATGGAGGCGGGTGGCTCAGGCAGTGCTTGTGACCCTTGGCTCATTTATGGGGCTGGTCCTGCCGAGGCTGGCTCCCCTAGTCCTGAGGCTGCTGCGGTTTGAACTGCTTACACACCGGGGCTGGAACATAGAGACCCAGGGTTTTCAGGGTGGTCTGGGAGTCCTTGAGGCCATGCAACTTGCTATATGTTTGCTCCACAAATAGGGCCCCGCCATCAAAGGGCAGGTCCTGCAATGACTGATGGGCCTCGGTGGACAACCCAGAGCAAAGCAGCCAAGAGACTCGCCACATGGCGATAGCGGAAGCCATGGTGCGGGCAGCAGCATCAGCAGCATCCAATGCTGCCTGGAGGGCTGCCCTGGCCACAGCCTGTCCTCATCGAGGATCGCTCGTAACTCCTTCTTGAAAACCTCAGAGAGCGACCCTTCGAACTTGGCCATGGCTAGCCACATATTGAAGTCATATCGGCCAAGGAGGGCTTGGTGGTTGGCCACTCTCAGCTGAAGGCCGAAAAACGAATAAACCTTACGTCCACAGAGATCCAGCCTCCTCAAGTCTTTATTTTTGGGGGTGGCCCGGGGTTGTCCTTGCCTCTCCTTGTGGTTGACTGCCTCAACCACAAGGGAATTAGGGGCTGGGTGGGAGTATAAGTACTCATGCTCTTTGATTGGCACGAAGTACTTGCTGGGACGGATTGGATCACAGAAACCCTCTTGGGGCTGCCAACTGATGTGCCAAGACTACTACTGCCCCTGGTTTCCCTGCCAGCTTGGGACTCCAGCACCCTGTCTTGTTGAGCCAGACACACCAGTCTGCTCCAACACAGACCCAGGGTCTGAACCACGTGCCCCAAAGCTGCAGACTTAACTGAAAGCAGGTTGAGAAGCGTTCCTGTCTTTAACACTTCAACTCCCAATGGGGTCCAAACCCCAAATAAATCCGTTTTACCCTATATGAAGCTCACAGGAAGGCCTGCCTGCAAACAGAGCCATCTATAGTCAATTGTCCCGGTTGATGGGAGCCATCAAGATTCCAAACCACCATTAATGGCCCACACTTTGCATAATTACAATAGGCCCTCAGAGTTATATTTCATATTTCTAGTTTCAGATACAAGAGTGATACATTTATACAAATAGGATGATCACACTCGGTAGATTATAAGCTTTGTAATGATACCTTACAAGAGATCTTTTGCATGAAGCATATTTTAGTTACATTATATTCACACTCATCAGTATACTTTCATAAAATCATACAGAGTGCAACATCACACTTGCATTCAGGCATTTTAGAGATGGGGCCAGGGAAGAGGGGGTCTGCCACAGGGCATTAGTGATTTTGGAGACCCCTTCATGAAGGGGTAGAACCACCCTGGCAGGAGCCAAGGAGCAGAGGACGTCAAACAGAGAGTCTGAGGGCTCTTCCAATTCCTCTGCCTGAAGCCCCAGGTTAGAAGCGACCCTCTTCACAAGTTCCTGGTGCGCTTTGGCATCATCCCGATGAACTGGGCAAGGGAGCCCCATGATAGCCTCGTCTGGTGATGACGAGGATGATGCCGGTGCCGCGGGAACCTCCACGTACATTGGTGGTCCAGCAGCTTGCTCCCCTGGGTTCTCCTGGACCTGTGGGGTCTTACCCCCAAAGCCTCAATCACCAGAAGGGGATGGGATACCAAGGCCACTGGCCTCTCCGAGGCTCCCAACACCGATCAGGCAGCCTGGGAAAGTTGAGTGAACCCCCAAGGGTTCTATGGATACCATGGCGCCGGCCTCTGCGCTTGGGGACGTGGGACAGGTTTCGGTGCCGACAATGTAGTCAGCACCGCCGGTACCGGGGCTTGTCCCGCAGGCAGGGAAAATTGCTCCGAGCAGAAGCTACCAGTGGAGCGGTTGATCCTGGGCGACCAGGATCAGGCTGAGCAGTGGCTCTTGTCCAACCAGTGCTGGTCGCTGCATCCCGAAGCCGACCTGTCCAAGCGAGGCTGTCTTGGTCAGGCTCTCGGGGACCAACAGAGTTCAGCGGATTTGTGTCAGATACCCAGTAATCCGCACTCACACTACTCGACTGGTACCAGGATGTCGAATGGGACTGGGAGCTACTACGGGCCAGTTGCCAGGAGGATCGTCCTGAGTAGGGCGACCTCCGTCTGGGAGACAGGCGATGACGGCCCGGTGGCCGGCGGTCTCTGGTGTCCGATCGGTGCCGGGATTGGTATTGGGCCCTTGGAGACAGTCGAGGCCGGTCCCGGAGTTCTTGCCAGGTGGTACATGCCTCAGAGGGTCTGCACCAATCTATCGGTGAGGTACACCTCGAGTCCCTCGATCAGTGCCCCCGGTGCGGGGACCAAAGAGGGCTCCACTGAGCCTGCCTCTCCCATCTTAAGGCGTGACGGCTTTGGGCGGGTGAATGCTGGTGGGACGTCCCTCTCGATGGGGATCAGTACCGCTGAGGTGGGGACACACGCATAGGACACATGGTTTTTCCCCAAGAATGGGGTACCACGGGAACCAGTGTGGGCGACACCGGGAGAGTCAGGATCTCTTGAGCTGCTCGAAGAGCTTCGGGCATCAATGGCACCTGAAGCTGGCTAGGGCCTGCACCTCTATCTGGGGTCGCAGGCAAAGCATGGGATGGGCTGCACCGCTCAACTTGAGATGGGGCCCGACTTCCTGAAAGTGGTGTTGAGCTGCCTGGCACAGGTCGTGGCTCACCTTCTGCCCTCTCCTGTCCCTTATGGGAGGTAGGAGATCTTCCCCTCTCAGTCTTTTTTGGCTTCTTCCCCAGAGCCATGGAAGGGGACCAGTGCTGGCTCGTGGACGGCACCGGGGAGGACTGTGCAAAGAGGCCACGGTGCTCGGTGCGGAGTCAGACCGCTGCTCTGGTGCTGGAGTGAGGGCCGACTCCATTAGGAGCACTTTCAAATGGATATCGCGCTCCTTCTTCATCCTAGGTTTGAAGGACTTGCAGATATGGCACTTGTCACTTGTGTGCCCTTCGCCTAAGCACCTTATGTGGTCTGTGGATCACTGACGGGTATAGGACACTTGCAGTGATCGCAGGGCTTAAAGCCTGGGCACCGGGGCATGCCCCATCCCCGGGCTGAGTCCCGTTTGGGACAACCAAAAGTTGAGAACTACTACTAAGGGTGACTAAGAAACTACTAACTATATACAACTATATTATAGGTTTTCAAAGTTCACAAGAACAGAAAACGAAACAACGTTAGCCAAAGCAGCAGACGTTCCAGCACCATCACTGACGGCAAGAAGAAACTGAGGGTGGGGAAAGCCGGTGATGCCCCTTATACCGTGCCATGTGGGCACCTCTCCAGGGGGTGCCAGAGCCAGTCCCCTATGGATACTGCTGAGGGAAAAATTTCTGACACTGGTGCACGTGGTGAGCACACACACCTAATATAGAATGGACATGAGCAAGCACTGGAAGAAGAAACAGAAAATCCATCATGTGAACCAATACTGAATCCCTACAATATTATCAGAAGGGTTGGAACCTTGAGATCCACATCACAAAGCTCTTGAGCTAATGGAATAGTTGGTAGCAGCAGTAGGCTGTTACCCTCTATGTGGACTTACTACTAGAAGGTGACAAGACACGTTGCGAGTGGGTGTCACAGCAGAGGAATGTTGAGATTCAGGAGTCCTGTGTTCTATTCCAGGTTCTAATGTGGAGTGTGCTCTAGTGGTTACAGATGTGGTTCTTTCCCTGTTTCCCGCACTTGCCCCCTTCTGCCCTGTACCCCTAGCAGGTACCCCTCGTGTGGGGCAGATTGCATTCATGCTGAGCATGCTCTGCCCCACCCCACCTCACAGATTGTTTCTTTGCAGTGCCCCAACTCCACTCCTCACCCCTCTGCATTCCACCCTGCGACCTTCCTTGGTCTCCTCCTCCAGCAGTGGGAGAATTGAGAGCACAGGATGGAGTGACAGACTCTGCTCTCAGTTCCTGGTGCCACAGTAGCCCCTGTCTGCCAGGAGGTGCAACTGAAGACAATCCTGCTCATCCCCTGTAGCCCTTGGGGAGGGGCGGAGCATACTCAGCGTGGATGCAATCTGCAGAGAATTTAGCTGTCAAACTTTAACAAAGCTCTACTTAAAAGCTCTTATGCAAAGCTCATAACTTGGCCAAATATGGGTAGGCTTCTACAAGGATGCGAAAAGCACCTCGCTGACACAAAGGCGATCCCTCTACCAAATTTCAAGTCCCTGCGCTCCAAAGCATGGAGGTGCTAGAGCTTGTCAGCAAAAGAGTAGCAAGAATTTTTAAACATATTTTCCCCTAGCTTTGTTCTGAGCAACAGCCAAACTCTCTTAGCTGAAACTTTAAAGAAATACATATATAAATAAATAAAAATAACTCAGCCAGAGGCAGATACTGAGCATGGACAAGGTTGGGAAAGTTAAAAGCAACTGAAAACAGGGTCTTATAATGGAAAGTGTTAGAAAACCTTGGCAGGAGACAGGTTGTTCACAAAGTTCCCTTTTGATTTCCTTTTTCAGTTTCCCAGTTGTTATTCCCCACTCCCACCCCCTCATCTACCTCATCTACCTAGGCATTCATACCATGGTATGTGAGCACACACACCCACTCCCCAATTCTGAAACTCCCCTCTCATTAAGGCAGCCAGCAAATAACACAAAGGCCTCTGTTTTGCTTCAGTCCCTTTCATGAATAGGTGGATGAATGATAAGCAGAGGAAGCAGGAAGGGAAGCTGTCCAAAACGGGGCATCAGTTTTCCTCAGGGAAAGGCTTTTCAAATCCATGCTTGTACTTTCCCGTCCCCATCGAACACCGTCATTCCGCCCTGCACTATTACTATCACGACAATGGATTCTACCTAGCAATTAAATATTAAGCTTCGCTCTTCAAAGCTGCTGAAAGGATTTGGAGACCCAATTCCCCCAAAATCTTATCCTTCATTTATACTTATGTTTTCTTTTCTCACCTCTTGGTTCAACTAGGCCAGCTCTGGCCACTAGAAACTATAAACCCATTGGGCAAGCTGCAAAAGTAGATTCATTAGCAGTGCAGCCAGGGCCGGCTCTAGCATTTTTGCCACCCCAAGCAGCAAAAAAAAAAAAAGCTGCGATCGCGATCGGCGGCAGCTCTACCGCCACTTCATTCTACGGCGGCAATTCGGCGGCACGTCCTTCGCTCCGAGAGGGAGTGACGTCCCCGTCGCCGAATTGCTGCCGAACGGCTGAATGTGCCACCTCCCCTCTTCATTGGCCGCCCCAGGCACCTGCTTGCTACGCTGGTGCCTGGAGCTGGCCCTGAGTGCAGCAATAGCAGCGTCCCTTGGGAGAAAAAGGCATGCAGCGGGTCTGAAGATCATTTCAGGTAAATGTGGATGACTTGTAATGTATGGGGGCACACCACAAACAGAGCCTCAAAGGTTACATAGCATCAACGTGAATGGGCTGCAAGGCGTTTTATTCACCACTAACTCAGCAAGCTATGCTATGAGACAAGTTTCCACGGCAGGGCTGGGGGAGTTACGACTACAGTTTCTAGAAGTTGTGTGCATCATTTATTCCTCGAGTCCAGTGATAAAAATGCTTCCCTACTTTCCCTCCCATGAGCTAGCAACCTGACTCACCCATCAGAAGAAGCCAGATGCTGTGAATAGATTTAAATAAGGTTTGGGTACACTGGTGACCATAATATTTGCCTTATGGAAGGTAAGCTAAAATAAGGGTAATCAAAGCTCCTGCTTCAGGGTGTAAACTGATCCTCCACAGACAGCATTGCCGCCTAAATTATCGGGGAGGGAATGTTTGTCTTCTCCTGAAGTATCAAGTACTGGCCACTGCCCGAGGCAGAATAGTGGGCTAGATGGTTCAATTTTCTGATCTGGCAAGTTAAATTCTATCCACATAGGACCTGTGTCTGTGAGAGAGAAGAGTTTTAAATAAAAGTAACAACTTGTTAATATGCGGGGGGGGGGGGGGGGGGGGAGAGGAATCTTTTCCCAGGAATGGTTCTTTAAGAAGTTTTCCAAGAAGATTGCATTGTTTAATGTAATGTATTTGGGGGAGGGGGAGCAAGCAGGGATTTTTGTTGTTGTTGTTTGAACAGAACACAGAATGTCATTCAAGAGATCGGTTCCCACATCCATTCCGGATTCCATTATATTTCACTTTTTGGAGCACAGAAAGTTAATTTTTCTAACTGTCTACTGGCTTTCCAGGTACATTCAGATCTGATTAATCCAAATCCACCAGTAAACTCAATTTTACTTCAGATTAAAAAAAGATTTAAATTAACAACTAAGTGATAGCCAGAATCTTTAAGAGACTGCTTACGTCTTGTGTAGTGTTACTGCACAAATCCTTCCGACACTCAGGCAATATCATTATTCTATGTATTTCTACGGTGCCCGACACTGACGTACAACCTCAGTCATTATTTATTTGCGGCTATGCCCATGATATGCTAATGTAAAAGGGACGGTCCTTGCCCTAAGGAGCTCATAGTCTAAGGACAGGCTGTTAGGGAGACAGGTTAAGGGAAGGAGAACAGCAAATAGTGGATTTTTATACATCAGCTATTTTCATTGTAGGCAGTACTGGAGAAGAGGGTGTCAAAGGCGGCTTTAATGTGGACATGGCTGGGGCCTTCAGGATAAGCACAGGGAGATGGTACCGCACACAGAGGGCTGTGTGAAGAAATGCACAGAGGTGATGGCACGGACAAGCAGGGGAACAAGGATGGGATCAATGTCAGAGCGGGGGTGAGGTCACAATGCCGGGCTCAGCATGGAAAAATAGGTAGGGAGGGTCAGAGTTATATGGAGATGTGAAGGCAGTGAGGAGCCCACATGCGATAGCCTCAGTTACCCAAATCTCACTTATCTGAGAACCCCCGGGACCCGAAATAGGCTCACGTTGGCCAATATCTGTTCATACAGCCATGTAACGCTCCTCCAGCATTGAACTGGTCCAGTATCTCCAATGACATTCACCCAGTCACGGCTGGACGTGGATTTGCCTCATTGCTGGGATTCCCCCTATGTGCTCATTTGGAAAACACACACACACCCCGAAACCCCAGATGGGGGGGGTTGGGGATTTTTTTCTTCCCATTTTGTAAAAAGAAAATTTACCCAGCACACTCAGAGCAATCTCCTCCCCCAATGACTTACCCTGCAGTGGCAGGGCCTCTCAAATCGAGTGGAGGGGGCCTGTTTCACTCTCTGATGCAGGGTCTTTCCCTTTTAGGGAGAAGCTTGAAGTTCCTGCTGTCTCCTCCCACTTCAGTGGAGACTTCCAGCCAGCGGACATCACATCACAAACCTCCTTTCCCATCTGAAGGGAGGGCCTTGGGAGAAACCCATGTGCCCTCTTCACTCTTTGCAGGCAAGAGAGATACTATCCCGGTCTCAGCCTTGCAAAGGTGTGACAGCTGGCAGATACACCAGGGGTTTTGCTGGCCACCTCCAGAGCTAAAAGCATGCATGGCGTCAGTGTGAGCTAAAGAGCCACGCTCCCCTAGATAAGGCTGTAATAAGCTCATATCCTCTGCGGATTGGGCACAGAGGGGGACCTGCAACACACGCTCACCAGTGCTTTACAAAGGCAATTTGGGGTTTCCTTCATAATATACACCCCAGAACACACGGCTTGCTTGTAGTTCACAAGATCCCGTAGCCTCCATCCCTGGGAAGTTAGAGGCTGCCATGTGAAGACGAAACTTTCAGACTGTGCACATGCACAGACACACGGCACTCTGGGATGCAAACTGCAGGGAAAGCCCAGCTAACCGTATGTTTTTGAAGAAAGAGATCTGCAGGACTCAGGCAAGTGGGTGTTGGGTACTACTGGGCTAGGAGGAGCCAACACACCCAAACCCCATAAACAAAGGGGGAGAAAGTTTTCCCACAGGCCTGGAGCTGGACGGAAGCTCCTATGAAGATCCATCAGAGAAGGCAGAGGGAGTTGGAGGAAGAGACAGAGTCCTGTGCTAGGAGGGATGAGGTCAAGGAGATTGGAGCCACCGTAGGCTCTGGGAAGCACCCACATTTTGGGGTGATTATCCAAGTCCAAGGCAATTTTTGGAAGTTCATCCTTCACTAATACATGTGGCCTTTTGCTTCACACAATACAGGTGTTTTCTGGAAATTGTCACTGCCTGGGCCAAATGATCATTGCCACTTCTAGACCTGTATCAGAGGGGTAGCCGTGTTAGTCTGAATCTGTAAAAAGCAACAGAGGGTCCTGTGGCACCTTTGAGACTAACAGAAGTACTGGGAGCATAAGCTTTCGTGGGTAAGAACCTCACTTCTTCAGATGCAAGACATTCTAGACCTGTGTTTCTTTGGAGCTGGGTTACAGGCAGTTTTGATTTCTATGGATCCACGGGAAGCCGAGACATCCATTTCCTTTTAGCTCACTACAAACTCCCAACTAAACAAGGTTGGGAAGAGCCCACATTTTACCCTTTTATCTTCATGTGTTTGCATGTAACATTTGATGCACTTGTTTAAATAAAGGCATAAGCAGCACTCTTGAAACAACTGAATGCCATGCCAGCAGCCCAGCACTCACCAACAACCCTACACCCCCATCCCCAGTCCAACACTACACCCCCAAGCCAGTGTGCACAGAGCAAACCTATGATGCCAATCTAGCATGCTCTGTCCTGCAGTCACAAGCTGCCAAAATCAGGGTGCTCAGACATTACATTGCCAATCCAGCATGCTCCTTCATGGCAACCCTCAGCGCCAATCCAGGGTGTGCATGCAAGGGACAGCTAATATATCCTCACAGAAACCTATTTCAGGTTCCATCTTCCAAAGGTTTATTTTCTGAGGGAGAAAGGGGAAGGGAACGTTTCCAACTCTGACACTGTCTGCTTAAAGAAAAACTTCACTCTGTTTCTTCCACACACACCCCCAAAAATGGATCAAAGCTATTGTTCCGGCAGAATACTTGACTAATGGTTTCACAGATTTGACTTCTTTCTGTGTTATTGATGATCGGCATCTGGCCCCCATCCCTGCAGTATCTGAGCATCTCACAATCTTTAATGTCTTTCTCCTCTCAACACCCGTTAGGGCAGTACGGCCACCCTCATTTTAGAGGCAGGGAACTAAGTCACACAAAGGCTAAGCAACTTGGCCAAGATCTCACAGGAAGTGTACGGTGGAAAAGGGAAGTGAACCCAGATCTCCCAAGACCCACGCTACAGCCCTAACCATTGGACCATCCTTCCTCTTTATAAAACCTCTCTATTGTCTACTAATAATGTATCTATTCTCAGGCAGCCAATTCCCAATGTTTCTCTTTCATGAGAGAATTCACACTGGAAAAGAATAGAATCCCCAGGAGGCAGGTAGCTATTCAAATTCCTCACAAGAAGACAATGATTAAAACTCCATTTGATTGTTGACTTTGTTTCTTTCCTGGCTATTTTAGGTATACACTTTTTCAAATTCAAACACACTTTCCTTCCTGTTTATATATTCATGTCTGTCTGATATCACTCTTGCAGTGCAATCAACATTCCTTTATTCTTTATAATTTGAATACCAGTTTGTGCGAACACTAGTAAAGAGATTGTATCTGCAGCTTTTCATTCTGCACAAAAAAACAAACCCACAACAACCCTAACCAGCATGAAGTGGATTGTTTGCAAAAATCATTTTTGTTCTAAAATGTAATCAACTATATTGGATGCAATGTTTGTATGTTGAAAATAATATAAAAAATAGGGTTTGGGGCCTTCTATTTCCATAACAAACTATTTTTATGGCATTTATAAATATGAGGATGGAATACTAGTCAAGAACAATGCATAACAGTAATGAGAATCACAAAATCCCATCAGATTTGACACGGTCATATCACCAGCTTAAGGATTAGAAGGTGAATTTTACAGTTAAAAATATTGCTTCCCAATAATAACAATAAAATCAGAATAAAAAAACCCGGCTCCTTGTTGCATTATATATTCCTGATGGTTTACTTCTTATTCCGGAGTTTACAGGATCGTTGCTTTGAATGCATGTTTTTTTGGATGGCTCGTTCAAGAGCTAACCTGAAAATGAGGAGGGAGGTTTTCTTATCTGCTTCCATTCTTGCTTGGCCTAAGCTTTGTTTCCTGCTAACCCCTGACACTGACAGAATCTAAGGCCTACCAAGTGCTGCCCTCATTTCAGCAGGTTTTTTATATATACACGGAAGCTGCGTTTTGAATGATAGAGTTACCGCAGGTGTCAGTTTTCGCTACTATTTCTAAATACATCTGGTTAAGGGGGGGGGAAAAAGCAGCAATTTCATTGAAAATCCAAGCTATTGCGATCTAATCGCTGCTTAAGCTGTGGCTTTATTCAAATCTGGATCACCAATAGGGCTTGAGATGTAAATGAAGTGCAAAGAGAAATAAAGCAAGAAAAAACCATGATAGCCCCTTCCTTCAGCCATTTGATTCCCAAGTCCTTATCAGTCAATTAATGCATACTAAAACTTCCGCGGCAGCCTCAGTTTAATAGACCTAATAGCTGCAGCAAGCCCCAAGCATTAGCTAAACAAAACACACTTTCAGCAGTCTTAATATGAGACTGAAAAAAGGTCAAAATAGACAGGCTTTACAGAATAAATCCCGAAGATCCATTCTAATTTCCACTCAAGGACCTCTTAAGCAGTTCTTGGATGCTCTTTATGATACTTTGATCCACACATAGTTTCATTAAAACTTTGTGGCTTGGTATTTTTAAACCTGATAGCTTCGCTAAACTAGTTCTCAAAATGTTAGCTAAGCCGCTATGCATAAAACTACTTTACTGTCATGGTGTCTTCTAATATCACCTAAGTGCAGGCTGTTGCAATTTTGAAAATGAACCTTTTCTACATGCACTAGATCTCAATTTGGGAATTTTTGCTCTTGCATTTGAAGGGTGGCTGACATTATAAAGGAAAGGTGCTGTCTTCCCCCGCCCTCCTCCCTGCTCCTGAAATCTAACACTAAAATTATCTGCTGTACCTTATTTGTTCTGGAAGCAAGTTACACAGAACTTTTATCCACTGTGGTTTCCAATTTCAGGATTAACATTAGATGCCAAAAACTGCCTAGAAAAAAAAAAAAGTAAATGGGGGTTTGAAATCCAGTTTAATGATGGCAGTATGAACTGCCTAAAGTCCAAAGAAAACAAAAGGTACTTTTCCACCCCTAAAATCAGGGTATGTTAATAAATCTAGTTTCACTGTCACGGATAAAAATCTTCTTCCCAGAGAATGCCCTTTGCTCCCACGAAAACACAATTTGGGGGGAAGGCGACAATTTTCTCTCTTTCTTCTAGAGCAAGCAGAAGGCTTGATTTTTTTAGAAGCTTTTGTGGCCAGTTTGCATTACAGTAGTTAAGAGAATTACAGCAAAAGGATTTCCAAAGAGGCTGAGCTCAATTTTCAAGAGAAAAAATAAACAAAGGATTTACTAAAAAAAATCCCAAACGCTGCTCCCATTGGAGTTAATAGTAAAACTCCCATTGGCTTCAGTGAGGCCATTGATTTCAATAAGAGCAGAGTTCGGGCTTCAGAAAAATCCCATCCCAAAGTAGTGATGTAGCCTGCCTGCTGTTCCAGTTAGGTAGATAGGTGACCACCACAGGTCGAGCAGTGTAGCAGACATTTGAGATCAGACTTTGGGCTTGTCTACAAAGAGAAAGTTAATCTGAATTAACTAAAGGTGAGAATTTGAAGTGGATTAGTTAAACCACATTAAATCCCTGTGTGAACACCCTCATTCAGAATTAAAGTGGCTTAATTAAATTTAGGATATGTCTACACTGGAAACTTCAAAGCGCTGTCATGGGAACGCTCCCACGGCAGCGCTTTGAAGTGCGAGTGTGTTCACGCACGAGCGCTGTGAGAGAGCTCTCCCAGCGCTCCTGGTAATCCACCTCCACGAGGGGCCTGTCTACACTAGCGCTTTAAAGCATTCAGACTTGCTGCGCTCAGGGGGGTGATTTTTCACCCCCCTGAGCCAGTAAGTTAGAGTGCTATAAAATGTAAGTGTAGACAAGCTCTTAGTTTAATTCACCTGGAAGTGAATTAAGACAAACTGAAGTAAGGCCACTTTAATTCTGAATGAGGGTGTTCACACAAGGGTTTTATGCAGTTTAACCGATCCACTTCAAATTCACTCCTTTAGTTAATTAGATTAATTTTCCTGGATGTGCCATGTAGACAAGCCCTTGCATTCCAATAGTTGCACTAGCAAAGGCCTGCTTACTGGTACAACTAGTTCAGTAGAGGTATGATTTTTTTTTTTTAAACTGCCAAAGTTATACTGGTAAAAATCTCTAATGTGGCTGCAGTTACACTGGTATAAAGGTATCTTATAGTTACTCTCCTTCCTATATGTATGTGTTGGTGATCCCTCAGAGTTTGAGGACTATTGTCTTCCATAAAATGACAGCCAGTTATCGCTGGTGGATCCACAGGTGGCTAATCAGACCAATCCAGGATCCACAAAACTTGTCACAATTGAGACAGACGTTTCCCAATGGAAAGTGTGAATCTGGATTGTTGAGTTGGGCTGCAGCACGTTCTTTCCTCCTTTCCCGTTTCTCTGTTTCCTGTTGGATCTCGAAATACTGGGATCCTTGCCACAAGGTCCCTTTTCATTTCAGTTGGTCAAGGCTTGAGTTTCCCATTAGTTTATGACAATATTGCACTTCTTCAAGTTGGCTTTGAGGGTGTCTTTGAAGTGCTTTTTTTGCCCGCCCCTCATCCATTGGCTATGGCTCCTTTGGGAGAACATGACCTGCTTTGGGAGTCAATTTTCTGGCATTCAAAGAACATGACCAGCCCAACTTTCTCTGAGGCCTACAACCAACTCGGCCTCATACTCAACACCAAGAAAAATAAAGTACTCCACCAACAGACTCTGAATCACCAGGATCCTGCTTCCATAATACAGATCAATAAAGAGACCCTGGAGAATGTTGAGAACTTCCTTTACCTCGACAGCTATCTGTCGCAGAAAGTCCTGTATGTATAGCTGTACTAGTATAAAGCAGTGCAGTGAGGTGGAGTGGCCTCCCTCTGGATTTAAGAGCGAGGGACCACTATATTCTGCCTGGTAGGCGAAGCCAACCCCTCCTCCCCACCGCCCTTGCCGGAAGTACCAGGGCAGGGCAGCAAGTATAAAGGGAGGACCCGGCAGCTCAGCTGAGTGGGAGCCAGGGAAGGAAACAAACATCTCCAGCCCGCTGCAGAACTCTGGAGCTGAACCTGCACTGTGTAGAGCTCTGCTCTTGGAGGCGACCCATCCTGGAGAGGTGTTTCTGGGACTGCCATCCACAGTGTACCCCAAAGAGGCACAGGACTCTTGGACTACAGACCCCCTTGCCCAGACTGCGGTAGAAAGTAGCCCAGGGAAGCCAGACTGTAGTCCAGTTTTGCTGCCAGAGCAGAGGTCAGCGTGTTTCAGAGGATCCCCATTGACCCAGTGGCCGAACCATTTGCCACTGTTAGGGCACTGGGGCTGGGACTTGATGGAGTAGAGTGGGCCTGGGTCCCCCTGCCGCCAACCCCACCCCGGGTGTGATGGCCTATTCATCCCTAGACCAGAAAGCCTGTGCATTGCTTGTGGTTCACTCCAGCCAATAGGCTGTGGGCTCCAGACTCTACTTTAGCCAGGAGGCTTAGGCTAAAGACTGCTCCCTGCTCTGCCCTGCCTGAAGGGGCTAGAGTTCAAGACTCTGAATGGTTGTTTGCCCCTGCTAGGAGGTTACGAGCTATAGACTGCTTTCTGCTGGGCTCCACCAGCAGGACCCAAGCCCGAGAGCTGCTGCCTGACGCAGTGAGGTGGAGTGGCCTCCCTCCCCACTTGAGAGCGAGGGACCACCAAAAGCACCTTTATACAGATAGAGACAAGCAAAACAAGCTATACCATAAAAGCACGGTTTTGCCAGTATGTGTCTACACTAGGGGCTTCCGCTGGAACAGCTTTCTCAGGCTATGTCTACACTAGAGACAGCTGCAGCTGTCAGATCTCTTGTGTAGCCGCTTTTTGCCAACGGGAACGAGCGCTCCTGTCAGCATAATTAAATCACCCCCAATGAGCGGTGGTAGCCATGGCGACGAGAGAAGTGCTCCCACCAACATAGCACTGTGTACACTATCACTTAGGCTGGCAAAACTTATGTTGCTCAGGGGTGGGTGTGTTTTTTTTACACTCCTGAGGGACATAAGTTTTGCTGACATAAGTGGTAATGTAGACATGGCCTCAGCCAGGAGTGGGAAGAGGTGTGATCCATCACTGCAGAAGCCCTTGGTGTAGACACAGTAACACCGGCAAAACTGTGCTTTTACCAGTGTAGCTTATTTTGCTCAGGAGCTGGGGGTGGGCAGGTGGCTGTATTACACTGGTACAAACCCCAGCTTTGCCAGCATAGCTACTCCCACATTCAGAGTGCTTTGCTGGGCTGGTACACTGATATTCCTACACTGGTAAAGCACTCCTAGGGCAAATATAGCCTTAGTCCACACACACTGAAGTGATACTATAACAGTATAGCTAAACTGATACAACTTTCCAGTGTAGACAAGACCTGAGTCCCAATCCAATGCTATAATCACTAGACCATGCTTCTGGCTAACACAATAGCAACACCAATGGAAATAAAAGCGAAGAAACCAATGTAATAAGCCTGCAGAGACCATAAAAGTGTGAAGCATTCATAGGCTTGGGGGAATCGCAGTCCAGTTTGCTACCTCTAGCAAGGCTAGCTTCTGATTATGTTGATGAGAAAAACTGTAAACAAAACCACCATTCTCTGCTAATTAATTCCCTTCAAAGTACTCTACAAATCTTTAATTACGCGGGTTGAAAAGCAGCAGTTACCCTATTGGAGCTGATCAGCTCGGCTCCCTCTTCACCAAATCCTGCCACCTGACAGAAACATTTTGTTGTTTTCACTGCTTCACACACCTAAGATGGGTTTGCAGTAAATCCTGTCAACTAAACGCCTGACAAAAGTGCTCTGATGTCAGGTATAAAGAATGCCACCTACAGCTTAATGTCTGGAAAAAAAAAAATTCTGAGTGCTTCAAACAATGAACGTTTTTGTCTTCTTAATGCCCAGTATGCAATCGAGTGGAAATGCTACTTCCATCCGTAATCTACAAATGAAATTAAAGTTGTTGAAAGACACATGATAAACCAGGATCCTTTGTTTCTTACAGAAAAGGAAAAATTGAAACCACTAAATATTTTAGCAGATTTACTAAATTTCCAATTAAATCTGGAATTATTCAGAGCACCCCTCTCTCTCTCTCTCTCTCTCTCACAAACACACGCACATACAGACATATTTCCTATTTGAATAAAGTAGGTGAAATGTGAAGTGCCCAACGTAGCAGGAAGATTTATGAAGTGGATTCTATGATCTTTCGTATTAGCACCAGGCCAGCCTTGTGGAATAGCAGCAGCATTTTGAAGTGATACATGGGGATCCCTGGGCCCACGCAGGTGGAAGCAGACAGTAGTAACACAATTCAGTCTGTCTTGGGGGAGGGAGCCAGATATCCTAGGCAAGAGCACCCTCTGCCAGCTGGCATGAAGGGCTGGCTGGAGTAACATGCGCCCCCCTCGACAGAGGAAAGGTCACGGGAAGCAGCTTACAAAAGACAGACGAGATGAGGACCAAAATCAGGAACAAGATTAGATATCAGTGATTTAAACACGGGAGCAGTAGAACAATGCCCAGCACTGTCTCCAGCTTTCTCGTCTTTCCTAGTCCTTTGCCTTTCAAGCGACAGTCCATGCCGTCCTGCAGAGCCTCATTCGTGTCAAATTCAAACTGATCTGCACTCCCTGTCTCTGGCGTATGCTGCTGGTTTGGTCCTAAATGCATCCACAGAGCCAGGTGTCGGCGCATCTTTGGAGCTGGTACAAAAAGTGCGTGCTGCCAGCTCACAAACTGGTTGGTAGTTCACAAAACAACAGGACTGGTTGCCTACTCAATGTTGGCATCACCGTTCAGTACCATCTCTGCCAGATGCCAGCGTTCAGAAGGAAGCCGTCACATGCAGGGGGGATCATGGGTCTGACCCTGCTCCCGTTTGAAATCCAGAAGGCGATTTGACCCTGGTCTTTGTGGGAGATGGAGCAGGCCCTTAATATTTGGTTGGCTGCTAGAGAGAAGACAGGGATTTCCCCATCTCAGTGATGCTATAATGAGGGTCCCTGCATGGATCCTTTCGGCACTGGGTCCCAGCTTATAGGCCTACGTCATGGAAACATAGTTCACCATGTAGCATGAGCAGACTTTGACCTTGGGCACCTTGCACCACATTTTAAACCAGAAGAATTGAACACAAAGTGCTCAAATCGAAGACAACAGCCAGATGCTGCAATGGCTGCAAACTCGGGAAAGGGAATGCACAAGTGAAGAAGGGAAAGATACAGCCCCAAGTGAGGAGCAGCACTACACCTCAGACTGCTTACTCTTCTGTGCATTTCTCCTCCCTGGCAACCATCCAGGAGCTACAGGGCTTCCCCAACATGGTCATCGCATGTTCGAGTCTGGGGTCATGACTGAGTATAAAGAGGCCTACCCCCTGGCCTCCACCACCTCCTCTTTCACTGCCTATGTTGTGGCACAAGCTGTGGGTGAAATTCACCCCTTTGCCATGGGCCAGCACAAATACAATGCAGCACTCAAGTCTCACTAAGCCCGAACTGAGATGTAAATTGTGCAGAAGTCTCATGTTGGCTTGCTGCACAGGGTGGATTTCATCTGTGGTCAGTGCTGGGGCATGGGTATCTGCGCACCATGCAGACAGACGTTTGTACAAGGTGAGGATGGACCAATCTGCCCATGCAGTCACTACTCCTGCTGTGCTACACCAAGCTTTTTTGCTTCGTCTGTGCAGGCTGACTCAGCTTCGGATCTTCTATCTAGCTATAAAATGGTACTTGTTGCAAATTTTAGTTCAAATGGTGACCTGTGAGTTCCCGAAAGCCCCTGATGAATGAAGGCTGCACATAAAATTTGCTCCTGGCTAGAGCTATTCAATATTTTCCAAAATTTCAATTAAAAGCAAAACAAATTTTTTTTTGGGGGGGGGGGGAAGAGGGTAAATGTTGCCCCCTTTTTGACCCAGCTCATTCTTGGTTTGAGATCTTGACTCCACTGAAGACAATGGAAGCTGTTGCTAGGACTTGGATTTCACCCTTTGTAGTCTTGGTGGGACAAACTCTTGTATGAACATTCCCCACCAATGTTTTGAGCCCTGCTGTTCTGCCATTTACCCAACACACATCCCCAATGTTTTTGCAGGGCTCTCTCCCAAAGTGGGCATCCCTATCTCAGCAAAACAGTGCGATCAGGGGGACTGATGTGGGATGCCCCACAAGGATTGTGTTTCTCCTCCCCAGCAACCACAGACTACTTGTCTTCATCCTCAAGGTCCTTCAGGACGCATCCTCACCCTATCCATCATCTCTTATACAATGCTGAGACATGGACTCCCATCACCCCTCTGACAACAATGCAGACCTGGATTGTTCATTTGCCAAATTTTCCTACAACTGTTGTTGTTTTTTCCCATGTGCCCCTTATGCATGGAAGGACCTTCCTATATAAATCCACCACATTGTCCTCCTGGCTCTCCTGCCTTGATACCTACAAACAAATTCAGCAATGGCTATGCAGCTGGTTTGTTGTGACCACTCACGCTGATCACTTTCATCTAATTGTTGCCCTTTGCTCTCCCTTGTCTGCCTTTCTGTACCCACCTGTTGCCTCTCATCTTATACATAGACTGTAAACTCTTTGGGACAGGGACCATCTCTTTGGTACATATTGTCATGGGATCCCCAGGGTACAGCCTGGGACCGTGGGACCACTGTGCCCCCTTAACTCTCTCCAGCTTGGGCAGTCTCTCACAATGCTTTGCTAGTGACAAGCAGCAACCCCCTCCAGGCCCTGTTATCGCTCAGCACAACAGCATGTGGAGCCCCACACCCAGCTAGATTGCATGAATGCTCCCAGAGCCACTTGTGAGTCACACAGAGAAAGGCACCAGCCAAATCCCCCCAGCTCCCAGCACTGTACCTCAGGAAAATACCATTGTGCACTGCTCAAGACGAGCAGTGAAAATTTATTAATTGGTTCACCACTCCATCATGGAAAGTGGATATACACCAGCCTTTGCAAACCTGAGCAGATTTACCACACACTTCAGGCAAACTCACTGGGAAAGATAAGCAGTAAAACAAATTTATTGACTACAAAAGATAGATTTTAAGTGATTATAAGTGATAGGCAAAAAGCCAGAGTTTGTTACCAAAAGAAAATAAAACATAAGCACACAGTCTAAATTCTCAGCCCTATTCTGCTGGGCAACATCTAGACTAAGCAGTTTTTCTTACCCCACTGGATATTGCAGTTCATAGTACACAGGTTCCACCCTTGAAACCTGGGCCAGTCCCCTCTGTTGGAGTCTTCAGAGTGTCCTTGTTGCTTGCAGCATAGCTGGGGGAAGGAGAAAGGCCAAGCATGGACCCCCTGTGTTCTGTTTTATATCCTTAGTCCCATGTGCTTGGAGAACACAGGTCCAGGCATGTCTGGTGGGCATTGCTGACACAAGTACAGGCAAGGTTGAGATGTGGCCTCATGCAGGTGAGTCATTGCATCGTAGTTCCCTTGCTGGACAATGGTTGTTGATGAGTTGTTTGACATCCCGCTCGGCGTTGGTTACTTTCCTGGCTGTTGTCTCTGGGGAGCTAATATCTGGCTGATTCCCCAATTTAAAGCATGTTTTAGTGACGACCATACAACACAATCTCATAACTTCATATGCATTAAAGATATATATATTTAGATACAACAGTGACTTTCAGCCGATCATAACCTTTTCCCTGATACCTCAACATAGCCTGCTTTATATGAAATATCACAGTTATATACAGATGAGGAATATGGGGGTTACAAGACACTCCTCCAAGGTATGTCAGACATATTTGTACAGCGCCTAGCACTACGGGGCCAGAGTCTCTGGGGGCTACTGAAACAGAAATAATGAATAACTGTGACAATCAAACAATGGCAATGACTATACAAAGGTGTAATGTACTGGGCCTCATTCTCCCCATTGTGTAGCCATTACACCCAAAGTGAGTACAAATGCTGGATGTAAGACAGTGGAGAATCTGACCCATAGAAATGAGGCAGCTGCACTTATTCTCCTGATAAAAACCATGAACTTTACAACATAATCAAGGTGTGCAGGCTAAATAGATCCTCTGTAGCTTTGTGATTCTAACCCTACTGCCCTGGCTTAAACCTTTTCTTCCATGCAACTATCATGACTGGGGAATAGGCAATGCACCAGATGATGCTGTATATTGTCTTCTACCAGTGAAATTAAGTAAAACATAGTTAGCACAAGTCCAGAGATATTTATGTCTATGACATTCTAATCCACATCCTAAAGAGAAGTATGGTTAAGAGATTGGCATTTTGCACACTGTACACACAAGACAATTAAAAACCACAGATTATTTGGTAATTGTCTAAGAACTTGAATTCCAGATGCAGAAGGTTTTGTCACATTGTTCCCATTGGAGGGCTAGGAAGGAGAAGTTTCCCTATGGTGGGTTGCTGGGAAGAAAAAAGGCCTGGCGGTGAAGTGGGTCTCCCCCTTGGAGTGCAATTTGGACATAGAAGGCTTGATTTGCTTCTCACCTCTGACTGAAGGGCTGTTTGCTCAGCCCCATTTTCCATGTGATGAAAGCAAAATGCTGAAGAGCATTTCCAGAAGAAGCCAACGGATACTCATCACAGCCTGGAAATGATCAGAACAGAGCCATAATCATTAACCCTCCAAGTGCATGACACCGGGAACTGGAGAGTTTTGAGGTCATGAGAGGGGCATGTCCGGAGTTTGTGGAAGGATCTCCATCATCCAGCCCAGGTTCAAGTCAGGAGGAGTAGATGAGGAGGTCAGATGGGTGGCTTTCCAGAAATAATTGGAAGGGGCTTGGGTCACTTGGTGGGAATAGCAGAGGTGCCTAATAGCTACAGACAAGGACATTTGTCGTTAGCACCCAACGCCATTCCCTGAGGTAGGATATTTTCATCTGGAATATAATTTACCTGCTTGCAGCAGTGTAGGAGCTAGTAAGGGGGCAAAGGTCAGATTTTTACATTTTCTAATTTCTTTAGCCACAACACCAACACCACGCTTAGACAGCACCGAATATCTATGGCCACATTGTATATCTTTATTCCAGGCATCTAAAAGCTCCACGGGGTTATTACTGATCTGGTGCACCCAGGCTAATTACGGATGGCCATGTGACCATTGCCAGTCCATAATTGGGCAATGTCCCCTCCTGACCTCACGCCTGATCTCCAGGGCTCAATGTACAGAGACTTTGCCTCCGAGATGGGCTGTATGACCAAAAAGTGCCAGCCGGTGGTGACCCAGGGTGACTTCAATCCTCTTGAGGCCAGTTCTTAATAATACATCCCTATTACTGATCAAATCAAACCACTTTACGCCCAGCAGATGTCACCGGCAATGCATATGAAGTGCCTCCAGCCTCCTGATGTCTTGTTTAAGCAACACCCTAGTTTCAGATCCATATAAGACTGGAAATACACAGGTTTCATAAATTCATGATTTCATACACAATTTCATCTTCTTTTGTCTCCAGACCCTATTCAGGTCCTACATGGCTGAGGCTGCTAGACCGATTCTCCTTAGGATGTCTGGCTTGATGTGCCCATTTAATGGCAATTTACTGCCTAGATAAATGAAATCTTGCACAACTTACACGATTTGTCTGGTAACCCAGATGTCTTGTATCGCAATTTTTGCACTGATTCTCTGGATATTCGTTTTTGCCCAAGACATCCTTAGTCCAAGGGTAGCCACCACATGCTGGAAACTCTCTGGTGCATCTTTAAGGTTGTTTGTGTCCTGGCCAAACAGGATGACATTATCTGCATAATCCACGTTGGTAAAAGAAGTTGAACCGACAGTTATACTAGCATTTTCGGAGACATGCTCAAGGAGCCAATCTATTGTGCAGCAGAACAGCCCTGCTTCACCCCGGATCTTCTGCAAAACCTGCCAGACCTATGGGTCCCTCATCACACTCATCCTCCTGAATCAACATGCAGATCTTGAATTAACCTCTGGGATGTTGGGAACACCAGTGCCTCAGAGGTCCTTCCGTGGGGGCAGCTCTGTCAACAGAATCGACACTCTCAGTCCGTGTTAAGGAGAAACTGGGAGCCAAACACAAGCTCACAGGCAGGGCCAGATTAACCTTTTGTGGGCCCGGCACCAAACATATTTGTGGGCCTCCATGTAGTTGTTATGGACCTCTGCTGAGTGTGGGCCTGGCGTGACGGCACCATTGGCACCATAGTAAACCCGGAACTTCTGGGATGGGGATGAAAACATTTATTCAGAAACAAAATAAGATATTTGAAACCACACTTGATTGAGACCTCCACTTATCCCTTAGAGAACAAACTGGGCTAGCATCAATATACCCAGAATACTCTTGAATTTGGTTTACTTGTGTGGGAGGGGGTTGTTTCTTATTTTTGTCTTTTTTGTGTAAACACTCAGGACCTGCTTGGGGCCCTGAACCCAAATACTTAATTAGCACATTTATGGGCCATATTAAGCCCAGAGGTAGCAGTCAGTGGAGTTGCACCTGCATCTCCCCACCACCATTTCCTCCACCCAAAGTTGTTTTGTAAATACATTTTTTGAAAGCTGGATTTTCTAGTTTGGTATGATAATATTTACAAAAATTTTTAAAACCGTTAGTTTTTTTAGCCTATTTCGCCCTTTGCCTCACTGTCCCTCATGACTTCAAGTGAATCAGTAAAATTACGGGGGTGGAGTGTGGGGAGGAAAATTGCTGGTGCCCATCTTTGGCAGGGAGAAAGGGCCACTCAAAACACACACACACAAACACACTTTACCACCAAGGCTAACACAATCCATTCTCAAGCCCCTACCTCAACCTTCACACCTGGGCTCTCCCCTCCCCATCCCCCTTACTAATCCCCCTACACAATTAACTGCCACCTTCACACAAGGACTCTCCTCAACCTCCCTGCTACTGCCCACCCCCCACTTTCACCCCAGGGCTGTCACTTCCCACCCTCCTACTGACACCCCCTCCCCCCCAGAACCAACCCCCATCTTCAACCCTGGACTTTTCCCTCCCTCTGCCCTCCACACCCAACCCCCACCTTCAACCCAGACTCTTCCCTCCCTCCCTCCGCCCATCCACACCCAATCCCCACCTTCACACCCCCCTTCTCCTATCCCCCCATGGAGTCACCGCCAGCTCCCCCATCGCATCCAGACTCACCCCACAACTGCCCCTTCTCCCCTAACTGTGCTCTACCCCCTCCGCTCCCCAGAGTGTGGGGGGGAGTTTCTGGGCATTCCCACTGGCAGGGGGCATGGCAGTCAGCCCCACCCAGCCCCCTGTCACTGTGCCCCCACCCCCAGGCACCACAGATAAACACCCCCATCCCCTCGGCACAAAGCTACAGGGTCGAGATGGTCCCCAGGACCCCATGGCCGGGCATCAGGGTCGCTGAGGGGCCATACGCTGGGAGACACAGCACCGCTGCTGCCCCACTGTAAACACAGCGCTGCTCACAGGAAGAAATTGATACTGGATATGTAGCTTTCACCTCTGCCTTATAGGTTCAATCCAGCCTTGTTTAGTAGTGACCAAAAGCTGTTGCCAGCTCATGGTGACCTGCGTGTAATGAGTTTGAGTTCACAGTCCATTTCATATTGGATGGGGAACATGATCACAACCTTGCCCCACCACCCCATCCCTGTCAGCACACTCAGAGAGGCCAATGACTGGGCAGGCATAAAGACCTCTCAGCCCTAGATAGGGCCACGTCCGAAGCAGCAGGTTGTGTGGCAGGGTGGTGTACAACGATTGCCTGTGTTGTACCAGCTGTTTGTTAATATTGGGCTCATCACTGTGATCTCTGGATGCATTAGGACAATACAGCTAACAACCATCGAGAACAGTGCATTCAGAGCAAACCCACTCCCAGCTTCTACCCCTCTACCCTCTATTCAGCTTTGATGGGCTAAATACCCTTTGGCGACATGACCAAATTAAGGAAAAGCCAGAATGAACAAAAGCATACGGATAGGACTTCAAAACAAGCCTACATTTGAAGGAACACCACCCCCCCCACGTGACCTGCATCTGAACGCCTCCACTCTTGAACCGTGAGAAAGCACAAAAGGCAGATAACTCCAGAGACGTCCTCCACGAACGCGATGTCCTCCTTCACTTGGGAGGGGGCAGAAAGAGCTTTCTGGTGGGATCACAAGGCGCAGTAACAGAAGTAACTTTTCAGACAGCCAGGACCCAAGCGATTCAGAAGTGTTTCCTTGCCCATCTTGCTCTTACAGAATGTATGCCATCTGGTTTTCATTCAGAACCATAACTTTTCCTCCATGCCTGGCAAGGTGACCTTAGAATCCAGGCGGAGGTGAGAATCATCAGCATATCTAGGTATAGACACCACACTCATCACCATGGTATCTGAGTATACTCTGCAATTAAAACCCAAAGCAACTTTCAGTCTCCTACTGCGGCTTCACATACACATTAAACTGCATGTGAGAATCTTACGGGGGTTGGGAGAAATTACCCAATGCAGCTCTTTCAGTCCTCCCCAAAAAGAATAAATGGCACCATTGTAAACCCAGCCCATTCATTCCCTGACAGGTCCTGTGGATGAGTAAAGAGTGAGTGCTTCATAATCAAATATGACATGTCACAGAAAGACCTAATAATATGGACGCTGTTCATCATCAGGAGAAGACTGGCAGCCCAAGAAATAAGTGCATTCTCCACAATGAGCCAAGGCCTAATGATAGACCTTCCCCACCAATATGCTACAAACAGGGGAGAGCTGAGACATGGGGAAATCGGCAAGGTTAACAAGAGAAGTTTTCCTAAACAAGAGTCTCACCACCACTTGCTTTAGGAGGGTAAACAGTTTGCTCTTATGAAGGGAAGCGTGAACAATGCCTACTTATAACGGCCTCAAGCATTCCCCAGAAAGGGGAGGAAGACATCTTGCAGGCAGCTGAGGGAAAAGCTTATTCAGAACATGCCTCTGGGAACTCCTGACGCGTTGAATGAAACTCAGCCAAAGCAAAGGAGCCTGGTGGCTCCTCTTCTTTCTCTGACACTCCATCTAGTATGTCAGACAAACCGCAAGAGAGATCCTATTTGTGACGTAGGCCAAGGGCTCTTCAAAGCAAGATCCACTCGGTTCTTTTTCCAGGTGGAGACACTAGCAAGGCCCTGCAGGCCCACCACGGCCCTGCTGCTCACAGACACTATAGGGGAGGACAAGAATATCCTTAATTTCCATGGCATCCAGATCATGCAGCCAGAATGTTGTAGTCAATCAGAGTCAGAGCTAGCCACTGCCACAAGTGCTGCGGCCTCCTTTTCGTTCGTTTTAGCGTCCCGGGCCATCTGTGTATCACAGTGACCTACAAGCACTACAAGAGGAGAAGGGGTTTCTAGGACCCAGTGGATACCTGTTTGCGGACAGAAGAGGACTGTGTTGTCCCAGCAGGCTGCATATCCAGCTTCACACATATCAATGCTGAGCCTTACCACGTGCCCACCTACATGAGACAGAAACAACTCACGTCTATCCCACAGCGATCATGAGACTCGTCAACACACAGCAGTCACCTTCTGCATGGACCCATGTGTCACCCAGCACGAAGGGTTTCCAACTCCAAGCATGAAAGCGGCAGAGTCATGATTCCTACTTGCTAGTATCATGGCTCCTATGTTCATTTTATCTCAGGACCCGCGTAGCCACATGACTCCTCTTTCAAAGTTTGTCTGTGGTCAGGTGCGAACACCCAATCCCTCTTTTCCCCACCTGCCTTAGGCTGAATCCAGTACCCTGCTGGCTAGAACTGCACCCATACGGACCCAGCTCAGACACATGTGAAAGCATTGTTCTGGTGCATGGGCAGGTTCTGGGGCTAAAGAGAGGAACTGAGTGCTCCAAGCTGGCAATCCAGCACCTTTCATCAGCACTTAATTCACTAAAAAAAAAAACCAACCCAATAAGCCACGCCAACCCTTAAAAGCTTTAGAGCTGTATTTCTCATGGATGCAATAATACTTACAATATGGACTCTGACTGCTCTTTATATAACCACTACTCTTAATCAGCTCAGTATTAGCAGCTCTAACCTGCTCTCATTTGATTTTTTATTTTTAAAACACAGATTTACAATCTCTCAGATTCTCCAGCTTTTAAACCACTCTGCAGAGATACTTTAAAAGTCTTATTTACCTCAGACACATTGGAAAATTACAACCCCTCTCCCCTGCCCAAAACACCCCCATAACTGGAAAGCATTGAAATAAATCGAAAACAAAAGAGAGACTAAAACATGAAAACAGATTTTTGCTATGCAAGTTAAGTGCTAAGCTTGATTACATGGAATGTTCATTTGCTCCAAAGATTCTCTTGTTTTACATCTAGAGGAACTGGTAGGGAGTATGTATTTTTCAGAGTCTTTTTGAGAAAATCGCAAAGGTGAACTCTACCTTTTGTAACTGCAAAGCTTGTGGGGATTTTGCTAAAGGAACTTTGTTTGTGTTAATTTGGCTTGCTAGAGAATGTCATTGTTTTCATATCTTTTCCCCCTTCTGATCACTTCTACATTTGTGAGATAGTTAGGGGGCACTGGAAGTCATTGTTAATGTTTTTAAGAACTAGGATCTCTAAATTACATTTTACTATGGAGTACATATTTACCATATGCTGCACTATATAATTTACTTAGTGAAAACTACCAGTTGAAGAGTTTAGTTATTCAGAAGATTACGTTTATCTTCGGTTAATACTGTTTGCCGAATATAATAAAGAACTATATTTAAAAATGACAAATATTTAAACATTTTCTTTCCATGTTTATTGCGGTTTTCATTCAATACTATTACAAACTTGTGTTTTTTAAACCCTTAAAAAATTTTTTCTTTAGAGCATTTTCTCATTTTTTTTCCAATTCAAATATAATAGATTAGCCATTCTTTATAGCATAGTATTTGATTTTGGAACTGCAAAGATTTACTTTTTTCCAATATTTATTGAGCATTTTGTTATTTTATACATATACTTTTCTACATACACACACACTTATATATATAATATATATACAGCATACTTTTCCTGAATAAAATGTGAACATACTCCCCATCTGCATTCTCCCCATCTCCTAACCTTTTCATATTTAAAAAAAAAAGACCCTGGGAGATTTTTCCTACTAAGGCTTGGAAAGTTTGAATTTATATTAAAAAATAACCAAAAAAAAAATTGCAATAATTCACTGTACTTTAACAATTAAATCCAGCAATTTAACATGGTGGATTTCTAAACATAAAGCTTGCAACAAATGAAAGTCTCCTATGCATTGATAGATCAAAACAAAGTTATAAATCTGAACCCTACATTCTGAATCACATTCCAAAATGTAAATAAGCACACAAGCATGCAGCTACATATTTTTACAGAAGCAATTACAAACAAGTCTTATCTGACTCCACTAAGTCAGAAATGCACACAATACTGTACTTATCTGTTGTGCCCTCTGCTGGATAAAGTACACAAGGCAAGTCATATTATTTCCCATTAATTTTTGGCATCATCACTCTGCATCTGCTTTCAGAATGCAAAGCGTGAAATCTGTAGTAGCAGGTTTAATATTTGATCCAGCCAAAAATATTTTTGCTACAAGGACTTACCTTTGGTAGTTTTTTTCCCCCGCCCTGTTTTGTTTCTTTGCCATCCGGCCTTGTTCACTGTCCAAAGCAAAAGATCTGCCACCAACCTCAGTACGTGGCAGGAATAATTTCATGCTGTGCAAAATTTATTTAATTTCACATCCTGTAAGAATAATCACTTAGCATAATGCCAATTTAAATATATTTCTATCCGCAAATGCTAATGAAACCGCAAAATCCCAAACCATCTTTGGAAAGAATTATGGTATTTAAGGGTCACCCACTCTTCCCAAATGCAGTCTCTCTCAATAACCCGCGGCTGCAGGAAGAATTAAAATGAACTAAACAATGTAACTGTAATTTCAAAAAAAATTAAAACCTCAAGGATACAGTAAGATCCCCAGAGTTCTGGTGTTTCTAAATAGTATGTTTCCTTTATATACATTATCAAAGACAAATGCCCTGATGTGGAAGCACTTATGCAAGTGTTTAACTTTACTCATGTGAGTAGTTCCCCGAAGTCAATAGAACTTACTCATTTGAGTAAGGTTAATTGTGAGCATCAGCATTTCCAGGATTGGAGCATTATAGTAGCTCACTCCCTTGCATGTTGTAGAGGACAGGAACCAGAGGACCAAACAAGGTTAGATTATCAGAATCTTACAAAAGAAAGGTTCATTACTATGGTGACAACATCAGGCATAACAGAGGGGGACAAAAGAACCATGTACACAATACACAGTGTTTAGATAGTAAATATGAGTAGTACTAAGCAGTTTGTTTTCTATTCTAGTAGAACAGATAGGTGAATATCTATACCAGTAATGCTAGGAGTTTGGTAAAGTCATAGTACCTTTTAATGCATAGACAGCATATTATGAGTGGAGTAAAAAAGAATTTTAATTAAGTTCTACTTTACTATGGCTATTACCTGCCCTGATGTAGTAATCTTGCTAGACATTGGATACGACTTTAGTGTTTTTTAAGGAAAATATTCTAAAGCCACACATGGTCACAGACTCAGATTTACTATACAAATTTGTCAGATTGGCACAGTAGGTTTTGTACTGTAGTTTTCCTGGCAGAAAAACAGAACAACAACTGAGGCTAAACTTTAACCAGTTGATTTTTACATAATAGGAAGTCTACATGGGAAATACGCAGAGAGAGAAGTAATATGACAACTGAAGAAAAGAACATGTAAATGCATAATGAAAAGTTTCAAAGCAAATCTTAGGAAAAAACAAAACCCCGAACAAGTCAGATCATCCCAACATACCACTGTAATGTGCTGTTCTACTAGTAGAGTCTGCATTCTAAAGTCTCTCACAAAAGGGAGAGATGCATGCATGTATTTTCTGAAACAATCTCTTTATTTAAAACCAGAATTACTGGTGTTTCAAACTGTCTCAACTGTAAAAATGGGCTTTTCCTACCAAAACCAAACGGAATTCTTCAAAAGAGTTTAAGTGTGGAATTGACTAATCATAGTAATGCAACTGATCGGTTTCCAAGAATCAGTTTATGAATGTATGGCTTTTAAAATACATTTTCTCTGCTTCTGAACCGCATCTTTAAATCTGTCTGCAAAGTGTTTTTCTGCATGCTGGCAAGAAATAATTCCATATAAAAATGTTTTATGAATTACCTTATTTCTCCTGCATTTTAAAATGCAATGACATCACAAGCCTACACCATAATATCTGGGATGACCTTTATGTTCTTCAATGCCACCAACCATCTTATTCCTCCCCATGCAAAAACGTATGTGGGTGAAACATTAGATGAAGAGGAGTCATGAATCGCAGATTCACTGATGATCAACATATTCATATCTATATATCAGACAATTTGGAAGCAATACAACAAGCAAAACTTCAAGATAAGCCCTGTGTTATATTAGGGAAACAAGATTCTTTGGCATTAAAAACCAATAGACCACATTTGAACCACAACCTCAGCTGATGTAAACTGAGGCAGATCCTTCTCTTCATCTTTGGTCTCTCTCATTTTTAAACAAGTTTTTACTGAAAGGTCAAGTTTTTGCATGTAACAAAAAAGTCAAGACACACTAAGACATCCTTTCAGGAGTAGCTATGAACAATAAAGGGGCTACCTTTTCCTCAGACATCAATTGTAAAGGGCTTTTACATTAAGGGATGTGCCGCATGAGCTCCTGAATCAAAGTCCAAATTAAAAAAAACAGTAATACAAAAAATACAAAATGTACCAAATAAGGTTACAGGTGTGGGGGGGGGGGAGAGAAGGAGGGGTTACCTCTCTATTTATTTATTTATTTGTTTTCAAGGTTCTCCAAGTTTAGCAGGTTGTTCATACATTTGATCTGCAGCATTCTCGCGATTCACCCCTAAATATCTTGTGGCATATTTAAGAGCCTTCAAAGGCTTTAGAAAGAGAGACCATACTGTGAGGCTGTTCGGATTTGTGTATTGTTTTCCATTCTCTTTGAATCTTAGTAACTCAACTTCAACCAAATGGTTCATGATTGCAGAAAATTAGGTCTTGCAATTCACATTAATTTTTGTTTTAAATTATTTATGACATCTAAGGACACCAACCAGATTGGACACCGATGTTAAAAAGTCTGTAATGCCACTGACTTGCCATTAATATGAAGTTTTGAGAGCAGTAAACTTTCCAGATCTGCATTCACAGGGGTGGAGTCTGGAACTTGCAAATAGTCACTATTTTGAAAATAGCATTTAGTAATTCTTTTACATCAATAAATCTTGCCCAAAGATTGTACGCTGGTTTATTGTAAAGGGATTAGAAATTAAAAAAATCTTACTACAGAATTGCAAAGACACATTTCTTGTGGAAAACTCATAGCTTATATACACCTCGGACTACTTCCAGGTAGGAACATCGCTCTATGATTGCTGCTCGAATTAGACTTGCCATGCAGATCCAAATTAAACAGACTTTTAGAGGGTACTGACAATGATGTCTTCATTTGATATCATGATCACTGCAGAAGCTTTAGCTGCATGTTTGCTCATGTAATGATGTGCCAAGATCTTGTCCTTTAAATGTTCCCAGAATTCCCTGGAAACATGACTCATTCATTTGTGAGTTTTGCTGTTTGCTGTGAGTTGAGCTGTTTTGCATTTGTGACAAGTGTCAAGGATGAGCAATACGGACAATCCTCCCCCGGCCTCTCTTAGTGGGTGCTGCAGTTAACCAGATGACTTAAAGCAAGCCAGCAACTCATTGGGACTTTTTTGTTCAGATCTAAGCTTGTAAATACCATCCTTAAGGCTGAAGCCTAGTCTGGTAAATTTCCAAAACACACAAGTTAAGTAGTGAAAATCAGAGAAAGGGTTTTGTGTCATAATGCGTGAGCCTGATGTTTTTCAGGCTGTGCTGGACCATGACATTTTTAGTATAAGCATAAAAGCATTCTGAGACATGGAAACAGTTATTTTTTGTTTAACTTGCGGAGGGAGGAGAAAACACAAATTAATTCTATATTTAACACAATCTCTGTTTAAACAAAATTTTGGTTTACAGTAAAACACCTAAGTGCCTACAGTTATGGATTGGTTGATTCAAACTCTTTTTATGTGTTTAGTGCAGTGGTTCTCAACCAGGGGCATGCGTATCCCTAGGGGTACGCAGAGTAGGGTGACCAGATGTCCCGATTTTATAGGGACAGTCCCAATTTTGGGGTCTTTTTCTTAATAGGCTCCTATTACCCCCCACTCCCGTCCTGATTTTTCACATTTGCTGTCTGGTCACCCTAATGCAGAGATCTTCTGGGGGTGCATCAACTCCTCTAGATATTTGCCTAGTTTCACAACAGGCTACATAAAAAGCACTAGTGAAATCAGCAAAACTAAAATTTCATATAGACAGTGACTTGTTTATATTGCTCTGTATACTATACACTGAAATGTAAGTGCAATATTTGTATTCCAATTGATTTATTTTATAATTATATGGTAAAAATGAGAAAGTCAGCAGTTTTTCAGTAATAGTGTGCGGTGACACTTTTGTATTTTTATGTCTGATTTTGTAAGCAAGTAGTTTTTAAATGAGGTAAAACTAGGGGGTATGCAAGACAAACCAGACTCCTGAAAGGGGTACAGTAATCTGGAAAAGTGAAGAGCCACTGGTTTAATGAGATATCACAGTTGTTAGATATGGTGCAATATCCCAAGATCAAAATCATCACAAAGCAGATGGGAACTATACAATATCATTACACTTCATGTACTGTATAAATAATTGCAAATGATTGATATCAACTTTTCCACCCTATAAAACAGGGATAGGCAACCTATGGCACACAAGCTGATTTTCAGTGGCACTCACACTGCCCGGGTCCTGGCCACCGGTCCGGGGGGCTCTGCATTTTAACTTTAAATGAAGCTTCTTAAACATTTTAAAAACCTTATTTACTTTACATACAACAACAGTTCAGTTATATATTATAGACTTATAGAAAGAGACCTTCTAAAAATGTTAAAATGTATTACTGGCACGCGAAACCTTAAATTGGAGTGAATAAATGAAGACTCGGCATCCTACTTCTGAAAGGTTGCCGACCCCTGCTATAAAACATCATTCCCTGGTCTGTGGAGAATAGCTTCCAGGGAAGTGTGCTGTTTTGAGAGGGTAGGTGTTTCTATCGCATACACGTGTATTTAATAGTGATGCAGACATGCAAAATCCAACTGAATTTCAGGAAAGAATATCCTCCTGTTCGGATTCTGGCGCCAGGATTATTTTATAAGCAGTGAACATATGCGGTGTAAGCACGGACGTGCCCATTTACCAATTGCTTGCTTAACATTTTACACTGCACTGAACCCCAACAGGTTTGGTTTTGTTTTAAGGTAAACCAAGCATTTTTTTGTTCCTCCCTGTGGAGAAGTTACTTTCAAGTCAGTGAAATTTCTTGGCCCATGATTAAAAGTCTTTGCCAATTAGGACTCAACAACTTCAATTCATTTTTTCTGGTTCAAGATGAGCAGGAGCCTAATAAGGCTGTGATAAAAGGGCAAAAGGCACCGAGAGCCAAAAGGGGATTAATGAGCTCCTCCATTTATTTGTCTTCCTAACAGCTGAACTGTTACAACTATTGACACTCTTCAAAAGGTTCCGCTCTGAACCCTACCCAGACTCTGCAGGCTCCAATGGACATCTTCAAATCCAGAGAATGGAGGGGCAAGAGCTTCCCCTGTGTGATGCCAAAACCAACAAAGCCCCACGGATCAGGTAATGAAACTTCAGCTTTTCCCCCTTTGAGATTTATTTACTGGCAGCTGACAAGGGGCAAATTCAGCTCGAATTGTGTAGTCAAGGCCCTGTCAAGCCTTTAGAGGCACCCTTGTCTTGAAGCACCTTCATGACTGGCATTTCACTCAAAAGCCCTCGGCACTGGTCCTTAACAGCTTATGACATCACAAAGGACACTCCAGACAGATGCCTACATGGCATCCTGCAGCATTTTAAAAGAGAATTAGTGGTTTTAATTATGGTCGTAGTCTGAAAAGGAACCATGCAAGCTCCACAGGAGACCTTTGATCAGACCCTTTTGCTAGTACAATGCCACGGAACTGTGACTATTCCTAGTAAGGGGCCTTTTCTTGCTGAATGACTCACCAGTGATCTTTGAATGCAGACAAGCTTCTAGCCCTCCCTCTTCATTAGTGAGCATTTCTATACAGAGGCCTATATAGTGCTTGGAGTCTAGGAGCTATACAATTGGGGGGAAAAGAATCCCTACAGATTCTGGCCTCTACTTAGGAAGTGCTGAAGGACTCTGAGTGACTTTATTCATTAAAACAGGTTGCTATTAATTAACTGTCATAATAAAATAAAGAACTATTATTTGCATTTCTTAGTGCGCTCCCTTTAGTAATATGTATAAAAGATGCTTGTAACAGAAATGAATTTATAAGAGAAACCCTCAGAAGTCTCCTTTTTTACATTTAGGCAGCAGGAGTCTGGCTAATTATTAGGACCAGTTCTGCAAGAGAACAAATAGAGGTAAAACACACATATGAAAGTAATTAGGAGAATGCAAAATCCTGTTTACTTGGCAACCGATTCGTGCAACTGAGACTAACGAAGACTATATCAGCTTTACTTGTTTGATAAACTTAAGGGTGCCACCTAAGAGGAGCCGATAAAAATTAAACTTCTGCCAGCATCTCTGAGCATTGCCGTTTAGCATGTAGGCTTTGAAACATTCTCAGAACAATTGCTTTGGGTAAAAGTACCAGCAGACCTAATCCAAATGGTTTCACTGAACGGAATCTTGAAACTTCTCTAGCTTCCAAAGTTTTACCTTCACAGTCTGACGACAGTGATATTTTTCAGCTCTAGATACACACACTATCTATCTTTATCTACCTACAACATGTATATTGGGGAATAGATAATCCAGGGAAATTTCCTCCCGACCCCTTAAAATAGCTGTTTGCTAGCTTCACATTTCCAATAATTTTCCAGCCAGGGAATGTATTTTTCTGTGGGAGAATTCTTCTCTGGTTTGTGTTGCTACCTACTAAAACAGAGACGACATATTATTTTAATCAGATCACAGCTGAATTGTCTTTGGGTACGTCTACACTTACCTCCGGGCAATCGATGTTCTGGGATCGATTTATCGCGTCTGGTCTAGACGCGATAAATCGATCCCGGAAGTGCTCGCCGTCGACGCCAGTACTCCAGCTCGGCGAGAGGAGTATGCGGCATCGACGGGGGAGCCTCCCTGCCGCGTCTGGACCCGCAGTAAGTTCGAACTAAGGTGCTTCGAATTCAGCTACATTATTAACGTAGCTGAATTTGCGTACCTTAGTCCGAAGTGGGGGGTTAGTGTGGACCAGGCCTTTGTGTGGCTCTGCTCTTTCCCAAGTAAGCATTAAAATCCACAAAGATTTCAAATTATTTCAGGACGCTGCAGCTAAGAAGGGGCATGTAATCAAGACAGAAATTGCCTAACTATATTTGCCTGAATGGATTGTGATTAATATAGGGAACAAAAGCAGTCAAAAAACCAGGGTTCCTAATGTCATCCGTTGTGCTGAAGGACTGATCAAGAGAAGGGAGAAGAATGCTCATTTGAAAAGGCTGGTATGTAGGGACGTATGATATACTGTAGTTTTATATGAATGCTTTACTTATACAGTAATTGACAAAATGGAAGGGTACTATCAACCTGAAATCTAGTCAGCTGCAAAACAATGAGTTAAAACACACCTGAGGACTTGTCTACATGAAGCCTTAGCGCGTGGCAAGCTGAGGTGTAAATCAACCCCACGTCACGCACCCACTGTCTGCCATATGCTAAAAGCTCCCTCCTCCCATGTCAAAGTGAGATAGATCAAAGCGGACCAAAGGGAACACAGATCAAAGGAAATGTTTAGTGCGCAGCAGCAGGGTCCACATGGATACTCGGCGCATGCGCTTAGTGCATTTAGCACCTCAACTTGCTCACAACTAAGTTTTCGTGCAGACAAGCTCTGAGTCACCCTGGCCATTTTTGTGGTTTTATAACCACATGTTCCCATTCTTCTCAGTGTTTGCAAATCGCCCACCATAAACATTGAGCCACCGACTATTCAAAACGTGCTGCCAAATGTACATGGTAACCAAAATGGAAAGAAAGAGAGGAAAATATTTTTCTCTAATATAGTAACGAAACAACCGGAGGGTAAGAATTTTCAGATAGAAGTGTGATCTGTAAGTACCCAGTGTCCACTTAAGCCTCTATGGAAGGAAATGAAGTGGTTACATTTAAAAAAACAGACCTACACATGAAGAATATCTGAGAAATATCAGGGCTGGTAAGTGTAATAACAGTCCAGAATCACACATGCACAGACAGATATATTACATATAGAATATATACACAATATATATATGGGGGGAAATCCATATAATAAATTGCAGAGCCATGTGATAAACCTATGGTGCACCTTTGACCATTTCTCCTGCACTCTGCTCACAATCTCCACTTATTCTAAGGTTCCAAACCCCAAGGTGGCTTTGATCAGTGGTTATTGAAAAAAAAAATCAACCTGCCACATAAATGTTTCCTCTTTCTCCCCCCAAAATTACCTCCACCAAGATTCCGTCGTGGGCCAACCACAGCTTCTCTAAATCTAAAAATATCTCAAGGGCCTGAGGGCTAGAAACAGGAACTTTATAATCACTGGGAAGGTAAAATTCCTACCTTGTCAGTGGAAGCCCAGCACTCAGTTTTAGCCCTTAAAGGACCAAAGAAAAAGGAATCAAAATCAGTAACAAAATAAAATATAGGGCAGCTATTTTAAGTCAATTTTAGACAATTCTATTGGTCCCTTGAGCCTGACACAGTTAGATTCATGGTAACCAACTCACTTGGCTCTACAGGAAAGACAAAAAATAGTTCAGCTAAAATGCTCTAAAACATTCCTAAAACTATTTTTTTGTAGCATCTGTGACATCTACAGGATGTGTGAGAGTGTAGTGAGGTATAAAGGTTTTACCAGCACTCTTTCTGGATAACTTTGGGTAACTAAATCATGGGTTCACTTACTATGAATAATGATCCTATATCCCAAACACCCACACACCCTCTCTCTCTCTCTCTAATGGCAGTGTGTAATACTGTACACAAAGATATACAAAATAGAGATATTTTACATAGCTGGAACTCGACAACAGAAGGAACTTTTTGTAGGAAATGAATTTCATATATTTATGAAGTAATTATACATATCAAATAAAATCAATGGACGTATTTGCATACACGGTATTTTGGACTTCCTCACTTTTTTATTTATTTATTTATTTTAAACACAATGCTTAATTTGGTAACAAATGTTTTTCTACACAAATCAATGTGAAATGCGTGCTGGCTACCAGAACTCTTCATCTGGCGACAGCAAAAGAAAGAACAGTGCTACATTTCCATCCAGGAGACCACTTGATTTCCTTCCGCTATTAGTTCTGTCGTATTTAAAAAACCTTCTCATGTTGTTAATAACGGATTCAATTTTACCTCCCGACTTCAGAATTTTAACACTTCAGAAAGCAGGTCCACAAACGGGTTCTAGACCGCCAGCCGCTTCAGATTTTTTTTCATTTTTCTCAGCCCCTGCAGCTCTTTCTTCAGGTGTTTTACAGCCTGCAAAATATCTGCTCGTTGGGGATCATCCTCTGCTTTCTCCGTATAGAGGAGGAAATGTTTAACAGTTTCAGATAACAACACTTCAGGGTCCACATCCACCTTATGGAGACGCAGCATCCTTTCGCAAGCTATCGCATAGTTTTTATGCCAATTGACTGGGTGGTTTTTATGTGAATTGATGATTTCCTTGTATGACTAAAAAATAAATAAAATATAAAGCACACACACATTTCTCTCTTTAGTGGCTTTTTCAGAATTTTACAGAGTTAAGAAAGCACACATGATAAATATTATTTTGACAGCCAAAATCTAGAATGCCATGTCTGTGAAATCAATCTAGTAGTAATGCAGAGAAGTATGAGTTGGAATATCATTGGGTGGCAAAAATATGTCACTTACTAGCACTGCAAAGTTTTTTTAGAATGCTGCAAATGAATGATATGACCCCATTCCATGACATAATATACTTCCCTGAGAGAGTTGTTATACTATGGAAAAGAGATTCAACTATAACGCATGGAAAGACATTTACCCAATAGTTCAGAAGGTCGGGACATCTTAAACAGGACTTAAGCAGTCCATTGACTTCAATGGGATCATTCACATGCTCAAAAGTTAGGCAAGTGCTTAAGAATCCGCCTGAAGAGGGGACAACAAACTTCAAAATGCTACACAGTAGGGAACAATTTAAAGAAAACTATTAACTGTTCATCTGTTGGGCTAAGATGTTCCTCATCTCTACCAACGGAGATGATTAGTTTTGCGACTGTGCATCACTTAATACCTTTACCAGTAAGGTACTACCAATGAGCCACTAATGAGGTCACAGTTAATATTTTTAGTGGTGTGAATTTATTTCCAGAAAGAAGATTTTGGAATTTGCTGGCTCAGCGCTGTGGCAGTGCTCAATTGGCATGGTTTAGGAGTACATCATTCTACAAAACAAGGTGCTAGCTAGGTTGTTTTTAGCATCACCTTCATTTGCTAACTGAATGACCATCCAGAAGATGCTGCTGCAATTGTTTGGGGCAGGCTTTTAAAGAGGGAAACAGGAATGGATAAAATCCCTGAACAATCCTTTTAATTTGCTATAGACTTGGATTGGATGAACAAGAACACATCCAGCACTCATGCTATCTAGCTATGTATACAGGCAAGTCTCATCTTACGTGGGGGTTCCGTTCCGCGGTTAGCGTGTAAAGGGAAAACCGCGTATAGTGAAACACTCATTGAGTTCAATGGCGGGCAGAATCGCCCACACTACAGATGCGGTTTTTATATTGTTTTTCTTTTTTTCCCCCCCGTTTTTGCCGGCCGCGCAAAGCTGAATTCGCGCATGTTAAATGCGCCTAAGATGCGACTTACCTGTACGTGCCCTGGACCTTGCCTAGTATCAGAGCACTAGAGACAGCTCAACAACAACAGGAAAAAAGGTGACAAAAAGTTACCTACACTGTATGCAAAGGTATAAAGTTGGGATTTTATATCTGCAGACACGCTAGCAGTTTCTGCAAGGTCAAAGATAAAGAAGGCTGTTTTCATCCTAGAAAACAGAAATAAACTCTATCACGACAATTATAATCATTTTTTAAATACAACTAGGTCACTTCATATGAACAGGCAAAACCTTCAATATTGTCTCATGGAAGATGCATCCCCAAAAGCCCCTTATAATGGTATAGGAAAGCCCATCTCTTCTCCACTTGAAAGTTTACTGTGGATTACATTTGACACAAATCTATTTTCTCACTCTATCACCAAACTATCCTCTCCTTCATCGAGACATTTACAGCAAAATCCACATTTCTGCAGGACCTAGTCAACAGAATTCACTCCATTCTAACCATTTCATCAAGCTGATGTACAATCCATAGGATGCAGGGAATTTTCCTGTTAGGCAAGTCTTCCTCCAGACATTTATTTTTTTCTGAGGGGGAAATATTTCACTTTGCGGCAAAGCAACACCCGCTATTACAGCACCCACTTTGACATGCGTTCCATGGCAACAAACTGAAATCATTAGCCGTGGGTTGCCGGGAAGTGAAGAGACCCTCACCTGGCTTGCCACATCTCTTCATTTGCTACAGCTTCCCATGAAGATGGATCAAACCTAAAAAACAATTCAAGTAAAATTCAACCATGCTGCCTACAGCACTGCATTTTTTTTTTAAATGGAGATATCCTATCTCCTAGAACTGGAAGGGACCTTGAAAGGTCATCAAGTCCAGCCCCCTGCCTTCACTAGCAGGACCAAATACTGATTTTGCCCCAAATCCCTAAATGACCCCCTCAAGGATTGAACTCACAACCCTGGGTTTAGCAGGCCAATGCTCAAACCACTGAGCTATCCCTCCCCCCCTCCATTGGACTCCATGCATATCACCCACTGCACGATCATCTTGCACTCTACGACAAAACCCCTTCCCCGCCAACTTCTCAGGTTATAAATCACCTAAGCAGAAGGAACGTGGCCATGAAGTCTAGGGCACAGCAGCAAGGAATTCAGAATGAACCTGCTCCTGGATAAACCTTATTTTTCTCTCTAGATATAATCTCTTGCTGCTCCTTTTATACGTCTCACAGCACCCTGACTATCTTCAGGCTGGGTAGCCTGATATAAGCACCCTTTATAGCTGTTTGTGATGCTTTGGGAGTTAGATAAGTCATGTCCTTAATACTCTTGGCCCCTGTGAACAGGGAAAAGAAGATCTGAGCCCAGTGAGTCACCAAACTGGACTATGTCTCATAGTTTTAACACTGTAATATAAATAGCATCTTTCTTTCAAGCAGGCACTACTGAGATTATAATCTTACACTTTAAAACACCCGACTACTTTGTTTTTAAGTTGGGGAACAGAAGTTGTAATTCAGCATAGCATTTAAGCATATGCTTAAATGCCATTGACTTCCCTGGGATTTAAACATGTGCTTAAGTAGTCCACTGAATAGAGATGTATTTAAGGACATGCGCTTAAGTGCTCCATTGGCTAGGGGCCTTTGTGCTCTTGAAGACAAGGGATCACAGCACTGACTATAACCGGAAAAGGCTTTATAAGACCCTACCGAGTTGTGTGGCTGCCCCTCAATTTCAACTTAACGTGCCAACAAATCTATAGTTATGAAGTACCTCACCAGCCCTAAAGATCCTCACTAGCCCATTCCCAAGCCCCTCATACAGACACGATTAATCCTGGAAAGTGGTGCCACACTCACCATGGTGGAGGAAGACACTGATGATACCTCTAAGCCAATTTTCACTTGTAACCTCATCAGTGTTTGAGCCTAGCTCTCTGAAGGTGAACTGCTAAGTGAATTAACACTGCAGCACACAACTCCCCCACTGTTTATGCTGGTAGCAGAAGACTAATTAACAGGAAGACACAGCGCAGAGTCCCTCATGATTTACAAGACCAAGAAAGACAAATAAGATTTGAAACAGCCGCGCTTCATACCTTCCATAGTCTTCAGTCCAGTTATAGAGACTCCTTGTAAGATGTAACCACTCTCCTGGGTTAAAAACAGTTCCTGAAGAAACCAATTTGTCACAGGAACCCCATGGCCAAAGTGAATAGCTTTTTCTCCAAGTTGAGTCCCCTTCGTTAAGTCCTATGCACGCAAATGCTTCCTTACTGTCAAAACACAGAGAGAGACTCCGTTATTTGTAAACGCTTCCAGCGTTCTAGTTTTCACGGCGTCACTCGCCACTACAGTGGAAAACAGTTCCTCCCGAGTGTCGACAAGTACAAAGCACGGCATCTGGGATAATGCGCAGGCAATGAACTGGGAGAAGATCTGAAACCAGTGTCCAGTGAGTATGTGCTACTTGGGACTGACAAGAAGTGGGGATTGTTGCAACATCCCAGCAGATAATGACTCCCCTGCCTGGCGCCTGTTCCATCCGCAGCAGCCCTGACGCCGGCAGCAGATGGTTTTGTCCTGAGGCTCCTGTTGGCAGCAGCGGTGACAAACAAGTCATCTGCTGATCTCCAGGGTGGTTAGGAGGGAGAATGGGCCCTGCCGGTGGTGGGCTGGATGATCAGGTGCGGGGAGATGGCTCTCCCTGACAGTCTTGAAATGGGCAGGACTCGACTAACAGGTGTGTGAGAGTGAGGAGGTGGGGGAGCCCTGTTCCCCTGGCTTGTGTTGGTGGAGGGGGCTCCTTATTCAGTTTCCAGGCGGGGGCCAGCCAGGTGTACACTAGCACATAGAGAGACAGGCTGCAGTACCTGCAGGACTTCCACTCAGTGGAGCAATAGCTTGGTCTGTCTCCTCCTCAGGTGTTGCTGGGGGGCTCACGAAGGAGGGAGGAGTCTACAGGAACAACATGGCCCATCCCCCCTAGAAGCACTGATGCGGGGCAGAAGGGAGCTCAACTCACACACTGTCTGCTGAGGTTGCGGCAACAGAGGGTGCACTCAAAGAAGGGGCTGTCCAGGGCAGAGTGAATGTAACCCTTTCTATGCCAAAGCGTAGGCAATGACTCCGCCTTCTCCCCATGCAGCTGCATGTGGGCGTACCTGCCAGTGCTGCATAAGCCACCTCCCCTCCTTCCAGTCCATTGAATCTATTAAGGTATTCCTAGCACCCCTACCACTGGGCACCAGATAGCAAACGAAGTCATCTTGCAGTCTGTGAGCTCAACAGCTGAACCAGTTAGGTTGAAAGGAGTGTATCAAAGTCTGACAACACACAGAC
Organism: Trachemys scripta elegans; assembly: GCF_013100865.1. Classification (NCBI taxonomy): domain Eukaryota; kingdom Metazoa; phylum Chordata; order Testudines; family Emydidae; genus Trachemys; species Trachemys scripta. Next base: position 11,124,346 of record NC_048301.1, on the reverse strand, counting down.
GCAGACACACACACACACACACACACACACACACACACACAGAAACAGTTTTTTTCCAGAGATCAACTGTTAAAATACTTACTTATATTAAAAAAAAGGGGAAATTACCAGACCAATATCATAGGCAAGGTTTTCTATCCCTATCAATTAATGCAGAACAACACTATTAGAACGTTGGTGTTAGGAAACAGCGTTAACTGACTTGCTCAGAACTGCAGATGTAGCCTTTGTCAGGACTGGAATCAGAACTCAGGAGTTCCCAGTCCCAGTCCTGTGTCCAGACCACACAGCTTGGTCCTCGAGAACTGCAGCTAGGAGACCTGGCAGTTGCACACTCAGCACTATATTGCCCATCCTTATACAATGGTCACCCTTATGTGTGTCACAATCTTTATTCATTAGGTGCTCACGGTTATTGGCATAGCGTTGTAATATGCACAGCATTTGACTTGCTGGGCTTTGAATATCGAAACTACTGCTGTTACATGCCTGTCAAGGCCATTTAACTGTAGAAGGGGAATTTCTATGGATTAGTCTGATGTTCAATCCAATATTGCACTTCTGGAATGGCCAACACTGGATGCTTCAGAAGTAAGGAGACCCCTCCAGTGCACATGGCCAACTGGGAACCACCACACCATGGAATGGAAACATTTCTTCCTGACCACACCTGGCAATCATCTTATGCCTTGAAGCCCTTGCCATGTTTCTCCTGGCTAGTCAAAATGCGGATGCTATTCTTATTCATGTGAGTGTTTAATCCTTTCTTTGCTCTTACCAGGCTATTTTTGTACAATGTTTATTCCTGGAGTACATTCATTCTATACTACTAAGATGGCCGCAGTGTCATGAAGGGGAAACGACAAGTGTTCTCTACACCTGTGGTGATTTCAAGTATGTAGGAGCTTTGCTTTTTTTAACTGAATTGTGCCAAGATCTTAAAAGCAGTTTTTGTTAATCACCTTTTATTTTTCCTCCTGAACAATAAAGTTTATAGCTGGACAGTGTTATTTCAGCCTAGATATTCAATTAAATCAGTGGGGAAGTCGGTGTAGACAATTGGTCTTTTGGAATGTAATAGTTGCTGCTAGGTAAACAATTTTAGGAAAAAAGCTTAAAGGTTTTAGGAAAGAAATGCTTACTGTTTATTTACTTTGAGAAAATGATGGAGATTAAACGTGAGCGTTCCGTCGGGTAATATTCCTTCTACAGGATTCCACCGCCTCCCAGGAAAAGAGATGCCTGGCAAATGCTTAGCCATCTTTGGTAAATACCACTCGTAAGTCATCATCTACCACAAAAGATTAAAAAAAAAAAAAGATTAAAATGATCTAAACTTTAAGACTAAATTCCCCACCCGCACGCACACCAAAAATGTAAGTTTGCACAGATTAAAAAAAAAAAAAAGGCTCAAGAGAGTGTAGAAAAACCTCTCTGCGTGTGTAAATGTATCCACTGACTAGAGATGTGCAAAGAGGCTAAATTTTGGTTAAACATTAGGCAGCATGTTTTGGTTTTGCAGGCAAATCAAAAAACCTTGCAATATAGATAATTTTACACTTTCAAGGCTTCAGTGCTCATTTGCGACAAAGTGAAATAAGTGATCTCCTTTTCCATGTTAAATAATTCTTTCGTGCTTCTAGGGCTACAAGGGGGATGAAATAAACCCAGCAAACACACTACAGATATAAACATAAAAGGACTCGTCAAGGCAGTTGTATAAAAACTGTACAACTAGGAGCCTGGAAAAATCTCACCCACAAGATTGCAAATGACACAGAGTGCAGGAAAAGAGCCGCAACATTGTACAAAATGACAAACCCCATCACTGGCATACTGCGGTCAGCATCTTGCTTGGGGTGGGGGCCAAGGACCTGCTACCTTCTTGCAATGCCTTGTGGGGACAGATCTCAGACTTGCTCCCCCTTTTAACATTTTCCAGGTGCCCTTCTGCACCCACGGGAGTCTCTCTCTTCACTGGGCAGTCACAAGAGGCTTCAGGTCCAGTAACATCCCAAACAGCACAAATATTGGCTGTAAGTGACATCTGAACATTTTCAGTTATCAATTACTTGGGCAGCCGATTCCCCCTCCAACTCCTGTTGTTCATGTTACCGACAAGAGAGCACAGGAGGGAGAAGCACTGATCAGTGTCCCGTCACTGCATCTGCCTCTGAGGCACCATTGACTGAGCTCTTCCTCTTCTTCAAGGAAGGGGTATGATGATGTCCTGCTGAGAGCTCTCCTCCCAGGAAACCGGTACGTGGAAGAAGTGGGGGGAGAGGGGGAAGGAATGGCAAAACTGACGTGCGGCAAGAGGTATGATCTCACACCAGGGGAGACAGATTGGGCACAAGGGTTGGGGAAAGGAGGAAGCAATCTTTTGCAATAAACGATGAAGCTTCCCATGATGGCAGCGCTCCACAGAACCCCTCTGTGAGACGGCGAATTGCCATGGCTGCTTTCAAGGATCTGCGTTTGAGAACATCTCATTGAACATTTCACCTGCCTCACCAGAATAGCCCCAAACTCAAGTGACTCGTGGTTATGGATCCAGACTACTTTCTATCATTCCTCTACAAACTGTGCAAGCCCAGAACTGTGTTTTAGTTACGTGCAGCTAGTCCCAAGGGCAGACCTCACACTGGACAGCTTGTTACCTTGAGAAAATGTATCTTTTTAATTAAATTAAAGGAACATGGCTAACCATGTGGAAACATCATGGGCCATTGCATAAACACATTGATACGGGTATCTCGGCATTGACAGGTGAAAAAACACTTTTCTTTTACATTTACAGATTTGCCATATTCTTCTTCACTTCTCCCTCACACCCACTGCCATCTTGTTGGCATACATGTTCCATTCAAAGCCAAACACACTAGCGACAAAGTTCAAGCGAAACTTCGTGCCACTCTGGAGGAGTGCTGTAGGCACAGCCTTGCAATAGAGAAAATGGGCCTCCATGGTTTGAACACGTCTTCTGAGTCAAGCCCAGTCGCTTCAGGTCTCAGAGCTTGGAAACTTCAATTAGACCCTGAACTAAAGGAGACTATTTATAAAACAACGTTATAAATCAGAAAAATGAAACATAAGGAAAAAGTGAAAAGCTGAACCTGCGTTTGTTTTCTATAGCAAAGTTTTGGATTGCCTCCTACGTATTTACCTACCTCTTGATCCACTAAGGTGACATCGGGCCTCATTTCCTCACAATAATGAAGGTAACGAAGAGAATTCCCTGTTAGGTCTCCTCTGAGCAAGATTATTGCATCAGGTGGCATGGAGGCCAGAAGGTTCCTTGCAAATTTATCGACAACGTAATTGCGGCTTTGGTCACAAATGCTTAACAGAAGACATCAAAATATAAACATCTTAGAATAGACATTGATGGGGCTTTAAACAATTTTATTCGATAGGCAGTCAGAAATAAAAATAATACCCATCTAGCTAGTCAATAGTATTTTTCACCCACAGACCACAAAGCCTTTTATGACGATCACAATCCCCATTTTACAGATGGGGAAAATGAGACACAAAAGTTGAAGCGACTTGCCCAGGTCACATGGCAGGCAGGTGGCAGAAATATGAGCCATTAAAATAACTGTAAATGAATACATGGTAACCTCCCATTTTTATTGGGCCATATAACCCAGACAAGCATTTATTAGTTTTAGCTGCAAGTGCCCGTACAATGAAATGTCTGATAGTGTCAATTAAAAAGCATTTTTCTAGCTTTAAAAAAATACTCATTGTATTGAGAATCTCAGCATGGGAATATAAAGTCAGACGGAGAGGGGCAGATTTATACCAGCTGAGAAGGTGGATCATTTTAAAACAAACAAACATTAACAGGCAGCTCCAACTCAAAATGTCTGTGGTTTTCCAAACTGCATAGACCCCACACAGTCACAAGCTCTGGGATAGGCTGGTGAATGACTTTAGAGCCCAGGCCGACATGCCTCGGAGGCCAGTTGTACGTTAAGAAGCTGCCTGTGGGGAAGGAACTCATGAATACTACACCTCCCACACTTCACTGCTGCTGGTTCTTGCAACCTTTCTCCTTCAGCATGCAGCCACCCGAAATTAGTTCATACCCAAGCTGGAGAATCTTTGGTTTGGCCATGGAACAGGACCCTAGTGAGACCTTAACTCCCCCAAAGTACCCAGAGAGGTAGGCAAGGCATGTGGAAAGCTGGAGTAGAGCAGCGGAAGGTTTAAATGGCTGTTCGGGCCAATTGAAATGTGTAACCCCCCTCTTACTGAAATAAAATGCAAATGTATTGCTTTGTTTGTTTGAAAACAGTGTAGTTCACCTCCATGTTTTTCTTCTGATGCTCCAGGAGGCCCTAGCTCTCTGTCCAGAGTGGCACCTCTGATCCCAGAGAAGGAGTAAGGGCAGACAATGGAGTAGATTATATTCCAGACAGCTCTAGCAGTCAGGCTGGAACACTAAAAGCAGGGATTTGTTTTCCTGCCATAAAGGGAGATCAAAGCATAGGACAGTGGGGGCAGTGTAGAAGGATGGAAAGGGTGATACCAACAGGGTTGGAGTGCACTCCCTTGCATGGATCAGAAAGATGGCATCCACAAGACCTGATTATGGAAATAATCTGAGGCCACTTTGGGTGATGGCTCCAGGGTCTTGGGTGCTGGGGGGGGAGGGCCTGCAGGACAGAATGGTGCTTCTCTAGGATGAGTGGGAGGCAAAACAGCACTTGCACGTCAAAAGGTCTTCAAGACGCTGCCAGAAAGGCCCTGGACAGCACTGTCTCCAAACCCATCTCTGGATGTGGGCTTTGAACCTGTGACCTTCCTTCCCCAAAGCCAACAAAGAAAACAGGCCCCAGACTTTTACTGCCTTTGTACGCTTTCTGAGTCCATCCAAGGAATCACCCCAAACCATCCACCCCACTGCCAAGAATTGGCCTTTTAAAGTTTTATAAGCATTTGAGAATTGAGAAGTATGGTTAGGGCCACAACGAATCCGAGATTAACAGTGTAACAGGGCCATGAGGTCTCGTCAAGAAGTATTTCTGGGGTATTTGTTACCTGTAATTGGCATATATTTGATTAGTAACAAGAGCAGCAGCGGAAAGCCACTCCACGCACTGCAGCACACGGTTGTTCTCAAGCACTGTATTTCCGATAGAGACAAGAGAGGCCAGGCCTAGTCCCGCTAGAACAGCAACCACTGCGTTGCTCTGCATCCAAAATCGCTCCACCTACGGCACAAAACACAACAAGGATGGACCCAGCTGACAGGCTTGTCATTATTTATTTGTACGTGGCAGAGCTCACAGTGTGCTCAGCGAAAGCACTGTATTTCTGACTGAGTTTTATGTGGCACCGTCTAGACCTGCACCCTCTGATGAAGTAAGGATAGATAAGGGTAGCCCACTGAACAGAATAAGTGCCTCTTTGTAAAATTAATATAACACAAAACTTACCACACCCATAAAGAGTGGTTTTGTAATATCCAAATTTGCCCTCCAAGCAAAGAATAACGAATAAATGCAGAGCATTCCAGTAAATAGCCATATCACTGATGACTTCTCCTGCTTAGCCCTAAAAGAAACAATATAACGTTCCTCTGAAAATGATTAAAAGGAGAACAGAAAAGTAATATTTATCTTGAAAAAACAATAATATATATATATATTTAAGACAATGAATTGGCCTCTAGATAAACTCCATCTTGCCATGAGTGCAGGGGACTGGTCTAGATGACCTCTCGAGGTCCCTTCCAGTCCTACGATTCTACAATTCTCTTTTATTACTAAAGATCAAAGTTCTCTTTTAAAAGTGCACCACCAATGGAAGGATTCCAGAGCTACACATTAAACACTAAGGCCTTGGCTACACTTACCAGCTAGTTCGACGGCTGGAAATCGAAGTTCTGGGTTCGACTTATCGCGTCTAGTCTGGACGCGATAAGTCGAACCCGGAAGTGCTTGCCGTCGACTGCGGTACTCCAGCTCGGCGAGAGGAGTACCGCGGAGTCGACGGGGGAGCCTGCCTGCCGCGTGTGGACCAAGGTAAGTTCGAACTAAGGTACTTCGACTTCAGCTACGTTATTCACGTAGCTGAAGTTGCGTACCTTAGTTCGAATTGGGGCGGGTAGTGTAGACCAAGCCTAAGTTTAATGTAGAAGAATCAGAAACAAGTAAAGTTTGTCTAATTAAGAGACACCAACAGCAGGTTCCCTGAAAGTGGGCGCTGTGATTAAAAATGCTCCGTATTGGCACAGTGCAGAAAAACGTTACTTAAAACTATCATTCAGCTGATAACCAAAGACAAAAGAGAGCATATTCACTCTGACTTACTGCACTGCTGTACGTAACCACGCCACCATCACAAGGGCTGGGACAGTAAAGGAAAGTTCCGTTTTCATGTGTGTTACCTGAGAACTATGGAGAAATCAATGTTCATTTCATCCCCCCAAGTCACAGTTTGCACAAAATGTCAATGAAAGTACGACGTAAGCACAGTGTCATTTATTCCTGTTGCGTTGTGATATAGCTATATGAAATTGCAACCAAGATGTTTTGTATTTCAAAAAGTGGAATGAACATCATTTCAGATGACACATCCAACCATCGGGGGGCGGAGAGAAAAGGAGAAACACTGTCTTTTCCTGCCCTTATTTTAATTATACAGCACAGTGCCCATCCATTGGTCTGGGTGCTTCTCAAAAGTGCATTAGAGTGCGTTTAACCTCTTGCACCACAATCTCCTCACTACAGAGGAAGGCGAATCAGAACAAAGCTCGGTTACTTATGGCTGGCTGACACCAAAGCTAGTCTGGGCTAAGCCTGCTCTAGTTCTTAGCTAGCTGCCCTGCTCTTGATGACAGCGGCTGGTGAGTGGCGGAATCTTGCTTTGCACATTGTAGTGATGAGCTCTTCTTACCTGGGATGGGTGGGTGCAGCAACCACAGGTCACCGAAGCCCTAAAGTTGAAGTAGCTGCCAGAGAAATAGCTCCCTCGCCACTGCAGAGGCTGGTGGTAAAATTACTCCCTTTGCAGGGCGTTCCAGCACCCAGCCTACATACTTGGATTGCGTGAAGCAAACGGAATTTAGCCCTTCCTGCTCCAGAACAGCACTTTCTGACTTATACAGCACGTACCACGTCTGCTAGGCAGCAGCGAAAAACCCCAGTGTCCCAGCATCCACCCACTTCCTTTGGTATTTTTATTTAATAGAGAATTAACGTCAACAGGAGTCATGTGCATTCATCCCAGGGGCAAAGTTGGGCCTAGACACACATGCCAACATGGCCACATACTTTCTAGACATCCCCCACCCAAGCTATGAAGTCCATAAACTCAGAACTACAGGAAAGGAATGATTATTACAAAGAATATTGAGGGAACAGGGATGACCCCACAACTTTGGGGTGCGTTAAAGCTTTTACTCACAGCAACATGTCTCTCAGACTGGGTCCTTCCTCTGATTTGGCCTAGACACAAAAGTTAGAAAAAACATATGCTTAGACTGGGCACTGTTTGGGGCGCGGCCTGTGTTTTCATTGTATAGGTGCGAGTGCTTAGTACAATGGGACCCCAACAGGAGCCTCTGGGCATGACCATAATACAAAAAATAGCGATGAACTTACGTTTTTGAAGACAAAGCTCTAGTGGAAGCTTTGCTGTGATATAATCGTCCAGCAGGTTACATTCCTTTTGACATCCAGTTATCAATTGTACTGTATTTCATGCATGCAATGAGAACTTTTTTCATTTCAAATACTACAAAATTACCATTTCTTCCACCCTTTCAAAAACATATTATACATCTTAGCAGAATCTTAACTGACAACATGCAAGTGCATCCTAGGTCCACTTTATGACTGTCCTGACAATCTGTGTCATACGTGGGTGTTGTCCCATGTCTTAAAACACATAGAAGCCATTCACAGACAGTAAAAATATCAGCCCAAATGGGAAATTTACTACTAAATTATTTATTTTCTGGGACTTACACCTCCCCCAATTTGAGATATTTGGGCTGCACCTCTCTTCCTGAATACTGGCAGCAGCTCGTGTTTGTCCACGTGTCCTGAGGGCTTGGCCATACCCCTTCTGCTCTCCTGCCACCCTGTACAAAGCTGCATAGAAACCCAGAAGTCTTAGCAGCAAAGTAAACTCTTCACAATAGCACTTTATTCAGTTGTATTAACTACATACATGGACCTGAGAAGAGGCTACTGCAGACGTAGCAACAGAACTTACCTCGCCTACCGTACACTGGGAGAGAGAACAATCCCAAAAAGGAAACCACCACCTAACAGACGTTCCATTCTAGACCCCAATCCCCATCCACCTAATATGAGACATTCAGGATGGCGTGAGCAGTAAGGAAAAGCTAACGGAAGAAGAAGTAAGTAGGACAGGAAGAAGATTCTCCCCTTCCCTACAATTAGCAGTATTTATTTTGGCATCTGTGTGTGGAACGGCTTCCTGCTGACGGATGCTGCTGCTGAAGACTGGAGGTCAAGCCACTACAGCAGAGGTTCTCAAACTGTGGTCCGCGGACAGTTCCCTCTAAGGTGCGCGCCTGGGCAGCCAGACAAAAGAGAATGAAGGGGCTACCCACCTAATTTGTGGAGTCGCGCAGGCGTGGCTCCACTAATTAGGTGCCTGGACCCTGGAGAAGATACACATGTAAGGTGAAGTAGTGGCCTTGGGGGGAATAGGGAGTAGGTGGGAGGGGGCAGTGGGGTGAGAAGAGGGGGTGAGGGGAATTTGGGATGTGTAGGGCTGCGGTGGCCAAAGAGGCGATTTTCCCCAGCTCCAGGGCTGCGGCTGCCGGGGAGAGACCCTCCTCCTTCCCAGCCCCAGCTCGGGGGCTGCTGTGGTGGATGAGAGAGGGCACATCCATCGCATTAGAAAGGTAAAACTACTGATATTAAAATATGAGTTGTGCGCTTTTATTTGTAGAACAAAAAATGTTAATTATTATTACGGGGTTTTTTATACAGCGCTTTTATCCAAAGCGCTTTACAATGGTTAGCTAATGGTACAAACAACATTTAGAAAGATCATTAAGTGGTTCGCCGAGACTCTCAGCAACTTTCAAGTGGTCCGCGGGAAAAAAAAAAAGTTTGAGAACCACTGCTCTAGTGCTATATAAAAGGTGTTAGTGGATGAGCACATGGTAGCTTTGTAAGTTTCCTCTGTGGGGGATGATGGCCTTCCTGCTCCGGATGATGCAGTGGAAATGTGCTGAATGGGTTAAATCTCTTTCTAGAACTAATTTATATGCAGCTGAATATGTATTGATTCAGCATGTGATCCACCTAACTATGAAGGATTTACATGTTTTCAGACCCATACATTGGGATGGGAAAAAATGAATGAAGATGACGTTCTCCTAAAGTGGCTAGTTCTAGTTAGATAAATGGTAGCAGCTCCTTTTTCCATCTACCACACTTTTTCTTTTGAGTGTTCAGACTTTGGGATAAATGAAGGAAGAAAGCGTTCCTGTGAGCTATGGAAGAAAGAGTTTATCTTGGTAAAAAAAATTACACTGGAGCACAAAGAATGACATGACCCTTTGTGGAATCATGGAACCAAGCAAGGATCATGCTTTCCAAGAGCAGAGGTTCTAGGGACTCTTTACCAACATGATTATGACGAGGGAGCACGTCTTTACGGAGAGAAAACACAGGAAAAAGGATGCTATCAGCTTAAAAGGAGTGTTATCAAGAACTCATAACACTGTGGTCTGGTCCCAGGTCAGGAAAACAGGTCTGACTTTTTGGCTAGATACACGTTATGCCTTCAGTAGCCTTGAACTAGCAGGTGACTACCGGACACTTGGCTGCGCCTGCGGTTTTGATATTGTGCAGAGCTGAGATGTGGGAGGGTCTTAAGTTCAAATCTAGGCCATCAGAGAATCATAGAATATCAGGGTTGGAAGGGACCTCAGGAGGTCATCTAGTCCAACCCCCTGCTCAAAGCAGGACCAATTCCAATTAAATCATGCCAGCCAGGGCTTTGTCAAGCCGGGCCTTAAAAACCTCCAAGGAAGGAGATTCCACCACTTCCCTAGGTAACCCATTCCAGTGCTTCACCACCCTCCTAGTGAAATAGTTTTTCCTAATATCCAACCTAGACCCCCCCCCACTGCAACTTGAGACCATTGCTCCTTGTTCTGTCATCTGCCACCACTGAGAACAGCCGAGCTCCATCCTCTTTGGAACCCCCCTTCAGGTAGTTGAAAGCAGCTATCAAATCCCCCCTCATTCTTCTCTTCTGGAGTCTAAACAATCCCAGTTCCCTCAGCCTCTCCTCATAAGTCATGTGCTCCAGACCCCTAATCATTTTCGTTGCCCTCCGCTGGACTCTTTCCAATTTTTCCACATCCTTCTTGTAGTGTGGGGCCCAAAACTGGACACAGTACTCCAGATGAGGCCTCACCAATGTCGAATAAAGGGGAACGATCGCGTTCCTCGATCTGCTGGCAATGCCCCTACTTATACAGCCCAAAATGCCGTTAGCCTTCTTGGCAACAAGAGCACACTGTTGACTCATATCCAGCTTCTCATCCACTGTGACCCCTAGGTCCTTTTCTGCAGAACTGCTACCTAGCCATTCGGTCCCTAGTCTGTAGCAGTGCATAGGATTCTTTCGTCCTAAGTGCTGGACTCTGCACTTGTCCTTGTTGAACCTCATCAGGTTTTTTTTGGCCCAATCCTCTAATTTGTCTAGGTCCCTCTGTATCCGATCCCTACCCTCCAGTGTATCTACCACGCCTCCCAGTTTAGTGTCATCAGCAAACTTGCTGAGAGTGCAGTCCACACCACCCTCCAGATCATTAATAAAGATATTAAACAAAACCGGCCCCAGGACAGACCCTTGGGGCACTCCGCTTGAAACCAGCTGCCAACTAAACATGGAGCCATTGATCACTACCCATTGAGCCCGACGATCTAGCCAGCTTTCTATCCACCTTACAGTCCATTCATCCAGCCCATACTTCTTTAACTTGGCGGCAAGAATACTGTGGGAGACCGTATGGTTAGAAACGCAAGAAACCCAGAAGAGCTGGAACACTGTTTTCGCCAGGCTGATATTCCTAACTTGACATAAATAAGAGAATCTTGTTCAGTCTCTTGCCATCTATGACGTGGTGGAAGGCCTGAAGGAGGCTTCCAGAGTATGTATCACCTTGGGTGAGGATTCTACCTTGGCTAGGCTAAGCTGCCAGAGGCAGGTAACCTGTGGTGTAGGAGCAGGCCATGGAGTAAGTTGACTAGCGCTCAATTCCTGGGTGTCCAACTTGCGATGGCTTAAAGGGGCCTGATTTTCAGAAGATGGTTGTTGACAGAGTGGATCTGAGGGAAAGCTGAAGAAGCCTCCAAGTCCTTTCTGAAGGTAGCCTCTATCTTCCTACCTGCAGGATCTTTGGTGAATAAACTACCTTCGGCAAGCATTACAGCCTTTGCCAGAAACGCTGCAACTATGCTGTCCTTGGGTAAGGTTGTAGTGGTATTCTTTATAGCAAGGATGGAGCTTGCACCAAAAAGCTGTGATACAGCTACTGTGCACATTGGACTTTTCTACACAGAATCTTTGGGTTCTGGGACCCTGTGGGGTTTGCCAAATGAGACTTTAGTTTCCCACTCTTCTCTAATGACTTCTTTGGAGGAGGCATGAATGCAGGGATAATAACCAACCGCTCTCCTCTTGCTGACAGAGGCAGGGAACCTGATGCAAGGATGGAAGGGGCCTGGCCAAGCCCCAAAGCTCCATGGATAAGTATGAACTAACTCCCATATTTGCAGGAAGAGGGGCCCAGTCAAAATGCTTCAGATTGGGGGAAGAGGTCAAGAACCAAAAAACTCCTTTCATTTTCTGTAACATTTATACTAAGAAATACATTAGAAGTACATTCTTTTTATTAAAAAAAAATCAAACAATGAAAACTGCTTAAGACACTTTTTAAACAGTTGAGATTTCCCCCCAAGTTTTACAATTAAAAAACCAACACAACTGAAGCTGCGTAACTTGACTTAAGACAGGGTAATTTAAAATTTACTTTTCAACCTTTCTTAACTATTGTTTGTTCTTCATGCCAATACACACTGGTAACAAGACTGCATCTGAACGTACTTGTACATTTTCCAATAAATAACTGTACCCCGAAGAGCATCAAGGTGGATTAAATTATTTTTCCACTCTCCAAGCCACCTTAGTTATCCCAAGAATAAAGTGCTAAAGGTTAACATTTCACATCACTTCTCCTGCAGGACACTGACCTAAATGAATGCAAAAGCTTTATTGCTGCATAACTTCAAGACGACTTTTCTCTTTTAGAAAATGACCTTACTTACCAGACTGAATGTCCCATATTCTTCCCTGAGAAAGTGGGTCAAAAATCCTTGAAAAGTCGTCTGGTCTCCCCAGGTCCAACGTGCTTGATTTAGGTAGGACGAGGCAGGCAGATAGAGATAAGGCAGCAAACCAGCCAACAAGCATAAGCCCAACTTCAGCAAATGGCCAAAGGACAATTCCTGCACCAAAATGTGTCATATTGCACAACAATGTTTATTTTAGTTTAATCACACTGGAACTTCAAGAACAGATAAAGCAAAACATCAAATATATTTACACAGAGTTGATCTCTCAATTTATAGTAAGTCCCTACAAAATGCTATGTTAAACCTTACGATTTTGTGGATTACTAGGAAACTGCATCAAACTGATCTCCTTTGCATGGCAGGGTGAAATTTAAGTGAAGCAAATAATATTAGCTAGGACTCATGAGTATCATATGCATTGCATCTTTTACATTTAAATCATGTCATGACATGCATAGATGGCTGAAGCCCTGCAAGGCTGAGATAACCCACTTTCCAGTGATTAAGAGTTGGCTGGTATTCCATCTGGCAAAAAAAAAAAAAAAAAAAAGCTGTTCCCATGTAACTGCTTACATCACCGCCATCATCAGGAGTCGGTTCTGCCATTTACTTTATCATGATCACACTGGCTAAACTGGATTGCTCAATTTCAGGGGTGGGATTTTGAAAATGCCTAAGGGAGTTAGACATGCAAGACTTTCAAAAGGACTGCTGCTCCTAATTCCTTTAAGCACTTCTGAAAATCCCACTCTTGAATATTTCACGCTGCTTTTTGGGGGGTCATTCATTACATTTTAGTCAAACAAAAATATTTCCTTTCCTATTTGAGTTTCTTTGGGAGAGACAATGTTTAAAACAACTTCCCACAGACTGAAAAGGAGTTTAAAAGTTGATGGCTAAAGTTCCTTAAGACTGAGATAGAGCAATCTCGGAAGACATTTTACTAAATCAAATAACTTGTCTATTATAGGGTTATAGGGTTTTCTGTAGCACGGAACACCAGGGTATCTAAAGCATTTCTGAGGTACGTTGAATCTGTATGGCAAGCTCCCTACTGGAATTCATGGAGCTGTCTATTCTTCACCCATCTCTGGTTAAAAAAAGGCTTTGCTTAGGGATTATATAATTAAATCATCATCATGCCAGTTATGGCGGAAACATTTTGGCAAAAAGGGCTTCACAAAATGTGCTGAATATAGTCAGATTCTGCATCGTTTCCTTTGGAAGCTCATTCCTCTAGAGGAAGAATCCCACGAGCCAGAACATCTTATCCCCAGGTCTAATGCATTTCATCCTGGGCCCAGTACGCTGCCTTGTCCCAAAGAAGAGCAGCTGTTTTATTGGGTCACAGATACTGATGCACCCAGGATCTGACCTGTTGACAGCTTTAAAGGTCAGGATCAAGATCTTCAACTGGCAATAGAAGCAAACTGGAAGCCAGTGGAAGGACTGAAGCCACAGCAGTGATGTGCTAACAACATCTGCCTCTTATTGCGCTTTGAGATCTACTGATGAAAAGCGCTATGTAAGAGCTAGGGATTATTATTGTTATTATTGAAGTGGGTCACCACATTTTGTGTAAACTGAAACATCTGCATTCCATCCATATCCAGACAGAGGCAATAGTTTACAGCAATCCAGTTTGGAAGTAAGAAATGTTTGATCTCTGTCTCAATCCTCACCTAGGAGGAATGTGCAAAGTTTCCTAGCAAGCCGGAGGTGGGAAAACACCGTTGATGTTACCTGATTAGCTATACTTAACCATGAGTCTAACAGAATAGTGAGATTTTATACAACTTTGGCAAACGGGACTTTGACAGAAGGAGAGGACAGTGTTTCAACTAGTTTTTAAGACCAGCATCACTTTGGTCTTGTCCCGGTTGAGTTTGAACCAGGTGCTTTTCATTTGAAAGCTGATCTTTTGCAGGCCTTGGAACATCCTTGGGATGGTGCTGGTTGCATTTGTGGAAAATGAGATCTGCAGTATGGCGTTACTGGTGTATTGCTGACAGCAGAGCCTATGGCATCTCATCCCCCTCTCCAACAAGTTTTAGACAGGTGTTGAAGTTGAGTCCTTTTGGAGAGGAATGACTGGATCAATTTTACTACTGTGCTGTTTATTCCAACCATGCCGTAGGTGGTTGACAGTGTCAAAAGCTGCAGAGAGGTTGTGCAATATTGAGATGTGGCCTCTATTCACTACCAGGAGAAAATCAGGACGTGGAGACTAGTCCTGTGGGTTAAAAGGATTTCCATGCCACCATCAGCCACCAGGAGCTCTGAGTCGTGAGGTCCAGACTGCTCCCACGCTTCTCCGATCTCCTTAAGGGACTACAGTCACCATCAATTTGATCTACTCTTCTGTTTGCGGAAGGTCATTTTAAACACTGAATATGCTCATACTTCCACACACTCAGAACTTCCATCCGTATCCTCATCACAGTACTAACAATGCTCAAGCTACTTTATAGATGGTCAGAAGACAGGGTCCCTGTCCCAAAGGGTTTACAATGGAAATGGACAGCTCTGAGAATGCTCGTGTGACTGACAGCTTCAAAATCCTTCAAAGTCATAATGCTTGGCTGTGATGCCAGCCTGATTGATTGTGACTTTATGTTGCCAGTGGATTATGGTTGACTAGCTTATGCATATCATTAACTGTTGCCATCCATACACATATACTTCAATATAAAAGCAGTGTCAGAAGGGAAAGCAGTAAGTGTTCAAACATAAGAATTACAATCTGCCCTAGAAAAATGACACACTTTCATATTCAACTCAGCAATAGATGAGTTACCTACCTTCCCTTTGAAAAGTTGGAACAGAACCCATAGTACAATGCACAACACATAAAGCACTATGGTGTGCTGATTGCACAAACTAAGCCCACAGCAAAAGGCGCCAACTTTCGATATCTGAAAGGAAGAAAGTACTTACAATTATTCTGAAAAATCTGCAAAATATACACACAGTGAAACTGCATCAATGCTGTCTGGGTTATTCTTACAATGGAAAGGCATCTACCTTGTGTGTAACTTTCAATAAATATTTACAAAGAAAATATCACGTATGTCTAGTTAGAGGTATGCCACATATTTTACTGGAAATCTATTTAAGAACTATTTCAGACACAAGTTTTTTAAAATGGTTATATATTGTAATCTACATAGGTAGACAGTATACACAGATATGTAGTGGTGGTATTTATGTCATACCATGTACATGAGGGTAGTATCTATATGATACATTGCTGAGCCAGAGTGATAAGCTACCTATCCATGTGGTTAACTGCATGTATCATGGACCTTTGATCACCTTACCTACCCGCTGTCTACTGGGAGTGCTTCTACCATCCCCAATCTCTCAGCAGCTTCTAACAACCTGCCTTCTTTCCCCCAAACGTGCAGTTCCCCTAAAATTACATTGGTCTGAGGCTCAGCATAAATAATATTCAGTCCTGCACTAGTGACAGGTGTGGGGTCCAATATCTCACAACCCATGAGGGCTAGAAAGGGAACTTTACACTGCTGGAAAAGGGAGATTGCTTGTAGCACTGAATATTCCCCAGCAATCAGACTCTAAAATCATGATTTTACTATAGACGGAGAAACTACTTTAGCTCGTCGTTTCAGTGGTTTTAAAGATTTATGGGTGATGATTTTTCCTCGCTCTCTCAGGTGCGCACAGCTGGCATCAGAGTTTAAACTTAAGCACCTTTGCTTCGTTGGCTAAGGGAATCCAAGACAGTACCAATAAAATCCATTAAGACATTTCTAAACTAGTTTTTCTATTAAAAAAATAGCACATCCAACACCTACAGCTTAGACCCAAGATTTTAGTGGGGTTGCTCACGACTTCACTACTTGGTTACATGGCCATCCCAAGCTCCTACTGGTAGAAGACTTTCTCCCATGCCAGAACATCACATGTTCTACATGCCCCCAAACCTGCCCCATTGAAATCAATGGCAAAACTCTTGACTGTTTCAGCAGCAGCCTCCTATGAGCATTGGTTCACCACCTTTCATCTTTGCTACATGAACCACAAACACTCCTGTTATTTGAATTCATTGTCTACTTATCTTCTTTGGTCTTTTTCGTCTTACGTTTTGTCTGCAATATATGCTTGCCATCAGCCTACTTCTATTCAATGGGATAGATCCTCATGTGGTGAAAGCCGTCAGAGATTCACTGAAGTTAATGGAGCTGGAACAGTTTACCAGCTGAGGATCTGCCCGACATCCTCTGCCCTTCCACACTCCTCTGACAGGTCAGACCCTGTCCTCTCTTGCTGCTCAGGCACTTCTAACATTGAAAATGTAACCGTAGCACTGCTTTCTTCGATAGTCCGTTACAATGGCAGAGATGCGCAATGCGAATGTTTGCTTTCACCGAGTGATGAAATAATATCAGCACGGATTCGAGTTTCTAACAATAGTCTGACATTTTATTTTGAAGATGATTTCACCATTAGCAAAGGATTTTTTTTTTTTTTTGCATCACTGAAATACTAATACAGCTGAGATTTTCAAACCTGCTCAACGGGTTTGGACACCCAGACCATGTTTTTCAGAAGTCACTAGTGATTTTGTGTGATGAGCCTGAGGGGTCAAATAGGTGGGCCTGATTCCCAGAAAGTGCTGAGCACCTGCCTTCTAAATACTAACCCCCTTTCAGGTGTACATAGTAGGATACCCCAAAAGTTGAAGCAACCAAAGCCATTAGTCACTTTTGAAAATCTTGGCCCTAATTCCCACTGGAAATTGGGTATCTGAATCTGTTAGGCCAGAGGTTCTCAACCTGCAGTCTGTGGACCACCAGTGGTCCACAAGCTCCATTCAGGTGGTCCGCAGATAGTTCCCCCTAAGGTGCACGCCTGGGCGGCTGCACACGAGACAATGAAGGGCCAACCAGCTAATTAGTGGAG
This sequence comes from Trachemys scripta elegans, assembly GCF_013100865.1. Lineage (NCBI taxonomy): Eukaryota > Metazoa > Chordata > Testudines > Emydidae > Trachemys > Trachemys scripta. The sequence goes on along the minus strand of NC_048301.1, from coordinate 11,107,055 downwards.
TCGCGCAGGCGTGGCTCCACTAATTAGGTGCCTGGACCCTGGAGAGGACACACATGTAAGATGAGGTGGTGGCCTTGGGGGGAATAGGGAATAAGGAGCAATGGGGTTTGAAGAGGGGGCTGGGGGGAATTTGGGACGTGCAGGGTTATGGCGGCCAGAGAAAGGCGACTTTCCCCAGCTTCAGGGCTGCAGCTGCTGGGGAGAGATGGCCCTCCTTCCCAGCCTCAGCTCTGTAACTGCTGTGGCGGGGGAGAGACCCCCCTCCTTCCCAGCCCCAGCTCGGGGGCTGCTGTGGAGGGGGAGAGGGCACATCCATTGCATTAGAAAGGTAAGACTACTGATATTAAAATATGAGTTGTGTGCTTTTATTTGTAGAACAAAAAAATGTTAATTATTATAAAGGTTTTTTTATATAGTGCTTTTATCCAAAGCGCTTTACAATAGTTAGCTAATGGCACAAACATTTGGAAAGATCATTAAGTGGTCCGCCGAGACCCTCAGCAATTGTCAACTGGTCCGCGAAAAAGAAAGTTTGAGAACCACCGTGTTCGGCGGCTCTGAAAATCTCAAATGACATCTTTGAGGAATTTAGCAGTCAGTGATCCAAAAATGGTAGTAACCAATAAAACAATTACTCTTTGTGATGTTTAATGCCAAATAAAAAAACCCTCATCTGTAGCCATCCAGAGAACATGTATGATTTGAAGACCCATTACAGCAGTGCAGAATTAGTCTGAACTTCTAAAATTCTGCACTACTTTTATAAAAAAAAAAAATTATTCAGAGAATTTATTGTGGTCATAAAAAAAGAGTTTATAAAAGAAGAACAGATGTGATGTCCCCACGCTTAGGGAGAGTGGAGAGAAACACTATCAGTTTTTTTAAATTGTTGGAATGTGCCATTTTATGCGAAATTTATGGGCGAGATTTTCAAAGCTCTAGGGCTGATCAAAATTTCCCATCCAGACTTTCAACAGAAAATTGGGTTTTCAACTAAACAAGAATTTTTGTGGCTAGTGCCTGGTTTCCATCCAAAATACAGACTTTTAACTGAAAAATAAGAACCTGAAAACCAAAAACTTTTCCGTGTTTTGACAAAAAAAGTTGCACTTTTCTGCAGAAAATTACAATGAAAGCCAGTTTTTGTTTTCATCATAATTTTCCACCCCACCTTCTGAACAGCACTCAATGATGCCAACTTAGACCCTTAATAAGTGACCGTATTTTTAAGAGCTCGGCGTGGCCAGAGTTCCAGAAGTGCTCAGCGCCCAGCAGCTCCCATTCAGAACCATAAACACTTAGCGCTTTTGAAGATCTGGCCCTAAATTTTTAAACCAACCCAAATTATTAAAAGCAAACAAGCCACACACACGACAAATACATTTACAACTGATATTCGCTTTGATCCAAACAGGTTACCTTTGATCTCTCCTTCGCAGTGGCTGCCTCCTCAAAATGTACAGTAAGCACCATAAGCAGCCCCACAAACAGATTGTTTAAGCTAAAAACCTCTGCTGAGATGGACCACTGCCATGTTAGACGAGAAAAGGAAAACACCCCCGCAGCAAGGACTCCTCCAGCATACGAGCCAGAAAGCCTGCAAACACAGATAACATGAAATCTTCTTTTCCAACAAAAAGCGCCTACTTCATTGTCCTTTTTTTAACATACTGTAGCAGCAGAAATTATGGCTGCCATCCAACACCCTTCCAAAACATTATATGGTTAATATGTCGCTTCTAATAATTTCCTTGCATAAGATTTCAATTAGGAAGGCCAGTTATTAACCATACTGTACCCTACGCAAGGTAGTGAATGCCCTTCCCTCAATGACCAATGGCTAGCATTGCCACACACAATATTTCTTTCAAGCATAGAGGGTAACTTCCAGTATTCGAGTCCGTTTGGAAACCTTGATGAGAGATGACATAGTGGAGCATGGCACACCAAGCCAAAGAGTCATGCTTTCAACCAGATACTCTTAGCTGGCAGATTTCTGAGCAACGGTGCAGTCTTAAATTCATCAAGACACTGGATAAAAAGTGGATTATAGATATTCGTGACGGTTGGCATTCTAACGCTTTCCTATGGGGGAGCTTTTAGTTTCGTAGGGCGGGGGTGGGAAATGGAACACAGAGGGCGCTAAGAAGGGAAAGTGTACTTTGGAGCTGGGAGCACGGCCAGGAAAGAGAGGGAACAAGTGTGAATCCTGATGGGGAAGCAAACACAAGCAATGCACGAAGCACCCAGCATTTGGATGTTTGCAACCTTTTCTGTCAAACCCAGATCCCACGACAGTAATCACTGCCTTTCTGCCTTCCAGACTGGATTACTGCATGCACTTCCCATGGAGCTACATTCCAAGACCACTTGGATGCTACAGCTGGTGCAGAAGGCCCATTAGATGGTATTTAGCCCCAAGAAACGTATTACGTCAGTTCTTCAACAACTACACTGGCTTCCTACTCCATTCCAGGGCCAGTTCGTTATTTAATTTGATCTATAAAATCCTAAACGATTCAGAATATGGCTATCTGGGAGACCTTGCCTCTGACTCAGTGATGATGAAATGTCATCGGGTGAGGCACTCAAGCTAACAGTCCTTAAGATATAGGGGAAATTCACTTTCCGAGCTGGTGTGACTTAGCTGGAGTGTATTGCCTTTCAGAGCATGGTGCAATGCTCATCTCGCTGCTCAGGATTCTGTCAGAAAGGACAGCTGTTAGTTTATTTGGGGGATAGTCATCTCTCTACCGCTCCCATTTATAGTTTGTTTTTTAAACTCTCTGCATGTCCCTTGAGATGGGGACTTGGAACATTTGATAAGTTAATAAAAGAAAGATTTCACCAACTATACACAGTTGTTAAGTATCTACTGTATCCTCTGATACTGACATGGCTTGAATCATGTCATTGGTTATTCAACCTCAATGTTTCAGTTGTTAATGACTGTGAAATGCATCGTTGCAATGTTTGCTTCCAAAATATGTATTCAAAAATAGTAACATTGAGATGAGTGTGGGCGCACACCCTAGGCACACCCTCTCCCATATAAAAGAGAGGGAGCAGTTGGCAGAACATTCTCTACACAGGCTCCTTTCCTCTGAGATGCTCTCCCTCCCCTGGTCTGAAGGAGCCCAAACCCCAGGCAATTGGGGTGGAAGCTTTAAGCCATACTGGATCAATAAAAGATGGAAGACAGTGTGATCTAATGACTAGAGCACTGCACAGGGACTCAGAAGACCTGGGCTCTATACTTGACTGTGCCAGTGGTTTGGTGGGTGACCTTGGGCAAGTCACGTCACCACCACCACCCCGTGCCTCAGTTTCCCCATCAGTAAAATGGGAATAACAATAGTCACCTCCTTTGTAAAGTGCTTTCAGACCCATGGATAAAAAGTGCTGTAAGAGCTCGGTATTATCATCTACTCACTGCTGATTGGTTGGAGGGGCAAGAAAGAGAAGCACTACTGTTGCTTTAACTCACTGTGTAACTTTTTTATTGGGTTTTAAATAAACAAGGGCCCTCACAGCTCCTTCCTTCAGCGTGGAATCCAAAATCTAAACACAGAAAGGTCCAGATCTGTTTGTTTCATTTAACAATTGCCCCCTTCTCTTCTCTGCCAGACCACAGGACTCCACAGTTAAACAAACTTGAAAAAAATCCAGATTTTGTCCCAAAATAGATTTAATCATAAAACGTACTCCTGAAGGGGGCATTCCTCCTCCCCGCCCCGAGAGAAGATACTTTCATGAACGTGTCTAGTAAATTGATTCCTGAAATTGGTAGGCAAATAAAAGCAGACACTACCGTAATTTCAATTTGCAGGTATAGTACCACAAGGCCTTGATCCTGAACTGTTGCAATCAATGGGATCTTTGCCACTGCTTTCAATGGATCAGGCTTGAAATGTCTGCAATTGGAACAACTGTTAACATTTGGTGGGAAGGGGAGAGAGCTGGCTCAATGGGACGATGCACCAGCCTTTCCCTCCCCCTTGGAGACTGAATTCAAATCCTTGCTTTGCTCGCAGGGGAATGGGAATTTGATCTGACCCAATATCCCCATCATAACATTACCATGCAAACTGGCATGGCTGCTGGGAGAGGCAGAGAACAGGAACGGCAGCCAGTTGTTTTACACCACAGGACTGACATACACTGGCACAACTGGTTGAAGCTTGCATAATCCCTGCTGGCATTTTGCTGGGCTCCCGCAATTAGATCAAACTTCACTGACAGTATTTGCACTCCTGAAGATTTTACATGCTGCCTAATGGATACAAAATATTTATTGCAAGTGTCAAATTTAGGGCTTTTTGTGTTTAATACTCAAAATCATTTAAGGGCCAACTAGTAACACTTTTATTGTGCGTATCGCAGCTGCACCAGAGAGCCCCACTATGGGCCATGCTTACAATCTCAGCACTACAGATTTGGGCATCAAGCTTCAAAGGGGATATTCTAAAACAGCGGCTCTGAACCTTTCTAGACTACTGTACCCCTTTCAGGAGTCTGGTTTGTCCTGTGTGCCCCCAAGTTTCACCTGACTTAAAAACTACTTGCTTACAAAATCAGACATCAAAATACAAGTGTCACCACACACTATTACTGAAAAATTGCCGACTTTCTCATTTTTACCATATATACCTCTACCTTGATATAATGCTGTCCTCGGGAGCCAAAAAATCTTACCACGTTATAGGTGAAACCACGTTATATTGAACTTGCTTTGATCTGCCAGAGCATGCAGCCCCGCCCCCCCAGAGCACTGCTTTACTGCATTATATCCGAATTCGTGGTATATCGGGTCGCGTTATATCGAGGTAGAGGTGTATAATAATAAAATAAATGGGAATATAAATATTGCACTTACATTTCAGTGTGTAACATAGAGAGCAATATAAACAAGACATTGTCTGTCTGAAATTTTAGTTTGTACTGACTTCGCTAGTGCTTTTTATGTAGCCTGTTGTAAAACTAGGCAAATATTCAGTTGAGTTGATGTATCCCACAGAAGACCTCTACGTACCCTTGGGAACTCATATCCCTGGTTGAGAATCATTGATCTAAAACACAGAAATAAGATTTTAAAATCCCACCTTGATAGTAGCATGGAAATCACAAACGTCCTGAAATAACCCTGATGGCTCGCTAAATCCACTTACCCATTCATGACCCTATTGTGCAAGGTTACCCAGTCACAACTGACAAATGCGGGCATAGCAATCACGTCTCCTTGGAGTGAATGCATGCTTCTTACATAAGCATTTTGGAACTGTATTTCACCAACTCTGCAGTGCAGAAACATTTTTACCACATTAGGCTGAGATTGTCAGAGGCCTGAGAGAGTTATGGCACCCAAATCCCAGTGAACGTCCACGGAGATGGACGCTTAACATTGACCTTTTTTAAAATTACAGATTTAAAATATTCCAGCGCTCAGCTCTGATATAGCACTTTTTATCTAGATCTCAAAGCACTTCAGGAAAGGAAGGTCGGTATCACTATAATCATTTTAGTGACGGGAAACAGTGGTAGTAGCTGCTGAACTTCCTATGTGCAAGACACTTCTAAATACGCTCCCACTCAGATCAAAGGTGTTCTTGAAGAAAAAGAAAGGTGAATCCATACTAACTGGAAAATAGGTAGATGAATTTGAATACATTTACTTATTGTCCTCATGGCCACAGAAAATTCAGTGTAGATTTCAAGTTGAGTTGGTTGGAACTGGCCGTATAGTTTATTGCATACGGTGTTTGTTCAGGTTCTTTGATTGGCTGAGTCTATCTCACGTAGTCAGGAGGTGCAGCACAAGCTATCTGAACTGTTTATTTGATGCTGATATCTAGGTCTTTGTATAAAATTCTCATATACACACCCAGGCCTGTACTACTGTGGTAACAGTACCCAGGCCAGTCACTGTGGTAACTACTTTTTTACTTGTCTCTTATAAACTAGGAAGAAAATATCTATTTTGAATATGTAGAGAAGTCCCCTGTGCACAGTAGTTGAATCTCAAGGGAAGATATATATGTATTTTAGGGCAAATGCCATCACACCTACAAGATTAACCACTGTACCCTTACCTAAATCACCGAAGTAGTGAAAGCAATTTTAAGGTGAGGTTCCGACTTTGAAAATAACTCAAACATGGCACTATGGGTTTCCGTGTTTATTGTCTTACAATTATTTCCGTATCAGGTGTGCTCTGTCTCTAACTGCCATCCATGCAAACTCAATATGGGTTCCCTTCTTGTGCAAGTTCAGGTTCTGCAGGCCAAATTCTGCTTTCAGGGACACCTAGGTAACGCACTCTCTTCAGACGATGCACCAGGTAACACCTGTGTAATTCCAGCGATTTCAAGTGTTTTGCACAAGTGTAACTGACGGCAAAGCAGCGTAGCTTTGTAAACGATGCTGTTGATAATGCACTAGAAAGAGTCTAGAAAAACTGTTTTTTGTCACTGAAGTCGGCAGACATGACCTGATACACGCACAGAGCTGATCTGTTCAGCAGAAAAGGAGTTTTCTCACACCTTTTGTCTGTCTTGCACATTTGGGTCCCAGTCCTCCAATGAGGTCCATGTGGGTAGACCCTTGCAGAGCTCTATTGATGTCAATGGAGTTCCACACAGGGGCACAAGGTCTGCCCACAGTGAGATCTCGGCAGTAGTCAGTTGCTATGTGTGTAAAGCACCCAGCACCACGGGGACCTATTTGGGGCCTCTAGACGCTATTATAATACAAAATTAAATAAATGATAACAACAACAACAGAAAGGTGCCATTTTACATAGTTACTTTTTTACAGTGGAACAGCAATTTAAAATCCTTAACAGACAAAATGCAATTCTCTTAGTACTCAGGATAATTAATAATCAAGGTATTCTACCCCCAATAATATAATACAATTGCAGGAATCATTTGACAGAGACACAGAAATGGTACTAACTAAAGCTGAACTTTTCTCTATGAACTTTGACCCTGCAATTCTGATAGGCCCATCTGGAAGCACTGAGTCACTGGATGTCATCATATGGACAATGGGCAGAAACACCTGGCAAAGGTTTCGGCCCTGAGGACTCACTGATTTTGCTTTCCTCCCCAAATATTCAAGCGATGTGGCAGTCAGAGCGGAAGAGGAATGATAAGGGGGAACATTACAGAAATTAAACAAACCAAAGGGAGCGCCTAGTCCTCACCCAACCTCCCCGCAACCCAGTGGGGTTGAAAAAGTTGTAAGAGCAGGAGGTCGTGATCCAGCCACATTGCTAAGCAGTGACTCTACGTACTCTCAGCTGGATCTTTTTAAAATTCTCATTTCTTTCTGATTCCAAAGAAATAGCCTTCTAAACCACCCTGGAATGTTTTCGGAGAATTCAAGCCATAAGGTAACCCCGTGCTATACACTTCTGAATGTAAAACAAAGATTGAGACAAATTTCCCATTACATTTATTTACCGATTTATTCTCATTTTATAAGCAATAGGTCCTTCCTTGGGAGAAACTTCAATGCTGTGTTAAAACCTACAGTAGAGTTGAATGTAAAGTTGAACTTTGCTCTATGAACTTTGACCCTGCTATTCTGATAGGCCCGTCTGGAAGAACTAAGGCCTGGTCTACACTGGAGGGGGGGATCAACCTAAGATATGCAACTTCAGCTACGAGAATAGCGTAGTTGAAGTCAACGTATCTTAGATCGACTTACCTTGCGTCCTCACGGCGCGGGGTCGACTGCCACCGCTCGCCCGTCGACTCCGCTTCTGCTTCTCGCTGCAGTGGAGTGCAGAAGTCGACAGCAGAGCAACTGGGGATTGATTTATCGTGTCTACACTAGACGCGATAAATCGATCGCCGATCGATTGATCACTACCCACCAATCCGGTGGGTAGTGTAGACGTACCCTGAGTCACTGGATGTCATCACATGGACAATGGGCAGAAACACCTGGCAAATTTTCTAAGCAATAGGTCCTTCCTTGGAAGAAACTTCAATGCTGTGTTAAAACCTACATTAGATAAACAACTCCCCATTTCCAGGTAGACAAAAAAATCTAACACCTTATTCTAGTTTATGGAATAAGACTTGGGCAGTGGCTGTTAAACCCAAATGTTAGAGGCTTATCCTAGATTGTGAAGGGTGGAGCAGAATACTGTCCTTTTTCCCCTTATCTGAAGAGCGCCTAGCACAATAGGGCCTTGACCCTTGATTGGTGTCCCTAGCTGTTACTGCAATAAAAACAAAAACAGCTTTTTCTTTCTAGTCTAAAGTTCATGAGTCCTCATTTAGAATAGATTTGATTTTTCCAAAAGCTGAAACAAGCCTTAAAATGCTTAGCAGCTTCTAAGATGGATACGATTCTTAGTTCAGAACATGCCCCAGTATATACGTGGCTAGAAACACATGAGGGCAAAGACCAGGGTAAGGACTCCCATCTGAGTCGCTAAGCACTAGTGTCCAATTTATCAGCAATACTTTGAAATAAATGACACCGAAGCAAACCCCGTAGGGATTTTATAGAGGCAATGAAGGCTTGATTTTCAAAAGGGATGAATACCTAACAGCTCCCCAGCCAATCAGCTAGAGACAGACTTGGGAGAGCAAGACTGCTGGAGGTAGAAGTTTAGAGCATCACACTCGACAAATTCCTTGCCATCGATCCCTCCTGTTCTCCCCTTGTGGCGCACAACAGTTTAGTCTCCTGAGGGCTCTAACACTTGGTTTAATTCTGGTTGTTGGGCTGGGTACAAGGGTGGCTGGGTGGTGTTTAGTGGCCTGTGATATACAGCAGGCCAAACTAGATGACCTGATGGTTCCTTCTGGCCTTAAACTCTATGACTAATTAATGCAAAGTAGCACAGACAGGACAGACAGACCCAGGAGATGTGCGTTTAAAGTGGCTCTCTATAAGAAATGTTCCTTGCTTACCTCCCTGGATTTATTAGCCTTTTCTCTCCTATTTACCTCTTTCGTTTTTCCTTTCAACCATAAAGGAACAAGGGCACGCACCTGCAACACACCTCCATAGAGCAGAGAAGGGCTGGGGAAATAAGGAGAGAGGCAAAGTGGAACCTAAAGGCTTCAAAGCCAAAACTTTTGCCACCACATAACTGCAGCATCTTCCTGTCTGACATTGGTCGCTAATGACCCAACAGGTCCAGATGACTGTATCATATGTAGGTTCCCTAATTCTAACAGATGCAAGCTGAAGGCCTGGATATATTAACAACAGACAATGAGCTTCTCTCCTCAATTAAAATATTTGGACCATCATTCTTTGAATCACCACCTTTCTCTTCAGTGCTTCTTTTAAAAAAAGTTTATAATCTTTTCCCAATGATTAGTAAAAGTGGAAGCAACTCAAAAGTGCTCACGCTTATTTTAACTACGTTATGTATTTCAATAATAAAATATAAGTACTTTAAAAGCAAAAGAAAGTGAAATACCAGTTTAGAAATTCTTTCCTTATAGCGATAATAGTAATTATACCAAACCAGCTCCTCTTTTCGAGTGTCTGCTACGTGCATCTTCTAATCACACTTACTTTCTGAAAAAAGCAAGTTTCTACAGCTCTTAGCACTGAATAGCCAAAACAGATACTATAGGGAATACTAAATTAGACTGCATTCTTCCTCAAGTATCTTCAGTTGAATTGCCACTTAAGTTCTGACTGCAGAATCTATTGCTCAGGAAGAAGTAAAAGCAGAAAGAACACAGCTTGAGTTTCAGATCTGAGGTTGAATCTGCAGGGCTGACACTCAGAAAAAAACATCTTTTGATATATAAATTGCACAAATGAAAGAGAAGCACAATGATACTTTTGTAGTCACTTTAACTATAGTTAGAGATTTTAAAATGAAAAGTTTTCCATAGCATAACTTAGCATTGAAAAAAAAACAAAATTACCATAAATTAGAGAAATCAGAAATTAAAATTTAGTGTGAGTGATCTGTCATCACAATTTGTTATTAGTTATTCTATGCAAATTGTGGGGGTGTTGTGCCAGTGGTGGTGGTTGTTTTTAGTTTTTGTTTTGTTTTCTTGATTGCCTACATTAAATGCCCTTAAACTTGTCCAACCAACAGAACAATTTTTAGCCAGGTCAACAATACAGAGGATCACCAAAGGAGACTCTATGGTACTGAATTCCTTCCCCCTTTCCTGATGCAATGCTTGATTCAGCAAGGTTAAAGGAAGAACCACTTCATGCTGGCAGAGCACACTGCTAGCAGCAAAGGTTAACATCGCAAAACAGATGAACCAACTCTTACAGAGTTTCCTCACTGCCCTCCGCATATCCTCTAATTCTTTATTTTGTAAGGCTGCTGGTCATCAGAGGGGTGGAAAGGACTTCTTTGTATTCAATCAAGAACCGCAGACCCCCCAACAATTTTTGTTATTTTTGTTGAAGGTAGAACTAGTGTAACGGTGATAGATAGATGGGACTGGACAATGAACTCCTCAATTTAGAACGGATAAAAATAAGGGTGGTGGCATTGTAAGTTTCTCAGCATTGCCCTAACATGTCTCGTCTCTAGAGATGAACAGGTAGCTTAATCCCAACACATATTCAAACCTTAGCCTCTGCTGACACTGCCAATAAAAATACTGTGATGGTGGTTTTCAACCTGTGACACATTAACTTCAGCCACTGCCTCAGAGGGTAAATCATAATGTAGGACCTAAGGGGCAGATTAATATCCTCAATATGCACAAGAGACACCCACTGACAGCAACAGGAACTCCAGGTGGAATCCTGGCCCCAGTGAATGAGAGTTTTGTCAGCAGGGTCAGGATTTCACCTTCCGGGCACCAATCAAGGGAAATTTAGTTCCTAAAACAACACTCAGCTCAGGTTATTTCCATTATTGGCCATCAAAAGGGAAAGTACAGCTATTTTAAAAGCAGACACACAAACCCCGACGGACAGCATATGCCCAAAAGGCATTGCCCCTACTTGAGACAATAGCTTATGACATGAAGAGCGATAAGAGAAGAGTCTTACGCACAGCATGCCCAACCTCCTTGTGCCCATGTAACTAACTGGTGCTTAAGGCCAGTTAACCTGTCTTCTCCTCAACAATCTGATTGGCTTGCCTAATGGGCTACTCCCTGCAAAATGTTGTAAAATACACAGCTAATAGCTTTGAGTTGCTATAATGGAAAACAGTTGGATAAACTCAATGTTTGGTCCTACTCCCACTTAAAAATGTCCAGAACAACCTCAACATTTGTAATAAAAAAGACAAGACACCCTGGGACGAGAGCATTTTATTCCAATTTCTTAGAATCGGGCAGAGAGCAGGTGTTTGGAGGTGTTTATACAATGGGGGTCAGATATTATGGTAAAGGCACTTGTGCGCTGAAGCGATGGGGCAATATAAATATCTAGATCAGGGGTTTGCAAACTTTTCCATAATGGAATCTCTCAACCAAACCCACATGCCTATCTAACAATATTTGACGGACAGGGTGGTTATGGTAGAATGCCCATGACCTAGATAGGTGGGAAGTATCTTCTAGCTGCTACTGCAACATGAATATTCAACAAGAAGAACTTTCAGCCTGCAATGAATGTTTTTAAACGCAGGTATGTCTACATACCATGGAAGACAAGCCTTTATTATGCAAATCTTAACAGAGAATTAGTTTTAGTTATGTCAATGGGCTTTGATGTACTATTCATAGAGCGAGGATGAGACAAACCGCTACTACCATAGGCCCTGATCCTGCAATTGCATTGTCACTGGGACTCTGCATGGGCAGAATGATCTGTTTGCATGGATCTGATTACAGATTGTGGCCTGAGGGGCCCGATCTCGCAGATATTTGTAATCAGTAGTAAATGGTTGCAGATCAGGCCTATAGGTAAGGACTAGTTTGCACTAAACTTTTCACATCCCAAGGAATTTAATTCACAAAAAGTCTTTGAAGTATATAATTATTAATACCAAAAATACCCTGTTTATTACAGTTATAAACTTTCAAAGAAATAAGACAGATGAATGCTTAAAATCAATGGCTTGACACAAACTATATTGAAGCAACTTAATGAGCAGCATTAACCAAAACAGTACAATACTCTGCACATACGCTGAACTTCATAAAGAAAAATATTTCGCGTTAATAGCTTTCTATTATACAAGTTATAAGAACAGTATTTCAAGTCGCTAAAATTCAGAGGGGGATTGCTTTCTTTATGTCTTTGTAAACAGCACGGGCATATTAGTTATGACCTATTATTTGATTAATAAATTTTTAAAAAACCTTTAGAAAATGTACATTTATCACGGCAACCATAATAAGTGGTGTCTAGTTCCAGTGGCAGAAACGCGGTAGGAAACAGATTTAGCAATTTAAATGTTTTATAAGTTTTTGTAATTGAAGAAACTTTTCATAATCTGACATTTGTTAAAACCACTTATTAGAAATTATGCAGCACAGTAGCTGTGGAAATATGAGCTCGCTTCACAATTATAAAGTCAGCCTATGTAGCCCTTTCCTATTGTATGAAGTGGCATAAACCCCACGGCGGCCTATCAGCTAACTGGCAGGCAGGGGGCTGCTCTATTCAAAGTGAGAGATACAAGCTGCAGGGCAAAAACCTGGCAGCTCCCATCTGACCCCACAATCCCCTACTGGTGACAGCTCCAAGCTCCATGGCAAATTAGGCCTTCTCATATTACAATTGGAGAAGACAGATTCCATTAGCAGTATCTGAAATTGAGTGGAGAGCTGCACTGTTATCAGACTTGACTCATAAGCACTGCTATTAATCAGAGCTATGATAGCATTTATATATTTCAAGCTATCTGCTGCCGCTGTGATATTCTGCTACAAAGGGTTGATGGGACTTAGGAAAGTGAACAATAGAGCTTTCTGGGAAAAGCAGAGTAAATCAAGAAAGTCTATGACTTCCGCACATTCTGAAGGGATTGCGGTTTACATAAATTTTCTCCCAATTGGAGATTGAGCTCTTCCTCATCTTACACATGGGATTTAGTTGTCACTCAATGGTAACAGCTGTGAAAAGGTGAAGCGGCCCACCGCTCAGAATATTGCCTTCGCTTTTAAAGCAATTAACCCATGAACAGGAGGATACCTGGTGATATCAAAGGGATTAAGCTAGGCAGTGCATTATTAACATTTCCTTGAACTAATTCTAACTCTGACTAGCTGTCAGAAAAGACTCTTCAGTCTTTAAAAAAAAAAAAAGAGTTTTGCCCTGCTTTTTTCTTCAGAATGAAGCACAGCTATTTGAGCCTAATGTGCCTACTTTATAACAAAATGCAAATGAACAGATCTGTTAATGTCCTTAAACAGCCTGAACTCAATGCAATTTTATATCAAGTATGAGGAAAAAAATATATGATCAATTAGCCAGGGGTCATGGCAGATAGTCTTCTAAAAGGAAATTAATACTTGAGTACTTTCCATTCTTCTATCCCTATTAAAACTTGGTAACTACTTGTTACTTATGCATAGCTGCTTTTGAAATGGTGAAGATTTTCATATTATGCTATAATAGCAATAATCTAAAATAATCTCTAATCTGGAAAATCCAAATATACCTTAGTCAGAAAATTCCTCATTCTCTAAGGTACTGTATTTTAATTTTCTGTTCTTTGCTGAATACGTCAGTGGTCAAGGGTGTAACAATTGAAAAAAAAAATAGGCTCTCTGATTGCAGTAAAGTACTCCTCACTTACTCCAGATTAATAAACTAAATTTCCGCATTATAGCTGTGGAATATTTGAAGTTGCCCCCGGATCGCTATACTACCGGTAATGGAAACTTTGATAAGTCAATTTGTCTGAAAATGAACATAATCAAAATGTAAATGTGTAAAATGCTCTAAAATATAATTTCATCAGCTCAGTGCACTGTAGGGTCAATGTATTAAATGAACCTTTATCTCTCTACTGTATATGGCTGCTTAGTTTCTATGCTTTTGGGTTAACTTTGACGTGCAATAAGGGAACACTTCTCTCTTACACTTAGGTCTCCTTTCAACTCCATCGAAAGCTCCCCAGTGACTATTCCTGCCAGAGCAAACTGATACATGAAGCACCCAGGGGGCGGAGGGAGGGGTTCCCCAACAGTTGATGGCTTTATGGCTCTGCTTTTGTTTTAAAGAAGCAACATATTCTGATAACAAAACTGCAAGATAACTTTCACACCGTTTTTTGCTTCTGCCTCCTGCTACTAACCACGAGTGCACTTTAGAGAGCACAACAAAGATCACAAACCTTGCTAATTTTCGAACTCACAAGATTTGCAAGACTTCTTCTCCAACTGCAGACCACAACTCCAGAACATAAAATATGGTGCAATAAACCTCAGAACATTTAATATATTAGGCTCCATCTACACAATACAAAGATGATTTCCTAATAAAGTGTTCCTTGTTTAGGGAGGGGGCTTTGTCTCAGATTTTTATTGATGGTCACAGTTTCTTACAGCATGAATTGTTTTGGAAAAATTTTACATTATTCTAACATTTGACATATATTAAATGAACTTCACATAGTGCAACATAACTTGAGAATGAAGCTGCAAAACTTAAAAGAGACACTTTTGAAACAGTGACTTTTACTCTAGCCCTGTGACTGGAAGTACAACTGCTTCTCTAAAGACTACTACACACTAAATATGCTACTCAATATAGGTAATTAAAATACCCAACTATGAAATGAATACATAGAAAATATATACTTAAAGCAATTAAATGCATAATACTGAACTTCTCTGCAATAGAGAATGCATCTTCTATGCAAAAAAAAATTACACTTTGGAAATCATATTATGCAAACACAAAAGATTCTTTTGTAAAATGAATAAATATTAACTGAAAGGAATCATTCATACTTTCTACAGACTGAAATTATAATATAGTTTCTCAGTATCACAAAGCAAAAATTAATGAATTATTGACTTCTATTATCAACAGTCTAACTAAAGAATTCTTTCTAAATGCCACTTTATGGACCTTAAAAGCAGTATGTTAAGAAACATAAAGAGAAAAAACGATATTTTGTAATTGTAGCTCTAAAGAGTAAACCGCTCATTCAGTAAAAGTCTTGCTTACTGAAAACAGCTTTTTACATCAACACATTTCAAGTGGCCTTTGTTTTAAGAAACAAAATCTGTGGTAAAAAAGAAACAGGAGTTCTTTATATCTATCCCAGCAGTAAGTAGCGAGAACACCATGTGAACAATTACCTGGTCGAAGTATAAATCTGTTTAAAGAATAAATGTACTGAACACCATTCAACACTAATCCCGTATGTACTGTAATGTCCTCTTAAATAAGAAAGAATGCCACTATTCAGAGACTCAAAAGCCTCTCATTAAACATGAAAATAAATTGTTCTGACCTGTGAATGAATAAACTCGTGAAATATCTCAAACAAATGCCTGACAAAGGAATAACCCTCCTAAAGGAATACATTTCCAGTACACACATGCTGGAAAATAATAAAACACAACAAAAATTAAAAAAACAATGCTTCACTGTAGTGGATGTATAAGCAAACGTGCCCTGCTGGTGGTTTTACGTTCACAGAAGAAAGGTTTTTAGAGGTTAAGTTCAGGTCACACGACAAATGAAATTGTAACAACCCAACTGACATTGTATAATGTCTTCTTCCACTCAATCAATAGGGCACTGTTAGTCCTATTTCCATAGAGATGGCTTGCTCCTTTCTGAAGGGTGCCTATTGTTTGAGGAGAGAGATTTGCCACTTGAACTGCGTTGTTCCCAAAGGATACATACTTCATCAATTATTTGTATTCTTAACATCTACATATTTTCATATTAACATCTGCAGCATACCTACAGCAAGCATGTGCACTTGGCTGTTTTTCTCTTGACCCTGACAGGTTTTCAGAAGCCATTTAACAATCAGCTAAATTATAATTAAGGCACAAAGATGTAGAAGGATTTGATACACTGTTTTAGAGAGCTCAAGGTATCTAGAAACCTGGTTAAAAAAATGCAACATCCCATAAAATTTTAAAGCCAGTAAAGTAGATTGTGCCAGTACATTTTCAGAAAAATGTATAAATGTGTAACAGAGCCAGCCAGCAACAGCTTTTTTGTTAAATAAATGTCTTAAGCACTAAGAACTGATTTAATAAAACACCACCAAACCATACTTTTGAAATATATTTGACACACAATGCCTCAAAATGCACTTTATCAGTTGGCACTGCTGAGTTTCCATGATGTTAACAAAGATAACATATTATTAAGAATTATGAAATGTTACTTCAGAGACAGAAAAGATTATGGCTGATTGTTGACTTGGCCATTTCAAGAGATTCTTGTTGCTCTTTTTAAAATAAGCTTTAAATATGACTGAACTAACAAAATTAATTTTAGAATCCCTGGTTTTTCTTTAAGAATAAAAAAGCACCCGAAGCTAGTCTGCCATTTTAATATTGCTTTCCTGTAAGAAAACTTTTTTTAAGTTATTAGGGGGAGGGCGGGGGGCAAATTACAAGGCTTCAGAGGCCAAGTTTCAGCACATAACAGATGTCTTAGTTATAAACTAAGAACCAGGGAAGATCCTTAATGACAGCGTAATAATAGGAACTATAATAATGATCAATCAGAAAGATTTAGAGCATGAAAGAAAGTGTTCTTCTTGCTAATTAATTCAAGCGTTATGATGTTTTGTGCCCTGACACTGTGCATGGTGCTGTACATAAAAGAAATGACAATACTTCCTGCCCTGGAAGTTTACACTCTAAATATACTGTTACAAACGGAGAGTCTTTTAATTAGAGACATTAACTAGATTTATTATTATTTAAGGATAAAAATGATGGAGCTAAATTTTATTTATACGCTATTATAGAGAACTATCTAGCACATAATATAGCTAAAGGTATTTCAATCTATAAATGTGCACCTGGGGTACAGTATGAAATCTTGTATGAAGGACCATGTTTGGTTTTAAGGTACGAATCTTATGTTAATATATCAATTTCTCTTTAATAAAAGCGAGCTTGTCGAATGACAGGGGCCATTCCTGTGTGGAGCTGAGAGCTCTCAACACCTACTGAAGTTTGTCAGAGTTCAGGGTATTCCAGCTCCCACAGGCTCAAGTCCATTGTTAATTTCCTTATATATATTTTAAGTTACATTTTGTGCTTCCACTCAAAGAACGTATTAAAAATTCTGATATGATTTGGTGACATTTTCAAGTCATGAAGTATGCCCTATTTTTCTCTGTAAAAGAGAATTAGAAATTGTTTATATCTTTTGCCATAATCCTCTCCGATATGGGTCAGGCTAAGGTTAAGAGTATAGGGAACTATCACATCAAAGACAACCAGGGTTAACAAAATCCAAAACCACGTGCAATTCCAGTTGTCTTCTTGTTACAAGGTTAGAGGTCTAGAGAAAATGGAGAGGTTAGAAGGTTCTGATTCTCTTGCAGACTGCAACACATACAGTGGGAGAAAGCAGCAAACCACCATAATAGATGCAGCAGCCAATATTGATCTTTGCTGTTCACATCATCCTTCTTGCAAGTATTCTGAATTAGAATGAATATCCATTACAGTGATGTAACTAGAATGCAGCACAGGTATGAAGACAAATCAGGTACCACAGACAGGTATCTGCCCATAACCTCTAACATAAGCAATTAAATTAAATTTACAGTTTACCAATAGGTGAAGCTCATCTTGCTAATTTAAACAGACCATCTGCATCTTTATATAATGACAAACTTCATTAGTTCATTAACCTGATCGGTGATTTGTAATAATGAGACTGAAAAACTTGTCAATCCTTTTTAAGAAGAGTGCTGGGGTTTTTTTAAAGGAACTTTTCTGAAGGGACCCAGGCCAAATTTAGATTAAACTATTGCTAGTTTAATCAGATGAATCTATTACAGTTCAAAACTTAAGGGAGAAAATCATGGTTAAAAAGGCCCGGAGGTATTGCTGGTTAATCTAACCCACTTTCTGAGATGTGGAAGAGAGCTGGGAGAAAAAAAGATAAACACTAGCAACTACTTTACCTGAAAACTGTGTAATATAGCAAAGATGCTGCAGCTGCTCCCAATAAGCCACAGAGAAGATTTACTCGGTAGGCAATGGAACCAAAAGGGAACAGACCAATTGCCAGTTTGGCCAGCAGAGTGAACAAAGGGTAGCCAGGAGGATGGGCAACCTATGGACAAACCAGTAATAGGTTCACAAAGTTTCCATACAGCTGAAGTAAAAATTGCAAGGACATTCTAACTGAGAAGTATCTTCTTTATTAGCCTGGTATTATACACTATGGTCTATCATCAATAACTAGGGTCTTTGAACAGAAGCGTCTCTGTAACAATCTTTTTGTGCCAATTTTAACTTAGCAAATATTTTCTTTAGTAGATTTGGCTACACAAATCACCCATAATAATGACTCACTTAGAAAAGAGGTGACACATTTCATTATGATTTCTTAAACTGCTTGTTGTATGGGGTCACAGTATATTAGGGTCATTCAAAAGGCTGTTTTTAAAAAAGCAAATTCTGAACTATTTTATTGGTTAGCAAGTTGAAAGACCACACTGCTATCGGATTACCACCATGCTGACAGTCCTAAGGTCTTGCCTAAAGGGATCATGCACCATAATAAAGTTTATTAAATAATAAAACTTATTAAAATTGTTAACCCGATTTATTTTATTCTCCCCAGCTTATACAAAATTTGGGTTGATAATAAGCCAGCTACTGTATATACAGTAAAGCCTTTGCTTTATAATTTAGTTTAATTGGATTTAAAACTTGAAGTAAATTGTCGCGTGCTGTACTTATAAATTAGTAAAAACTGTGGTTTGAAAATAAATTAATCTACTTTACTCCATGCTTAATTAAACTTCCTTAATTCCTAAAACTGTTAATGAGAGCATTGATTAAACAATAAAACTAATACTTACTCCAAGCTCATATGCGGCTGTGATCAGCTCCCCTGTGAAAAAATAATGTAAAACCAATAATTACTATTAGGAAATGACACTCCTCCAAAGTTTTCAAAATCCAAATGCTTGCATTGGGGTTTTGCATTAATTTGACTGGATAAAACTGCAAATCTGTAGAGATTTAACAGCATGAAATTTTCTAAGAATATTTTCTCCCTCTGATGTCGTTGCACAAAATATCTTTTGTATGTTTTTTGCAAGACTCTTATGGACAGATAAGTGAAGGTATAGGTAGGCTGCATTAAAGAATGGCCTGATACGTTCACGTTACAGACATTATTTAAAAAAAAAAATTAAACGGAGACTACTTGTTTCAATAACTTTCAAGGAAAATAGCATTACAGATTGTATAGTTTATACTGCATTGTTTCTTAGCAACCTGGTTATTTCTCATGAAAAAATACAGTTTTATATTTTTAAATAGGGCAAAAAAAAAAATCATTGTGCATGTATGCTTGGGTCAGTTTATTTAGGAGACCAGCTATAACATGGTGCAATTTGAATCTGCAGCATTATTTATTTAAAAAGTGACCCTTGTTCCTGCTAGGAGATATTAGACTCAGCCGACATCTTCATTATAGAATATAGTTTAGATTTTATATTTCGTTTGTATTGCCTATGATTTAAAAAAAAATAAAAAAGCCAAGAAAGAATTGTGTTAGCGTAATAATACTTAGCATTTCTACAGTGATTTATATCATTAAAGCATTTTACAAACATTATGTAGTCATATATATTAAATATATTCAACACACAAATACATTTAAACAACACGAAGGCAACAACACAAGTAGTCACGAAATTCAAAGTTAATGCTGATATTCTATCACTAAATGGAACATCAAGGATCTAAGTCACCTTGGATAGTTTGCTACCTGACATTCTAAATCAGTGAAGTGGGCTGTAGCCCACGAAAGCTTATGCTCAAATAAATTTGTTAGTCTCTAAGGTGCCACAAGTACTCCTGTTCTTTTTGCGGCTACAGACTAACACGGCTGCTACTCTGAAATAAATCAGTGATGTGATCCTTGCCTTGAATTTCTAGTGCCTTTCTTAAATGGAGAGCTGCAGTCTCTCTGATGTACTGAATACACTGGTCATTATTATTACCATTATTATACACATTTTAAGGTGCTTGTGCAGTATTTTAAGGTGCAGTCTGTATGGCCAAACGATACATGATACAGAGATAGTATGAACTGCATTGCTCCTTGCCGTATAAATGGCTATGTGTATATTACAACAGTATTTTTTTTTCATTTTCAAATAATTCTATAACAAAGATAAGAATTATACAAGAAGTTTTTAAAAACCATCCAGTTACAGTGCACAATTAGGAAAAGAGGTGGTAGTCAAGTTATACTTCCTGTTAGTCACTGATGTCAAATCAGGGATCTCATCTAGAGCTGAGCATTTGAGAAACCCCCCCGAGGCAGCCCCTGCTAGCATAAAAACCTCTCAGCCCTGGGTTTTGTAGTGCTATTAAGTGCTATTTTTATTACTACTCTATTTTAGGAAAGGTTCCATGTAACAGACGATCTACAAAAACACAATTTGGATTTGGAATTTACTCATCCCCAAATTTAATTTAATCCATAATGGCTACGGCATTTCTGAGGTATTATAAATCCAGGGAAGCCGGCAGGGCTTGGTTCTGCATGAAAATGAGCAACGCAGAGGAACTGAGCGTTCTTGCTACTCAGAGCATACTCAATAAGGTGCACACCTAGCTGCAACTTGCTAAGCCAGGGTCGTCTCTTTTCTTCTGCAGAGAATTAGATAGAGCTGGGACTGGGTTTAGAGACTAGAGTGGAATCCTGAACTAATGGGAGTTTTGCCATTGACTTCAGTGGCAACAGGATTTCACCCCTTGTACTTAAGTGTGAACCCATAAATATAGGTTCTGCACCAGTGGTTTTATTGTTCCATAAAAGTTACGAGAGATCTCACCAGGCAGAAAATCCTCCTAGGTGCACACTCAGCAACAAGACTAAGACGTTCTGGAAAGCACAGTGCAGAGAGTTTAGACAGCATTGGCCATAAGCTATCGTAACCACAGCCTGAGGCACGTTAGCAAAGCAAACCTCTGTAATTTGTTCCAAGTGATTCCCCAATTTTGACTATGACCATCGTCTACGGTGCTCCTTGTTTTCCTTTGCAAACAGAAATGTATGACACCTGCAGCACACTGCGTCCTGGAAAGCAGAGTCATGAGGATCAAAATTAGCAACCACTGTGAATGTGGCTAAAGGTCACACTAATAAAGGAACCCCTGAATTAGGCTTCCTGCCACTTTAAAAGCGCTGTGATAACTACATACCTGCACAGTTGCTAAGGAAGCTGAATTATCCAGACTTCAACTTGTTGGATTAACAGCAGGTAAAACCAGGCTCAACGGAGTTGGATGTTGCCAATTTTTGCACTAACCTGTAGCCAAAGCCACAGCCCATAGGACTGAGCCAAGAATAGGGCAGCGTCTGAAACAGTATCATGAACTGTATCTGAGGGTATGTCTACACTACCTGCCGGATCGGCGGGCAGCTATCGATCCAGCAGGGATTGATTTATCGCATCTAGTCTAGACACAATAAATCGACCGCTGAGTGCTCTCCTGTCGACTCCAGTACTCCATCGGCGCAAGAAGCATAGGTGGAGTCGACGGGGGAGCGGCAGCAGTCGACTCACCGCAGAGAAGACACCACGGTAAGTCTATCTAAGTACGTCGACTTCAGCTACGTTATTTATGTAGCTGAAGCTGCGTAACTTAGATCGATTCCCTCCCGCCCCCCCCAGTGTAGACCAGGGCTAAGAGATGGCTAGGGACTCAATTAAATCTTTCTAGGATATTGGGTAATGTATCTGTTTAAAATGCCTATTATTGACAAGATAGATTATGCACTATTATGCTGATACATATTACTATGGTATTGATCCATACTGCGGACAAGAACAACATCAAGATAATATGTATGTAAACTGCCAAGAAAAGCTGTGTGAAAAGTTACAGGATGTATAGCATTGTCAATTGTTAAGCATTACGACACAGCTTTTAACAAAGTGTTAATCGGAACAAATACCAAAACCTCTAAAACACTTCATGCACCAACCTTCATTTGAAAAATGAAACAATACAAAAGAGACAAAGGAAGTGCTGCTGCAATCTTGACAAACCACTAGGGGTATGTGATTTGTAGGTCTGCACACAGGACAAGGAGCCAGGAACAACTGGATTCTAAACTGGCCTCTGATCCTGCCTAATTCTATGACCTTGAGTAAATCATCAGCCACTTAATCTCTCTTCCTCCGTTTCCCTGGCCATCTGTAAAATGTGGATAATAATTACCTACCTCACAATCATGCTGTGGGCATTAATTAGTGTTTATAAAACACTAAGTATTATTATTACATAACAGGGTATATGTGACACTGATATAAAATCAGGACATGAACATGAGCTTGACTCTAATAAGAGAGGATAACACTGTGTGCCTTGAGGCTCAGAATATAGGGTGCTGCTGTCTGAAACAGAGAGAAACGTTCTTTTCAACTTGAGTTTATCTGATCCATTTTAAGCTGGTTTAATGTCTGCCGAATTTTTTGAATTAGTTGTAAATTTTATTCTCTCTTTTTTTATTATTATACCAGCAATGGCAAAACACTTTGAGAAAGCTGCCACTGAAAATATCTGCATCATTCTTGGCATTTACATTTTACGATTACAACACTTCAAGGACAATTTTTTAAAAATATAGTGTTTTGAAAATATTGGGCTGTCTTTCAAAACTAAGTATGATTTTAGACCCCAATCCTGCAAATACTTAAGCACTTGTGCAACTTTACTTAAATGAGTAGTCCCATTGACGTCAATGGAACTACTCTCATGACTAAAGTTAAGTGCTTGTAGCATCAGGGTCTTAGAGCCCAGATGCTCAGGGACAAAATTTACAAAGGACTTGTTTGTCCAGGGGTGGGGGAAGGGAACTGACCTGGTCCTTAAGCAGAAGTGCTTATCACGACTGTAGTACTGCATTTATTGATTCAACACGCTGTAGTTTACCGCTATCAGCCACTGTTTTGGAAGGAAAAAAACTGATCCTCCCAGTGGGATGTGGTGTGGAAATGCTGGAACCCTAGATGCACCTATTCAAATATTTTAAGTGAAAGCCCGTGTAGAAGTCCAGGAAGAGCGGGGTTGGAAATGTCCTAGGCCTCAGCAAGGTCCAGCTGCCAAGCCCCAAAAGCCACAGATGGTGTAACTAGTAGCTGACTCCGAATGAAATGGAAAGAACAAGGGAAGAAGAGACACGATCAGGCAGACTACCAGAGGGACATGCTACAGGAGCACTGCTCCTTAAGCCCCACAACACATGCAAAGACTGTCACTTATGTCTTTGTCTTACTCACCACCTCAAGTGGAATCTATTATAGACCGCCTTTAAAGAATCTCTCTTGCAGTGTATCAAAGGCAATCCTCTGAACTGAAAGCAGGCATTTCCGTGCGGCTATCTTGGTGGCAACACTCTTCTTATTAAAGTTCGGGGTCTCTTGTGATCAGAGTCAGCCAATCATGCTAAACTGAGCAGTGGTGTTGTGACACAACATAGCACCTGCCTCTGGAAATTTCCACTACATGCCATCTGACGAAGTGAGTATTCATCCACAAAAGCTTATGCTCCAATACGTCTGTTAGTCTATAAGGTGCCACAGTCGCTTTTTACAGATCCAGACTAACATGGCTACACCTCTGATATTTGCCATAGCACAGTAGCACTCGTAATATGCTAGGTTATTATTAGCAGAATTGTGGTAGTACCTACAGATCCCAATCACAGACCAACTCCCCATCGTACTAGGCGCTGTACAAACACAGAACAAAAAGATAACGCCTGTCATGAGGATAATGCCTGTTGAAATATCACCAACATAAAAAGACATGGGGTGGATAAAATGAATACAACATACAAGCAAACAGGTCTGAGGGATGAACAGCACGTGCCTTGTTGTTTCTTGGGTTTTGCTGCTGCTGTTTTTGATATACTCAGATGTAATCAACGCCCAAAGAACTAAACTCATTTTAATTTATGGTCTAATCAGGAAGCAGTATTGTAGAATCATAAAAGTGTCTATCCCCCTGTACTGAGGCAGGACTAATTAACCTAGCCCATCCCGGACGGATGTTCGTCTGATTCCAGTGACAGAGATTCCACAACCTCCCTAGATAACCTATTCCACTACTTAACTATCCCTATAGTTAGAAAGATTTTCCTAATGTCTAACCTAAATCTTCCTTGCTACAGATTAAGCTGATTACTTCTTGCCGTCCCTTCAATAGACATGGAGAGCACATATATCACATTTATTTTCATCCTGGATACAAAAAACTGAGCAAAATCACAATCAAAACAGCACAGAACTGTTCCACAAACTGTAAACCTGCATTATAGCTACAACCCACAGGCATTGTCTAAGGTAATACAGGTATGTATCCCAGCAGGGATTATTTTAGAAGATGAAAAGGTTATTATTGTAAATATATTGTTCATTCCAGATTAACATATAATATGGTTAAAAAATTGAAACAGGCAAAGGAAGATGCTTAAAATTAAAATAAATGTTAAATTGAATGAGAAGTCATCAAGTTGTGCCTTAGCTAGCCAATGAAATGACATTGTTACTCCACTCTGTCTCTCCCTTCACCCTCCCATTGTCTGCTGAACTCCTTCCATCTTGTCTTAAATATAGTTTGTAAACTCTTTGGGGCAAGGAACTACCTTTTACTCTGTGACTGTACAGCATTTAGCACTACAGGGACCCAGCCCTCATTGGAGCCTCTAAGTATTGGTATAATAATAATTACAGCCCTGCAGCCAGATTACTTGCAAGGCATGCAATGTATCTGGGGACCCAAATGTGCACTTTATTAGGAAGATTTTTGTGAAGTGAAACAATTCTGTTTTCCACTGTCCTTTAATCAAGTACCTATCACTTGAAACACCATTCAACTTCGTATTAATGTATGCACAGTTATGCTAAGCATATATTACCTTAAACTTACAATACTGCCTATGTAAAACATCCACATATTAAGCAGAAAATATTGTACTTTGCATAACTATCAGCCCACTACTAAAGAAATCAAAGACAATTGACCACAAGTCTAGGGGAAAAACAGAGAAAAAGTATAATTTAAGATTAAAATTAAAATAGAATTCTAATTGGTTTTCAATTCTAAAATTACTTTCTCTAATTAAATCCCAATTTCCAATAAGGGGGAACGTCAGTTTAAACAGGGACAAGAAACATCTTGGATTCAGAGGTTAAGAGGCAATGCCTTGAATAAACTGCTCAGCTCTTTTGGGGGCAATTTAGTCTGTAAGTACCTTTAGGTAATTAGTATACCAGCCGACACACACAAACTCAAACTGCAGCTGTAACCAGAAGTTTAAGCAGGACCAGCCTTACAATTTGCAAGTTCCCCAAGGAACTGGAGGAAAGATGACATTTTCCCTTCCTATTGGCAGCAGGAGAGAGAGTTTGTTTCCCATCTTCCCCTAGTTATACTACTAGAAGGACAAATCAGTCTAGTCAATACAGTGCCATGTCGAATATAGCCAGACACATGCTCAAAAGAGTAAGAGCCCAAGCAGTCCCATATTGCTTGTGACACTGGCTGATTTTGGACACAAATTGTCCTCCCCAAGGCTGCTTTCTAAATCCCTTATTGAAAGGCAGGACACAGACACAACACATGTCACAAAACTGGACGCCACATGAAATCAGCATGGTTTGGGGTGTGACTCCAAAATAAATCTCAGAGAGTAAACTGAGGTCCCTAGAGGTTTCAGGACCCTCCTCCACTGAAATAGAGCACAGCAACCGGGCACAGAGGAAGCGACCACCCCCGGCCCTGGCTACACAGTGGCTGGACAGCAGTCTTCGTAAGACTTGTTACCGCTCATTACTGTCTGGCTATGGGAGAGTAGGGGACAGGCATGGGAGGGCTCCTGGGCCTGTTGGGAGACAGTCTGCATATACTCTTCTCAATTCTCACCTGCTGGGGTGAGACTCTCCTCATTCATTCCCACCCAAAGTCTCTCCCAGGAGGAAAGGGTAGTGGGTGCTGTACAGGGTTCTCTGTCTGGGGTCCCTCTGTAGAACCCTGACTTTGAACCTCTGACTCACACCCCCTGCCTGTTTTCTCATTTCTTGTCCCCCAAAATCAGCTAATCCCTCTGTTCTCTTTTGGCCCTTCCCCCCTGAAGAGGGGCAGGCCCTTCTGATTTGGTAGCTAGATCCTCAGTGGCAATCCATAGAATCATAGGACCGGAAGGGACCTCAAGAGGTCATCCAATGATGGAGATTCCACAACCGCCCTAGGCAATTTATTCCAGCGCTTAACCACTCTGACAGTCAGGAAGTTTTTCCTAATGTCCAACCTAAACTGCCCTAGCTGTAATTTAGGCCCATTGCTTCTTGTCCTATCCTCAGAGGTTAAGAACAATATTTTTTCTCCCTCCTCTCTGTAACAACCTTTTAAGTACTTGAAAATTGTTATGTCCCCCCTCAGTCTTCTCTTCTCCAGACTAAACAAACCCAGTTTTTTCAATCTTCTCTTATAGGTCATGTTTTCTAGACCTTTCATCATTTTTATTGCCCTACTCTGGACTTCCTCCAATTTGTCCACATCTTTCCTGAAATGTGGCACCCAGAACTGGGCACAATACTCCAGTTAAGGCCTAATCAGAGCGGAAGAATTACTTCTCATGTCTTGCTTACAATATTCCTGTTAATACATCCCAGAATGATGTTTGCTTTTTTTACAACAGTGTTGACTCATATTTAGCTTGCAATCCACTATGCCCCCCAGATCTCTTTCCACAGTACTCCTTCCTAGGCAGTCATTTCCCATTTTGTATGTGTGCAAGTGACTGTTCCTTCCTAAGTGGAGCATTTTGCATTTCTCCTTATTGAATTCCATCCTGTTTACTTCAGACCACTTCTCCAGTTTGTCCAGATCATTTTGAATTTTAATCCTATCCTCCAAGGCACTTGCAACCTCTCCAAGCTTGGTATCGTCTGCAAACTTTAAAAGTGAACTCTGTATGCCATTATTTAAATCATTAATGAAGATACTGAACAGAACCAGACCCACAACTGATCCTTACGGTTATGCCCTTCCAGCTTGACTGTGAATTACTGATAACTATTCTCTGGGAACGGTTTTCCAACTAGTTATGCACACATCCCTCTAGAAAACAGGAACCACATAGGGCACCAGAACAACAAGGAGTCTGGTGGCACCTTAAAGACTAACAGATTTATTTGGGCATAAGCTTTCGTGAGTAAAAACCTCACTTCTTCGGATGCACCAGGTACCATCTAGAGTTTTCTGCTTGGTGTCTCCATCCAGAACCCTGATTTTTACCCTTTGACTTCAGTCCCCTTCCTGTGTTTGCACTGGCTGCCCCCAGTACTTAATGGTGTTCTGGGTCTTGCGCTCCCCTCCCCTCACTTGAGGGGTGAACCTAGGCCTGCCCTTCCCAGAATCCAAACAGAGCTGGGGGAAGGTTGTACACAAAAGCACACACACACCCCGGTGGTTGGGGGGGCTGTTTGTGCTTGGCAGTCACTCCCTTCGGGGATGGGGTGTATGTGTATGGGGGGTGGGGTGTAGTTCAGTCTCTCCCCATGGAGATCTGGGGCGGGGGGGGGGGGCACAGCCGCTGCAGTATCACCGCCCCCCCCCGGGGTGGGTATCCGGCTGCGCACTGCAGGCTGGGGGAGCCCGGGCTGGGGCAGTGACGAGACGGGGGTCGCAGAGCGACACGCCCACGGGGATGCCCTGCTGGGGTGCGACTGTGCGGGGCGGGTCCCGTGTCCCCGGGGGTGCGGGAGTCACTGGCCCCGCTGCAGCCCCCGCACAGCGGGAGGGGGTCCCGGCCCCGGCCCCGTCTCCCCTGCAGGGCGAAGCGGTTACCGGGCCCGCACGCTGCAGGCTGGGCGGGGGGCCCTGCGCCGGGGTCGCGGGGGCGGCCTGGGTACTTTACCCGAGTCTCCCCCGGGCACGGACGGCGGCAGCGTCGCCGCGTACGCGGCAGCCACGGCAGCGCCCAGCGCCCCGGCGAAGCCACCCGCTCCATGGCGCTGGGGGCCCCGCTGCCTCCCAGGGCGGCTGCCGGGCTGGGGACCCATGTGCGG
Source organism: Trachemys scripta elegans (assembly GCF_013100865.1). NCBI lineage: Eukaryota > Metazoa > Chordata > Testudines > Emydidae > Trachemys > Trachemys scripta. The sequence continues at coordinate 11,078,872 of NC_048301.1, read as the reverse complement.
GCTCCAGGCAGCCCGCCCGCCGCTCCTTCCGGGAGAGCCGCGGGGCGGGGTGGGCGGTACCACTGCCGCAGGCCGCGCGGGTGGGCCCCACAAGGGTGGCGCCGTGGTCCGACCCTGGCCCCGCCTGCTCTCCCCCCACCCACCCCCCGTGTTGGTACATTCGGAGGGGGCGGGAAGGAGGGGAGGCCGCTGTCTCCCTGCGGTGGTGAGACGTACTGTGGGCGGGAAAAACCACTGAGCGGGGGGGGCCGGGAAAAACCACTGAGCGGGGGGAGCATAGAGGAGGCTGGAGCAGGGAGGAAAGGGGAGAGGAGATGGGGCGGGGAGGTAGACTGGAGGGAAGGAGGCGGGTAAGGAGAGAGAAGGGGCACAAGGAGGGAGTGGGGGAGGGGCACAAGGAGTGTGGGGGAGGGGAAAGACACTGGGGGAGGGGCACAAGGAGAGAGTGGGGGAGGGGAGAGCGACTGGGCAGGGGACAAGAAATGAGGGGGGCTAGGTGAGCTCAGGACTAGGCAGGGGAAAGGGTAGGGATTTAGTGGGGGTGCTGCGGGTACTGGTCTGGTCCAGTCAGGTATCTGGGCTCAGCTGTCACCTCCTCACCTCATCTCCTCCTCTGTGGCACATCTGGCCCTGCCCCGGCACATGCACCTGGTTGGTGGACGGCTCCTCACAGCTGCTTTGCCAGCCCCTCAGGCTGCAGGCTGAGCGAGCCCTGATTTACACCCGGGTGTGCCCAGCTGACAATGCCACAGGCCTTCCCCTCAACCCAGCGACAGGATCATCGGGAGCGCCATTCCTGCAGCTGTTAGAGCCTCCTGTCCCTCCACGGCAGCTCCTGTCCGTCATCTGTTCCTATCTGTCCTGCTGGCACAATCCTAGCTCAAGTCCGCTCCTTTCCTGCCTGGCTAATCTCCTCCCTGCTGGGCTACTCCTCTCCCATCTTCAGTTGGAGCAGAACAAAGCTGCCATGAGCATCACCCTCTCTCACCACTCTGATCACATCTCCCTCCCTCCTTCCCCACCATTATTATTAATGGCAGAAGAGGGGGTGTATAGGGTAAATTCAACAGCATCGTAGACAGCTGCACCCATATGGAGGTGGTTTGCTTGCAGTTGGTCCTGGTGCCTCACTCATCTCTCACTCGTGACTTCAAGCAGCTGCAAGTGCACAGTAGTGTCCTCACCCCTGGCACCTTGCCTCAGCTGACATGCTAAATCTAGTAAAGGTAACTAGCTGGGGCAACGCAAATGAAGGACATGACAGGTTCTCCAAGTGTATGCCCAGGAGTCGTGGTCAAACATTAGACCATAGAAACCAAAAGAAGAATGGAAATTTGGCCCCCTTGTCATTGAGCTGACAGATGGGGATTAAAGAAGAAGAAAGACAAAAGGGACCATTACATTCACGTGGTCTGAGTTCCTACATAGCATGGTCCATGGAACCTCGCCCTGTAATCTCTGCATCAAGCCCGTACCTTCTGTTTGAGCGACATCATAAATGTTATATGTACAGCGGTGGCATCTAGGATTCCAAGTAATGGATTAAGGCCCCATTGTGCTAGGTGCTGTACAAACACAACGTGTTCTTGAGTCTTTGCAGTGACGTCCTTTGGTTTTCTGCATCTCTTACAAATTCCTCCTGAATTTCTAAAGTATGCGAGAGCTCTGATTCTGCCTACACCACAGTTTGATTCCCTCCCACATCCCCTTCCATTCCCAAGCTTGTCCCCAAATGTCTCTTTTTCCTATCTTTATCTTCTTTCCCCAGCCTGATTTCAAACTTTTTATGATGCCTCTTAATATTGGAACATACTCCCAAATAACATACACTAAGGGTATCCCCATAACTTTGTCCTTCAAATCTCTTTTGGAAACACCTGCTCCTTGAAATTTACCAGTCTTACTGCCCCCTGCTACTCCGGTTGTTATACGTCCAGGTAACTGCCCTGCTTGCTACCCCATAACACCTTAGACAAGGTAGGCTCCTCGCATCTGACATACACATACACCTGTGTAAATCAGGAGTAAAATCAATGATGTTGCACTACTATTAGGAAGTGGGCAATCAGGGCCTTAGAGCAAAGATTCTGTTATGTGGTTTTTGTTTTGAGCATCTTACCCACTGAACAGTTAAGGTGCTAGACAAATAATAAGGATTTATGCCCTGAATGGGTATACGTTGTAAAATGCTGATCAAGGAAAGGATTGCAGGTTACAGTGTACAGAATATTAAAAACACCAGCTCACTATGTGGTAGTTGTTAGGGAAAGTAAATAGAATACTGAGAGGTATCGATAGAAGAACAAAACACATCTGCAGAAATCATTATGGGATCGTACAAAAGACTAGTGAGGCCATACCTGGAGTATAGAGGCAGATTAAAGAAGGGCTTTTGAATACAAATATAAAAGGTATAGAAGAGGGTAACGAGGATGATAAACAGTCTTATGGATTATATCTAAGTAGAGACGTTGGGAAAATTAGGTTTGCATTCATTAAAAAAGGAGATTAAGGATTGACATGATTGAAATACTGTATATCAAATTCTGAGGGGCACAAAGAAGATGGATACTGCAAGATCATTTTAGAGCATAACCAGCTCAGAAACAAGAGGACATGAATTGAAAGGAAGAAAGGTATTCAGGGAATTTAGGAGATATTTCTGTGCAGAGACAGCAAAAGGAGCTGCCAGTCTACCGTATTCAAACAGAAGTTAGGTTGTTAGAAGGAACTGGTATTTCAGGATATATACACTGGCTGAGTAAGATGAAGGGACCAAATGGCTGCCTTCCCTCCACAAGTGTTACTACTCTTTGGCTCCTTGGTCACCAAGTGAGCGTCAACATATTGAACTCCTTGGCCTGTTTCAGGTGTTACTGGATGAGGCTCATTGGGGAGAAAGAAAAAATAGGTTGCAGTCCTCAGCCAACCATTGTCACTTTGGTAATGAGAGCAATCATTGTTCTTGCACACATTGTAATGTAATGTTAGCAGCAAAGTGAATGGTCAGTTTGCTTATGTATCATAGAATATCAGGGTTAGAAGGGACCTCAGGAGGTCACCTAGTCCAACACCCTGCTCAAGGCAGGACCAATCCCCAGACAGATTTTTGCCCCAGATCCCTAAATGGCCCCCTCGAGGATTGAACTCACAACCCTGGGTTTAGTAGGCCAATGCTCAAAACACTGAGCTATCTTTCCCCGCAGGGGAGGCTCTTTTGCTGAAGTGTTTTTCACTGCAGTATTTTTGTTTCTTTGTATTTAATTTGGAAAAGGCATCAACTGATAATGTTAATCATGAGTGATTACATTACTACCACACCATCAATACCTAAGTATACAGTAGGACAGTAGTTCTCAACCAGGGGTCTGAGGCCCTCTGGGGGGGGGGGGGAGGGGGCGCCATGAGCAGGTTTCAGGGGGGCCGCCAAGCAGGGCTGGCATTAGACTCACTGGGGCCCAAGGCAGAAAGCCGAAGCCCTGCTGCATGGGATTGAAGCCCAGACCCTGAGCCCTGCCACCTGGGACTGAAGCCGAAACCTGAGCCATGTAGCTTCATGGGGGTCCCTGTGGGATGAGGCCGCAGGCAACTGCCCTGCTTGCTACCCCATAACACTAGTCCTGGCTTTTATATGCAGAAAACCAGTTCTTGTGGCACAGGGGGGCTGTAGAGTTTCATAGTATGTTGGGGGGGGCTCAGAAAGAAAAAGGTTGAGAACTGAGAACCCCTACTGTAGGATATGGTAAGGACAAACTGTTCTTTAATTGTCCTATAAGTTATATTTGTCATGCAAAAGCTACAGCTTTTAGAGCACCAGTAACAACGTAGGTTGATCCAGCATTGGCGGGCAGGCTCGTAGAAGCCTTTATCTTACTGAATAAATACTACATTTTCAAGGCCAGGATTACAAACATATCTTCACTGTCAGCCCATGCAGTTTGGAGAGTGGGTTTACATTTTGATTCAGAAAACTGAAATGTGGTGATCAATGATGTTTGACTTTGGGCCTGATCTTGCACTTCTTTCTCAGACATCACACCCGCTGAGGTCAATAGGAGTTTTACCAGAGCAAGATCTGCAGGACTATTTTCATTTTGACCAATGCTATGAGCTATGCAGTTTTTACCAATGCATTTTGTTTGGGCACAAAATGATGTTCCTGAACCAAAATATTTCATCTGAATACCCTTGAACTCATCTCAGTGTTCCTGAACAACTCAAACCAGCCCCCTGGATTTTAGGGAAGTTTAGATTTGAACTTTGGAACATAAATCCATTTCTACTAAAAAGAATACTCAAATTAAAAGCACAAAGACAACTGAAAACCTTTCCAGATATGTCCTCGTGCTGTACGCATTGGTAAAAATTCTGGATGTGGCACTAGAGCATCCTCTAGTGGTAGGTAAGCAAAGTACATATTTCTGGTTGTGTACAGTTTGAATGCTATGAAATGCGTTCTGTGTTTAACAGGAGGGTATTCCTTTTATTTCTCCTGTTACAATAAAGCACCTTCATACTTTTCTCTCAGCATATTAGGAAATATCCAAGGCAAAAAGAAAGTAAACAGGAATTTGTAAAGTAATTTAAAACACAGCTTGAGAACACATCTCCAAAATGGTTATGTACTTAGTTCTTTTTATCTATTGTAGATTTACTCATGAAAGACACAGTTTAGAAGAGGCAGGAGACAGAAAGGGAAGAGTAATACTTAAAGCAAATTCTCTTCACCCATGGCAGTGTCATTACAAAGTTGAATGAGCACAATTATTGCAAATAAACAAAAACAATGGACCAGAACCAGTTTTACATAAGAAAATACTGAAATGCTATTCAATTAGTCCAAAGCTTTAGTTAAACCTTTTCTTTTGCCCATCAGGTGATAACGTTAATACAGAAAGCACTCAACTGCTGTACTTGTGTAATAGTCAGCATCCATTTAATGACCTTACATATAGACGCATTCAACAAAGCTTCAATATTGTCATCATTGGACTGGTGCAAGAATTTAAGTAGCAAAAGTTAACTAGCCAGCCCATTCTTAATTGTTAACCGTATCCTTATACAATAAAAGCACCTACTAGTGAACAATTGTAACAATATAAATAAACATTGCTTATTTAAACAAGACATTTAACATTATGTGGTACTGATACTGAAAATACTGTTTTAAAAGAACTAGCGAGATTATTTTTGAGTTTAATTTGTTTCAATAAGCATCAGTTTTGCAGCTCAGATAACACATGTGACTGACTGAACTATTTTGACATGCTGCAAGTTGTCCCTGACCCAAAAGCAACCGATAGACTGAACAAACGAGTGTGGTTGAAATGTCTCAACAAGCATCATTCTGACCCCACCCACAAGAAGTTGTCTTTGATCTTGGGTCCCAATCCTGCAAACAGCTATGCATGTGCTTAGCTTTACATGTGTGTGCAGCCTCAATGGGACTACTCGTATGTGTAAAACTAAGAGCACGCATCAGTGTTTGTGGGATTGGGGCCTAGTTTGTTATATATGTTTTGTGATATTTCCGTAACCAATTTAAACCTCCCCTTACAACATGAAATAGGTTAACCTCAGAGGGGTAGCTGTGTTAGTCTGGATCTGTAAAAAGCAAGAGAGTCCTATGGCACCTTTAAGACTAACAGATGTATTGGAGCATAAGCTTTCATGGGTGAATGCCCACTTAACCTCATTTCTCTAGAGGCAAATTTTATTTTCCATAATTTTGCAACTTCATAAAATCTGCTTCATGGTCTTCTTGTTGTGTACTACAAATGACTTCTTGTGTGCAGCTCTTTACATGTATCTCAATTATGGGCCTGATTTTCAGAGGTGCTGAGCTGTCACATTTCTCATTGGCTCAGTTGGAGTTTTGAAAACTCAACATTTTTGAAAATCAGGCCTTACATTTTTACATCTGATTTCCGTAGCCATGTGTAACTTAGTTTTCCGCATGCCTTAGTTAAATAATTTAGAGCCCGATCCTGATGTCTGATCTACACAGACAGAGCCCCGTTGACTTCAGTGGCACTCCATATGGGCTTAAGCATGTGCCCACATAGATCAGGTTGCAGGATCATGGTCTTTGATGGCAAAAGAACTGACCATTTCCAGCTGCAACAAATAAGATCTAGTGATTCTCAACCAGGGGTACACGTACCCCTGGGCGTATGCAATGGTCTTCCAGCAGGTACATCAACTCATCCAGATATTTGCCTGGTTTTACAATAGGCTATATAAAAAGCACGAACGAAGTCAGTACAAACTAAAATTTCCTACAGATGGTGACTTGTTTATACTGCTCTATATACAGTACTATACACTGAAATGTAAATACAATATTTATATTCCAATTGATTTACTTTATAATGATATGGTAAAAATAAGAAGGTAAGCAATTTTTCTGTAAGCGTGCTGTGACACTTGTATTTTTATGTAAACAAGTAGTTTTTAAGTGAGGCAAAACTTGGGGATACACAAGATAAATCAGACTCCTGATAGAGGTACAGTTGTCTGGAAAGGTTGAGAGCCACTGATCTAATGAACAAAGCAAGATTATTGGAAATAGATACCTAAAATCCCCATAATCCTCAAGAGGCCAAACCCGGCTTGCTTTACTCATGTGAGTAGTTCCATTGAAGCCAGTGGGACAATTCACATGAGTAAGAATTTATCACAGTATAATCAGCCACTCTTTCTTACCAGGTTTCAGTGTGGTAGACGTGTTAGTCTGTATCAGCAAAAACAATGAGGAGTCCTTGTGGCAACTTAGGCCTGATCTACACTGGGGGGGGGGGGGGGAATTGATCTAAGATATGCAATTTCAGCTACAAGAATAGCATAGCTGAAGTCGACGTATCTTAGATTGACTTAGAATCACTTACTTTGCGTCCTCGCGGCGCGGGATCGACGGCCAAGGCTCCCCCGTCGACTTTGCTTCCGCCTCTCGCCGAGCTGGAGTTCAGCAGTCGACGGGAGAGCGATTGGGGATCGATTTATCGCGTCTACACTACACACGATAAATCGATCCCTGATAGATCGATCACTACCCGCCGATCCGGCGGGTAGTGTAGACATACCCTTAGAGACTAACAAATTTATTTGGGCATAAGCTTTCGTGGGCTAAAACCCACTACAAAAACTAATTTCCCCCTGCTGATACTCACACCTTCTTGTCAGCTGTTTGAAATGTGCCATCTTGATTACATTGGCCTCATTAGCACTACAAAAGTGATTTTTTCCCCTCCTTTGGTATTCACGCCTTCTTGTCAACTGTTGAGACTAGCCCACTTCCACCTTAATTGAATTGGCTCATTAGCACTGACCCCCACTTGGTAAGGCAACTCCCATCTTTTCATGGGCTGTGTATTTATACCTGCCTACTGTATTTTCCACTCCATGCATCTGATGAAGTGGGTTTTAGCCCATGAAAGCTTATGCCGAAATAAATTTGTTAGTCTCTAAGGAGGCACAAGGGCTCCTCATTGTTCTTTCTTACCAGATTCAGTGGTGCAATGCCAGTTTACAGCAGCTGAGGATCTGGCCCACCAAATTTAATATGATGTTAGACAGATAAATGCAATTATTTTCAAAAGATCCCCAATTCTTCTGACCTGCGCTTTATGGGTGAAATTCATTCCTGTTCAAAGAATCAGCACTTAAGCCCCCAAAATAGGGTGAAGTAGGATTTAAGTGGTACATTAGCCTTGTGCTGTTACTCCGCACACGGAGTGAGTTTCATCCAGGGACGACAGTTACATTCCCTCAAGAATCATTCTCCCCTAGAATCATAGGGTTAGAAGGGACCGCAAGGGTCATCTAGTCTAACCCCCTGTCACAATGTAGGATTTGTTGTGTCTAACCCATCCAAGACAGATGGCTCCAGCCTCCTTTTGAAAACATCCAGTGAAGGAGAATCCACAACTTCCCGAGGCGTCGGTGCCATTGTCCTACTGTTCTTCCAGTTAGGAAGTTTTTCCTGAGATTTAATCTAAATCTGCTGTGCTGTAGTTTGAACCCATTGCCTCTTGTCCTGCTGTCTATGGCAAAAGAGAACAACTTTTCTCCATCTTTTTTACGGCAGCCTTTCAAGTATTTGAAGACTGCTGTCATGTCCCCCCTCAATCTCCTTTTTTTCAAACTAAACATACCCAGTTCCTTCAGCCTTTGCTCATATGGCTGCATTCCATCTCTTTGATCATTTTTGTTGCTGCCTCTGGATCCTTTCCAGTTTCTCCACATCCTTTCTAGACATTCTGACCAAAATTGAACACAGCGCTCCAGCTGAGGCCTAACCAGCGCCGAGTAGAGCGGTATTATCACCTCCCGTGACTTGCAGGCTACGCCTCTGTTAACGCAACCCAAAACTGCATTTGCTTGTTTCGCAACAGCATCGCATTGCTGAATCACGTTGCGGTTGTGATCCACCACAACTTCCAGACAGGGCCGGCTCCAGGCACCAGCTTAACAAGCAGTTGCTTGGGGCGGCCAAGGGAGAGGGGCGGCACCTGCGGCAATTCGGGGGCGGTCAAGGGAGAGGGGCGGCACCTGCGGCAATTCGGGGACGGCAGGTCCCTCACTCCCTCTAGGAGCGAAGGACCTGCCGCTGAACTGCCACCACCGATCGCGGCTTTTTTTTTTTTTTTTGCGCTTGGGGCGGCAGAAATGCTGGAGCCGGCCCTGCTTCCAGATCCTTCTCAGCAGTGCTGCTGCCAAGCCAGTTTCCCCCCCACTCTGTATTTGTGCATTTTGTTTTTCTTCCCTAAGTGTAGCACCTTACATTTGTCGTTGTTAAATTTCAGTTTATCTACTTGTGTTCACTGCTGTCTTTGCCAGACCCTCCTCTACATTTGCTCACCATATTTGTGCTGTGTTCTGGTTGAGTTTAAAACCCTGATCCTACAGTTGCTGGTTCAGTGCCTTGGATTGTAAAGCTTCTCCAGGCTTACTATTTTGTCTGTTACCTGTTTGGAAAGTCCTGGAGCTCCAAAGTCAATTCAATAAAATCTGAGTCCTCCGTCAAAGCCATTATATTTGACACCGTCCCTTGCTGCAAGGCCAATGATTATTTCTTCTACCTTCTCCCCTAAGCCATCCTGTCATATTAAGGTTCATGGCCAGGGTCATATGGAGTAGGAAATGTATCCAAATCTGGTGTAATATGTGCTTATGGAGGATGTTAAGAACAGTCTGTAAAGTTTTTCTACTTAGCATGAGGATGATGTGGGAGACTTCTTATCAACCCTACCGAGGTCTTAGCACAAAGCATCCCATAGCCTATAAACCATGCACTCTGAAGTATAAGAAGCAAAACTTCCCACTAACACTGCAAACTGTCCCATGCGAGAATAGGAGTCCTATGACCTTAGGGTCCCCTTCAGCTGCAGGCTTGGCAGCATTGTCTCAAGAGCACTGGGGGAATACATTTCGAGAAATATAGACAGTGCTGCCATCTCTGCCTAAAGTCAAGGTTGCCTGAGACTTTCCCCTGGAAGACTCTGTTCTCAGTTGCTTATAACTTCATCAAACTTTAATTGTTTGGGCTGAAATGTTCCATGCCAGCTATCCATCTCAGACTCTTTTTGGAAAGTTTCAGCTAAAACAGCACAGCTGCTTCTGAGGGTGAGGATAGAGAAAAATACCTGGGTTTGCCCATGTTAACACTCTCATAACATTTTGTTGGGACGCTCTAGTGCCTCCATCTTTTGAAGCAGGGACTTGGAATTTGGTGTGGAAGGTCCCCTGCTGTCAGAGAAGTGCCTTTTGCTCTCCCCACATGAAAACTTGTGCAAGTTAAAAGCTTCCAAAAAAACCAACCAAACAAAAAGCCCACTCAACTTGGAGTTTGGCAGCTACATTCCCTGAAGATACCAGTTGCACCAAGTGTACTTCAACCCCTATGCACCACCTCAGAGTGATTAAGCATGCTCCAACCCAAGACTCCAAGGTCTGTGCAGGACTCTCCCTCCTCTCGGCAACCAGAGAGCTGCTGGGGCACTGGGTACAGGAACTGAGAGCAGGGAGACTGTCTTTCCTGTGCTTTCAATGATCGCCCTGCTGGTGCCCAGGCAGCGAGGAGGGGAAGGAGAAAATGCCTGATATAATGCAGATGGGTGAGAAATGAGAGAGGGGGTGGATGAGGCAGGAGCAAGGAGATGGAGAAGGGGAGGGGCGGCAGATAAGAGCAGAGTGGGACAGGTGCTGGGTGGGGTAGACTTAAGGAGATTGGGATAAAAGCAGAGGGGACCATGCAGGTGTCATAGGGGCAGAAAGGCATATCCACTAAAGGCTACTCCCGTCCAAAACCTGGCATTGAACCCAGGAGACTGGAGTTTCTACATTCCTCTGTTGTCAGCAATAGCTGTGACAATTGCTGGCAAAGCTTATGTCTCAGCCCCCTCTAGTGGCTGGTCCACATAGAGGATAACAGTATACTACTACTACCAGTTATTTGATTAGGTCGAGCTGCAGAGGTCTGTGCAGACGGGGTATGGTGTCTGCTACAGACCACCAGATCACACTAGGAAGCAGCATGACCGCTCTCCTATGCACCTATCTATAATGTGTTGGGAAAAGAAGTTGCATGATCACAGGAGACTTCAATTTGAGTGACATATGTGGGAGGTCTCAGGCTGCCAGCACTAAAACACCCTTGGAATTTGTAACTTATTATATATGACAATTTCCTAACTCAAAAAAGTGTTGCAGTCAACACGGGGGAATTCTTTATTAGATCTTGTCCTAACGGATTAAGAGGAACTAATCAATAATCACAGAACTAAACATTAATGGTAGTGTAGGTACAAATTGCCCTGACTTGATCACATTTATCACGTGGAAGCAAAATAAAGTCCAGACCAGCAATATATATACTTGGTGCTTCAGTAGGGTCAATTTCACAAAGTGGACAACAATGATGAGGCAAATCAACTAGGAGGAAGAATTTAATCAGAAAAATGTGAATGATAATTGGGAATCATGTAAGAATTCCTTACTAGATGCCCCAAAAGCCATAATCCAACAACTGAGGAAGAAGTCCTGCTGGTTAAAAAAAATCCTGGTTTAGAGGGGAAGTGAAGGCAGCTATATATTTTTTTTAAATGTAACAAATGGAAGAAAAGAGAATTTGATAGTAAAGAATATAAATCAGAAGTTAGAAATGGTAGAAAATTGATAAGGGAAGCAAAGGGACATACGGAGCACTCTCTGGCCAGCAGAGTTAAGGATAAGAAGGAGATTTTAAATATATTAGGAACAAAAAAATAATCCGGAGAGTGGCGTAAGTCCATTACTAGATGGAAATGGTAGAATTATCAATAAAAATGTAGAAAAGGCAAAAGTGTTCAATAAATATTTCTGTTCTGTATTTGGGAAAAACACATGATGTAGTCTGATCATACAGTGATGATAATACTCATTCCATTCCATTAGTATCACAGGAGGATGTTAAATGGAAGCTATCAAAGTTAGACATTTTTAAATCAGCAGGTCCAGATAATTTGAATCTAAGAGTTTTTAAAGAGCTGGCCAAGGAGCTTCTTGGACCATTAATGTTGATTTTCAATAAATCTTGGAGCACTAGGGAAGTTCCAGAAGAGTGGGAAAAAGTTAATATAATGTTGTGCCAATTTTTAAAAAGAGTAAATGGGATGTCCCATTCATAGGCCTGTGAGCCTGACATCAATCCTAGGCAAGATAGTAGCTGATACAGGACTTGATTAATAAAGTAATAAAGGAGGGTAATATAATTAATACAAATCAACGTGGGTTTATGGAAAATAGATCCTGTCAAACTAACTTAATTTTTTAAAAATGAGATTACAGGTTTGGTTGATAAAGGTAATAAAGTTGATGTAGTATACTTAGACTTCTGTAAGGCATTTAAACCTGATACCACATGAGATTTTGATTAAAAAACTAGAGTGATATAAAAGTAGCTTGGGACACATTAAATGGATTAAAAACTGGCTGACAGTTCCCAAAATGTAAATGGGGAATCGTTATTGAACGGGTATGTTCCCAGCAGGGTCCTTCTGGGATCAGTTCTTGACCCTATGCTATTTTAACATTTTTATTAATGACCTGGAAGAAAACATAAAATCATCACTGATAAAGTTTTCAGAGGACACAAAAATTGGGGGAATGGTAAACAATCAAGAGGACAGGTCACTGATATAGAGAAATCTGGTTCACTTGGTAAACTGGGCACAAGAAAATAATACACATTTTAATACAGCTAAATATAAATGCATGCAACTAGGAACAAAGAATGTCAGCCATACTGACAGGATGGGGGACTCTACCCTGGGAAGCAGTGACTCTGAAAAAGATTTGGAGGTCATGTGGATAAGCTAAATATGAGCGCTCAGAGTGACACTGCAGCCAAAAGAGCTAATGCGATCCTGGGATGCACAAACAGGGAAATCTCAAGTAGGAGCAGAGAGGTTATTTTACCTCTGTATTTGGTTCTTGTCCAACTGCTGCTGGAATATTGTGTCCAGTTCTGGTGCCCACAAGTCAAGAAGGACGTTGATAAATTGGAGAGGGTTCAGAGAAGAGCCATGAGAATGATTAAAGGATTAGAAAACCTGCCTTACAGTGATAGACTCAAAGAGTTCACACTATTAAACTTAACAAAGAACGTTAAAGGCTGACTTGATTACAGTCTAAGTTCTACATAGGGAATAAATATTTGATAATGGGCGCTTCAATCTCGCAGAGAAAGGTACAACATTATCCAATGTCTAGAAGTTGGAGCTAAACAAAGTCAGACGGGAAATAAGGCATAAATTCAGTGAAGATAATTAGCTGTTGGAACAATTTATCAAGGGTCGAGGTGGATTCTGCATCCCTGACAATTTTAAAAATCAAGGTTGGGTGTTACTCATAAGATCTTCTCTAGAAGTTATTTTGGGAAGTTCTATCTGACTAGATGATCTCAGTGGTCTCCTCTGGTCTTGGAATCTGAACCTAGGGAAGGAGTAAACCTGGTGATGACCCAAGATGGTATTCAATATGGTTCCACATGATAGAAATTTGGGCTATTTAAGTATTTGGGCTTAATATAAGGGTATCTGGTACAGCCTAATGACCCGTTGTATACAGGAGGTCATATTAGATGATCTGATGGTCTCTTTTGGCCTTAACTCTATGAAATTGACATTCTGTTTTTTCATGTTGTTCGTTTTTAAATAGGAAATCACACAATAACCCTAAGTTAAAGGACGTTAAGATTGAAAAGTCAAACCCTCAAAACTTAGGACGTGCCAGAATTAAGGTTGCCAGTGCAATCTTAATTCACTCCCTTGTACAAATATATTGTGATACTGTCTTTACATAATCACATACTATTTTTTCCGGAGGACCCTTCCCTCATTCGGTGCAATGGATGGATGATGCTCCGGGAATGAATTAGGGTTCTGTAGTTAACGAAACTGCCACGAAGTTCTTATGTGATGCTGGGTAGGAGACTTAAACCATACTTTCAACATGTGATCACTAATTGTGTGTTCCTCATTTTCTGGATGCCCACCTTGTGACCTTGGCATATGATTTGCAGAAGTGCTAAGCATGCACAGCTGGCACTAAAGTTAATGAGAGCAGTGCTTTGAACATATGAGCTGCTATATAATGCTAAGGTCTCTGAAAAATCAAGCCTTTAGGCATCTCAAATTGGGCACCTAAAATCTGTGTCTCAGTGCCTCATCTGAGAAATGGGGATAGTACCACTCTCTCACACCACAGGGATGTTGTGAAGATGAATTCATTAAGGGCTGTGAAGCACTCAGATGTTACAGTATAGAACACTATAGAAAAGCCCAGAAGGAAATTAATAATTCTATATTCAGAGCAGGGTTTGAATAGTGAGCAGTAAATAAGGCCTGAGGCCACACATTGAACAATGAGGATAAAACACAACATTGAATAGTTATCCAGTCAGTGATAACCATCCATCTCGTGCCCTGAATGAGGCCAGGTTTCCATGGGGAAAAAAATAGTATGTGATCATGTAATTAAAGACTGTTTCAGGCAACCTTAATCCTGGCATTTCCTAACTTTTTGAGTACTTGACTTTGCAACCTTAACATTCTTTGAACAAGTTTTTATGCAATATAACAATACAATGGCTCCTCTCAATCATCAAATAGGTGTTAACAAGTATGCCATTAAAAGAACCTTTAACATAAAGCCAGGAACCAAGGCCTTTGCAGGAGATGGGGATATTTCCTAGAGCAGTTATTTCAAGCATGGACAAAAGGAAATACCATTATGTTGTGCCTCTAGGTTAAGTAATGAACCTAAGGTCATGTCTATACATACAGTGCTGTGGCTGTACCAATGCACCTGTGCCGCTCTAGCACGTACAATGAAGATGGGAGAGAGCTCTCTCATCAGCATAATAAAACCACCTCCGCGAGCAGCAGAAGCTCTGTCAGTGGAAGAAGCTCTCCCATTAACATAGCACTGTGCACACAAGCGCTTCTGTTGGGGTAACATATGTCACCCAGGGCAGTGTAGACATAGCCTTGGAGACCAAACGCTGTATCTAATATTCATTAATAGGGAAGCAGCTTCCACCTGCATTTAAGAACCCAGGGTAGGACAGTCTCACGGTGTTACAGGAGTGAGGCATCAGTTCAAAGTCTGCTTATGATAAAGCCCCTGAACTGCTGTTACTTATAATTTAAGAGCTGCTAACTTCACCTCTGCTTTTTGTGCCATGGCACATTCTGGGTCCTCACAAGCCAAAATGAGAAAAAGGAATCTCATTTTTCAAATGCTGGAACTGCTGGTGCAGAAAATAACTAAATGCTAGGGATCAAACCCTGCCTTCAGTTACACTAGCATAAATCTGATGTAATTCACTGACTTTGGTTGAGTTCCTCTCCAGATTTGGTGTAACCATGAGCAGAATTTGGACCTCACTGTTTTTCTGTGGCATTAAGGTCTTTAAGGGGAATCCTACAAAAGATTTAGCCGGGAACAAAATCTCCAGTATTGCACAAATCTATCAGAACTCCGTATTATAAAAGAGTGCACGTACACGCTCAAGCTTCTTGCACTGGAGTGAGGGGCTTCCCTTTAGGGTGGCCAGTGCTCCCGGAATCAGAATTGAGCTGCCGGTGGCTACTGAAACCGATCCGGGAGATTTTAATAGGCGGCACAGCAGGGCTAAGGCAGGCTCCCTACCTGCCCTGGATCTGTGCGGCTCCCGGAAGCAGCCAGCATATCCAGTTCCTAGGCACAGCAGCAGCCAGTGGGGGTCTCTACACGCTGCCCCTTCCCGAGTGCCGACTCCGGAACTCCCTGGTGGCTGTGGTTCCCGGCCAATGGGAGCTGCGGGGCTGGTGCCTGCAGGCAGAGGCAGCACCCAGAGCTCCTGGCCACCCCTGAGCCTAGGAGCCAGACATGCCGGTCGCTTCCGGGAGCCAACCAACATAAGCGCTGCCCGACCATAGCCCACACCCTTCACCCCATCCTGCACCCCAACCCCCTGCCCCAGCCCTGAGCCTCCTTCCCAGAGCCCACACCCCAACCCCAACCCCCTGCCCCAGGATCAGCCCGGAACCCCCTCCCACATTCTGAACCCCTTGACCCCACACCCCAGCCCAGAGCCTGCACCCCCTCCTGCATCCCAACCACCTGCCCCAGCCCCGTGAAAGTGAGTGAGGGTGGGGGAGAGCGAGCGACGGACAGGGGGAGATGGAGTGAGCAGGGGGGCAGGGCCTCAGAGAAGGATGGGGCAAGGGTGTTTGGGTTTGTGCAATTAGACAGTTGGGAACCCTAATTCTCTTGCAGAAGCCACAGTGCATGTAGGTTTGTGAGTGAGACATTAGATAGAAGAAACACAATATGGGTGTCATGATCTAGAATGATAGACCCCCCTACTAGACCTCCCCGTCACAGGGGTGTCTGTGGTGCAAGTGGTGTAGTCATGCCGAGGCCCAACCAGCAGTGGGCCCCTACTGGGAAGTGCTTACCCCCCTCCCAGCTGCTCCCCACCCTTGGCAACTGCAAAGCAGGCACTGAGCAGCTGGAGACAGCGCCTGGCTAATCACGCTGTAGGCCCTGTTGCCCCGGCAATCCCTGGTCCCTGCCACCACCTCACGCTGCGGCTGCTACTTCAGCAACAAGGAAATCATCCAGGAAAGTGCCCGGGAGGACTAGGTAAGTGGAGATTGCTGGAGGCCAGGTGGGCAGTGCAGGGGATGGGCTGGGAGTGTGTGGGGCCAGGCAGAAGGTGCCTGGGTTCTGCTGTGGTTGAGCTGAGCAGTTCCAGGGGTAGTGGGCAGATAGGGAGCTGGTCCCCAGCCCTGGGGTGGAGGATAAGCAGACTGGTGGAAGGGGACCTTAACCCCCCAACCTGTTTTTGCACCAGGCCCTCTGGGGCCTTGTTACACCACTGATCCCTATGATGCTGCCAAGGACAGTGGTGTAGGTTATTCATCATGTAAGCACCAGCCACATACATTAGAACTACCCAGGGGCTAATCCAACCAGCAGGGATGACATTTGAGAGATGCGTACACTTCTTCTTTTTCATGAACCTTCTGGATTTTTGCATCCAGACCCATGATAATACCAGCTTCCTGAAACTTGTGTGGGAAAAGGGCCATTTCATGACCTTCCCAAGCAAACCACATGTGGATGTCCACATGGGCAGCAGATAATGGAGGCTGGGGGAAGCTAAGCCCCCCCCCAAACCTCCACTAATGCTCCCTGCCACAGACCTAGGGCCAGGCTGTGGTGGGGCTCCGAGCTCCTTGGGGCAGCCCAGGCTCAGGGCTTGGCCTGGGTTCGGAGCTTCTCTGGGCGCTGGCTGGGGCTTGGGGCTGCTCCAGGTGCTAGCCAGCCCAGGCTCAGGGTGCTCTGGGCATTGGCAGGCCAGCCACGGTTCGAGGCTGCTTTGGGTGCTGGTGGGCCGGCGGGCCAGCCAGTGAGAGCAGAGCGGGGGCAGAAGGGGTGGGGTGATGGTGGAATGGGCGGAGTCTCAGGCAAAAGGGGCGGAGCAAGGGGCTAGCCTCCCCGAACAGGGAGTGGATACACGGCCCATGGATGTCATGTAAAATCTACAGGAGCCTTTCATGAACCCATCTACATAGTTATCTAATAAGTTCTCTTTTGCAGCTCATTAGCTGACAACAATATCAGAAAAACTATGAACGAAACCTTTTACAATGTATTTAGCATTAGTACACAAATAGCTTAGAAACATTAGCCCTTCAGTTCTGTGGGATAGGGCATTGCTCTTATCCCCATTTTACAAATGGGGAACAGAGAGACAAAGTGACTCATACAGGGTCACAGAGGAAGTCTGTGGCAAAGGAAATAATTGAACCTAGATTTCCCCAGCTCCCAAACCACAGGATCATCTTTCCTCACTGATCCCAAAGCACGTTATACAGATGACAAATATCATTATCCCATTTCACAATGAGGAAACAGAGAGGTGCAGAGACTTTCCCAAGGCTTACCCAGCAGGCCAGTAGCAGAGTTGAATACAACCCAGGTCTCCTGTGTCCAAGACCAGTACTTACTCCACTAGGCCGCACTGACTCCAGGCAAGCGGCTATCGACTTTAATTTGCCCCATGGGAATGGAGAGCACAGCATCATGCAGATTAGGCTCACAGTTACCTGATCTCCAGTTAAAACTGGACAAACATCAACAGGCATATCGCACCAGAGGGAACGGGGAACATTAATTCTCCGAGAACATAATTTTTTTTAAAAATGAGAAACAACTGGAGCAAAAACTTTCTTATTTTCCCATAAGGGACCTTTTATTTTTAGAGCAGAGAATTCCAGATTAATTCCTCAGTTACCAGATCTATTTCTTATGAGCGGAAGCAGAGCACTGGGACAGCAATACAGCCTTATGGCTAACAGATGTCCTTCCGTTGTGCATCTGATCACAGAAAAAGACAGTGCCATAAAGTCCACGGGGCCTGATTCTCCTCCGAGACCACCGCACCTTAGCAGAGATGCCGCTGAAGTTACACAGGTGTAAAAGCTTGCAGAAGCAAGAGGAGCGTAAGACCCCCATGTCACTAGCTGCAAGCAGCCTCTTTAATCCCCTGCCTCTATAATCAGTTTTAAAATGGCCATCAAATCTTTCCTTTGCCACTAATTGAAAAAGTGATGTCAGCAATAATCTGCTGCCCCTGTTTATCTCCATATATTTGGACAGTCTCTGCTAATGCATTGTTTCATAAACATATGTTCTAACACACATACAAAAAGAGAAAGTCCCCAACTCCCTGCACCCGTTACGGAGACTAAATGCTTTAAATATTACTTTTAATACTAATGTCAGATTATTAAAAACATAATCCAGTCTACTGATTGGACCGCATGTAAGCAGGAGGATAAGAGGGTTTCTATCCAAGCATTAACACATTTCATGTAGAGCAAAGCCACTTTCTTCCTACTAAAACATAAGGTCATGAACTAATAGGAGCTGTACTTCAAGTGAAGCTTTTTATTAATTATTATTATTATTATATATAAATAGTTTAGTGAAAGTTTATCTGTCAAATGGACTAATATTTGTTGTGCTATAGCAGAGCAAACAAGAACCAACTGTAATTTATGTAAAATTTTGCTATTTTGCTCTTAAAGGCCTATCCGGGCTCTTAAAAACATGTATGTTTAAATAGAACAGAGACCAACACTAAGAAGCACTCAGCCCAAAGCAGCTTTATTTAAATGTGTTGTAAGAGACTAAAATAAAGTAAGCTACCTAAATCTCTCAAAGATGGACCGATAAAGGGAGAAGGGCTCTGACCCCAGATGCTTTTCTCCCTCCTGAAAGGGTGGTGTTGCTCTTTTTATTTTTAATTCTCTTCCACCTCTTTCGTTTTCGCTGACTTTCTCTCTCTCCTTAGGGACTAGCCCATACATCTGTTTCTGCCCAAGCAAATGCCCATTCTCCTGGACTGTTTGGCAGAGGAGGCTGGGGGGGCAGTGTTGTTGGCATCCTTGTCCTAGCGAGTGAGCTTGTCACCTCTCCATTCTGCTCGGCTTCTGCCAGCCTAGCGCCTGGCAACCTGAGCATGCCCTCGGACCTGGTTGTTTTCCTAATTCCCAGTGCAGTGGCTTGCACTGGTTCCAAAGACTAGCTCACTGCTCCCGCCTCCTTCGGATTGAAACGGGAGAGTGATCTGGAAAACCGGAGCAGCTAGTAATACTGGATATACCCAGAAAGGGTCTAGTTTTTATGGATCCAATATGTTGGCCGAAACTCCATTTTAAAACAGACAAAATGCACGGCTATCTGAAGTTAGCTAAGGCCAGCTGAGTGACCCAATTGCAGCTCATTTAATTGCTTAACTAGGGCTTCAGAGTCTGGCAGAGGTTTCTGAAGCCAAGGCCTTGGATCATGAAAGCAGAGAGGTCTCTTTCTCTCTGCTTAAAGCACTTGCTTCTAACTGATCTATTGAGTGACTCTAGCACCCGGGTCCGTTCTAGTCTCCTGAGTCAGTTGCTGGGGTTGCCACTGGCAGGAAGGGAAACCCGGGGTCAGAGTGAGCAAAGGGGGATGTAGCCACGCATGTTGGTGCCCTGTGGGAGCTGGCCCCGCAGATTCCAGCCACTGCCAGTGCTTTAAGCTTCATAAACAGGCATCTGCAACCAAAATGAGATTTACAGCAAATAAATTTTGTACATTCAGAGAGGGGGAAAAAAGTCTCCACAGATGCACAGGATCAGCATAATGTGCATATGCTCATTACAGTTCGAATTCAGATTGAAAGATAGGTTACTTGCATGCAGGATAGGAGGGAAAAAACTAGACCACCCCCATTCCCTCCCCTGTAACGTCCCTCATTACAAAGGTCCTGTTTAGCTTAGATGCATCAGAGATCATTTTTATTATCAGCTTTTCCATATGGACCTTTTCTATGTTAAGGCACATACTAACAGGATGGTCCAGTGGTTAGGCACTAGCTCAGGACTTGGGAGAGCTGCAGTCAAGTCCCTGCTCTGCCACAGCCTTCCTGTGTGGCCCTGGGCAAGTCACTTAGTCTCACTGTGCCTCAGTTTCCCATCTGCACAATACCTACGTGAAGTTAAAATTTTGAGGCACTCAGATACTATGGTAACATGAACCATATAAGTGGACTTATTTAGATAGAGACTTAAGGAAGGGTCCTTTTCAGTCTAAGCTAAAACGGTGCTTCATAAAGAAAGGCAGGACTTTATAAATAAAAAGATGCTCCTGTGTTTAAGCACCGGACTGGGACTCAGGGGAGCTGGGTTCTGTTCCTGGCTCCTCTACAGGTTCCCCCTGAAACCTCGGCACAGTCACTTTTGTTCTCTGTGCCTCATTTGCACCCTGGGTATGTCTACATTGCAGCTGGGAGCGAACCTCCCAGCCTGGGAAGACAGCCTCGTGCTCCCTTCCCGGGAGATAGCGTGCTAAAAACAGCGGTGTGGACCAAACCGTCTTCCATGCTGCAATAGCTACACTACTATTTTTAGCATGCGAGCTCAAGCGGAGCTATTGCGAGTCTGTCCTCCCAGGCACTGTAGAGATGTACCCTGAATGTCCACCCGGTGCTAATACCGACCGTATTGGTCTGTACAGCGTGCTTTCCGAGCCTAGCATGGAACAGGCCATGAAAAGCATTCCTACAGGTTTTGATTTAGTAGCATATTTATCTTCATTTGCCAGTCGTGACATATCTTGGGATGGACAAACAGCAACTCCCGGCCTCCACCCATCACAGAGTTCTCTCATCACAAGGAGGCAGCAGGAAACGGATGAGAGTTGGGCAAAATGCAGCCACTGCACGTTTCTAACTTCATAGCTCAACCGGACGACGGCAACATTTCACTGAAGGTTGCCAGGTCTCTTGACCTTCTTGTCACTGGTGTTCCACGGCCTACTGCCAGCTCGCACAAGGAAGAGCACAAAGTCTGGGGAAAGCAAAACTTGTCTCTTGTCACCACTATGAACAGGCAGAGACAGACTCAGGAGTGGCGAAAGCTTCCTAAAACTGGGGGAGGCGGGGGGAAGCCACCGGTGCCTGAATCATGGCCCTGCTCCTGGCTCCTCTACAGATTCCCCCTGAAACCTCGGCACAGTCACTTTTGTTCTCTGTGCCTCATTTGCACCCTGGGTATGTCTACATTGCAGCTGCCCCCTCTGCCCCTTCGTCCCGAGCCTCTGCCCTCATAACACCCCTTCCCCTGAGCCCCTGCGCCAGCCCCTTCTCCCCGAGGGCCAGCCCTCATACGCCTCTTCCCCCCAAGACCTCATCCCCTACTCGCTCCTCTCCACCCCCCATCGCTTGCCCTTATGGCCCCCCATTCCGGTGCCCCTGGACAGACTCACTCAACAAGAAACATAATTTGAAATCTCAGCAGATGCCCAGCTCTAGAGGGCCACCTACTGACACCAAAGGCACTACTCACCGGTTATGTACTACTCACTGGGAGTAAAGGTGGCCCCCGGCAATTAAATTGCCACGCAGTTCAATTTACAGGCCATAGAGTACAGTAATAATGTCCTTAATGAAATTCTACAACAACCTGCTCTGACAGATCTTGACTTTCCGCCCACTATAGATGAGATTAAGAAAGCTGTTAGCCAGATGAGTTCAGGGAAAGCTCCTGGAAAAGATGGGATACCAGCAGAGAGATATAAAGCAGCAGGTCCAGCAGCGTTCCACAGCGTGATCATCAACATCTGGGAGGATGAAAACATACCACAGGACCTTCGTGATGCTACTATTGTCTCTCTTTTCAAGAACAAAGGCAGCAAAGCAGAATGTGGAAACTATAGAGGCATATCCCTCCTCTCTGTTGGAGGGAAGATCGTCGCCTGCATCATCTTGAGCCGCCTAATAGCCAGTATTTCCAAGGCAAATCTACCTGAAAGTCAATGTGGTTTTCGGCCTGGCCAGAGCACAGTTGACATGGTGTTTGCTGTCAGACAAATACAAGAGAAGTGCATTGAACAGAACATGCACCTGTATGCTGTCTTCATAGATCTGACAAAGGCGTTTGATACCGTCAACAGGGAAGCCCTTTGGACCATTCTAACACGACTTGGCTGCCCAAGAAAATTTGTCCAGATTATACGCCTTTTTCATGACAGCATGACAGGCAAAGTATTGTCTGATGGAGCCACATCAGCCCCCTTTAACATCACCAACGGCGTGAAACAAGGATGTGTTCTCGTTCCTGTCCTATTTAACCTGTTCTTTGCCTGTGTCCTTAACCATGCAGTGAAAGATCTGGACTGAGGTATATACCTGAAATACCAGCACGATGGTTCACTTTTTTGACCTCCGTCGCCTGAATGCAAAGCCTAAGACAGTGCAGAAACTTCTTCTTGAGGCAATCTTTGCTGACGACTGTGCCCTCCTGGCTCACACTGAAAATGATCTTCAGCACATTGTCAGCAAGTTTGCTGAGGCCTTGCAACTTTTCGGATTAACTATCAGCCTCGGAAAGACAGAAGTTCTCCATCAACCTGCACCTGGATCAAATGCTTCTGTCCCGAGTATCACCATTGACGGCACTCAGCTGAAAGTAGTGGAGAACTTTAAATATCTGGGTAGTGTTATATCCAGTGATGGATCACTGGATAATGGGATCAATGCACAAATATCCAAAGCAAGCCAGGCACTTGGCTGTCTGCGTGTCAAAGTTTTAAATCACCATAACATCCAGATGTCAACAAAACTGCTTGTGTACAGAGCTGTTGTTCTTTCATCTCTTTTGTATGGGTGCGAAACATGGACACTATATAGGCGTCACATCAAGCAGCTCGAAGCATTTCACATGCGCTGCCTCCGCAACATCATGAAGATCCGCTGGCAAGACAAAGTGCCCAATCTCGAAGTCCTCGAGAGAGCCCAGATGACAAGCATCGAAATGATGATCATGAAGTCACAGCTACGTTGGACCGGTTATGTCAGCCACATGGATGCCAACAGAATCCCCCGCCAGCTTCTGTATGGTGAGCTCTCCCAGGGCATCCGGTCGTCCACAGAAACGTTACAAGGACACCATCAAAGCCAATCTGCAGTACAGCAGTATCAAACCTAGGGACCTTGAGGACGCCGCCAGCGACAGAACACAGTGGCATGCAACAGTCAGAAATACCTGCATCGCCTTTGAGGAAGACCACTGCTGGCGTCTACAAGAGGCACGCAAACGACGTCACAGAGCATCAGCAGCGCACAATCCACTGACCGCAAACTTCCCATGCACCATCTGCAGCAAAATGTGCACCTCTAGAATTGGCTTGTATAGCCATCAGAGGGCACACCGTAAGACCAACAACTGATGATCTGCACAGATTTGTCATCATCAGATCGATGGACTACCAAGACAGTACAGTAGATTTTTTGTTGTTGTGATAAGAATCAGAAATAGCAATATACATAAATGCCTTGAAATATCTTCCTAGAGGCCCAAATCCTGAATTCTATATTTTGTTTTTACTTAGTCCTTATTTTATTTTTAAAATTCATCATGTTTATTGGAATACTGCCTACAGAGAGCCCGAGAATGGGGCCCCATTGTTCTAGGCACAGCACAGAGAGAGGCAGACAGTCCGGGCTCCTTACAATCTAAATAGACAAGGCAGACAAAGGTTAGGAGAGAGGGGTATAACATACAATTTACTCAGACAAAACTCCCATTGGCCAATTCAGGATTCAATCTAGAGATTTTAGCACATTTCCCCCTGAAGAGAAGTTTATAATGCATGTACCCCTGCACAGTGCTAAAGTTTTGAGTACTTTTTTTTCTTTTTTGTGGAGGAAGGAGGAGATTTTGGGATACGTACAGAATTCATGGAGTTCCAGCAAACAATTACTTTGAGGAACTAGGCCTAAGTTATCACCACAAACTGGCAGCCCATGTGTGCTACACTCAGCATCTGACTGATTCTTGGGAGAGCCAACTCCACACTCCAGCCTCTTTTTGTAGTGCTGGGTAACCGTCCATCGTACCGATAGATCCACCTCCACAAATGCTCATTTAGGTTTACCTTCTATAGAAAGTTCCCAGGGCCAGGGCCAGAGAGAGCTAAGAACAATGCATAAGCCAAACACAACTGCCACCCATGCAATGAGGTAGCAGCAGGTTGGGATACGAAGTGGGAGATGGTGGGTTCCAATCACCAGGCCATGGAAGATTGAGCATCTAGTGAAAAATATGCTGTGATGATCCAAATGCAGCGATTCATACATTTGTGAGCTCCGGGCTGGGCTACTGAAATGCACTGGCCCAGATTCGGATCTCCATATCACCAAGCACTCCCTTCTGGGCACGGCCCCACCCTCTGTTTGAAGGGAGAGCAGAGTAGAGTGTCAGACCCGTGCTGCACCGGCATGGGTGGAATTCTCCCTGACCCCTTGCAATGAAATTAGAGCCCCTATGAGCTGGAAGAGTGTATTGGGCCCAAATCATCCCCTCTGCATACGAGAATAGTAGTGCTGGTTCTCAAAAAGCTCCAGCTGGTGGGAAGTGCAGCAGCCCACCTGCTAAACAACACAGGATGCACATGTGCACATCTCGCCAGTGCTCTGGTCACGGCGCTGGCTATCTACTGAACACCAGAGCTGATGCAAAGTTCTGGCCCTCTCCTTGAGAGTCCCCGGTGGGATGGGGCTTGGCCACCTATCCAGCCATGTCTTTCCATGACCTCCCACAGCTCCTACATTCTGCAGGAACGAGGGAGTTATCGACTATACTGCTGGGGCAGGACACTGAGCTCTCTCCACGGCTCACCTTCCACAGGCATCAGAACTCCCATTGCTTTGTCTTAGCATTCCCGTTGGAATAAGCCTACCCATTTGCCCCTCACAGGTAAGGCGAGAGGAGAGAACCAAATACAGAGTGATGGTGAGTACAGTATATGTTGGCTAAGGTATTTTTATGGTAAGGCACTCAGATGCTATGGTGATAAGCACAGTAAGGATGGACACATGGCATAGGTTAGAAAGGGAGCGATCCAGGCACCACAACTGCACAGCAAATTGATACCAATTCATTTCCATAATGCACGGTGGTCGAGCCAATCCCATGCTCATTTAGCCCAAAGAGAAGTGTCACCAGGGATGGAAGGACAGAAAACACAAGGGGAAAAGGAACGATAAAAATCACATGAAAAACACAAGCTGTTAAGTTTAAAACATTAACAAATTTGGAAGTGTATCCTGTTCAGCAGATCAGTGAATATTGAAATGAAATGGGGCCAGAAGCTAATTATATGGAAATATGTCTATTTGCACATTTCACTGGAAGGCAAAGCAGAGAGTGCATCTAATATAGCTTCACAACTGACAAGAATATTAAGTTTTCTATCATTTTCCCAGCTTGGCTACCTTTCTCAGCATGCATTCTGGACTAGTTCCTATTAAGGTGAGAACAGAATCAACTCATTAATTGTCTGCATTTTAGATATGATAAGAATTTAGTAGCTGGTGTTAATTAAACTACAAAACAACTCTTCTTGCTGTGGTGTGCATTCCAAGTTGGAGCAATTAATTCACTCACTTACACTGATCAAGATTTAATTACCATCACTCTGTGCAATTACTCCATAATTAAAGTAATTTGGTTCATTCCACTTGCTGACAGTGTCATTGAACAGCCATTCATACGACCAAAAGAAGTGATAATTAACTTAAAGAACAGCTCAAGGCAGTTTTATGCAGTGCAGTTCACTTTTTGTTATCTCTAAATGTACCTGTGCTGGAGAAAGAAACACCGTAGAATACAGACGGGAGACCCATTAAAGGATTTGGTGGTTTTATTTAAAATAAGACACACATACTCTAACAGATCCATAGCCACATAGTGCTTCCTGGTTGTCACTATACTGCACGTTGTATAATTTAGAATTCCACTGTGACAGTGGGAATAGAACTCACCCTTTGGCTCCAGAAATACAGACTCGTCCCACTGGAGCTAACGGAGACTCTTTGTTAGGTATGGGATACACGTACGGATGTCACCTTGGCTCCAACCTGTAAGAAAAATTAGGCTTTGCGCACAAAGATCTCTCCAACCATCCGAGGAAGACAGACAATCCTTGATGGAGATTCAATACTCAGAAGTCTTGAAAGAGCATTCTGCAAGGGTGAACAACAGGATGCCGCACTGTCTTCCTGGAGACCAAGACATGAGACATCACTCTAAGATTGTATAGGCTTCTGAAGTTGATTGCCAAGGATCCATTGGTGATGGTTCACATTGGCACTAACGACGCTGCATCATGGGATATCTCGCAGATAGTAGATGGCTTCAGGGAACTTGGAAGAATGCTGAAGAAGTCCAAGCTATCTTCTGAGAGATCCTTGCTGTCTCCTGAGCAAAGGAAGGCAGAAGAGACTGGGAGTGAACAGCTGGTTAGGTAAGGGATGGAAGATGGAGGGTTTGAGTTTTGTAGAACATTGGTTCACCTTCTATGACGAGAGGGGGCTGTGTAGTTTGGATGGCCTCCATCTCAGGAGAAGGGGGCCAATCCCCTCGGGGACAGGCTGGTTAGAGTACTCAGAAGGGAGGATAAAAAGAGGGAAGATATGAGCCCTCAGCACGAAATTCAGATGTTGAGAACAAAATTAATCAAGGAATCAAAAGACATGGAGAAGAAATTCTTGAAAACATGTTTCAGCTAACATGAGGGGATTCTTTATTAGACCTTGTCTGAATCGAAAAAGAAGAGCTGATCACAGGAACTAAAAATTAAGGGTAGTTTAGGGAAAGTGATCATGATTTGATGACATTTACAGTGTGCAAACAGAATAGTATAGACCAGTAATTGTGTGCATGCACGCGCACACACACACACACACACACACACACACACACACACAGCTTTAATAGGGCCAGTTTCACAAAGTCAAAAACAATTATGAGCCAAACTAGCTGGCAGGAAAGATTTAATCAGAAAAATGTGAAAGATAATTAGGAAACTTAAGAATACCTTACTAGATTCCCCAAAAGCCATAATCCAGCAATCAAGAAAGAAGGCTGTAACAGTTAAAAAGAAACCAAATGTGTGCAATTTACAGCCATTATAACCCTATTATGTCTACACAAGTGTGAGTGCTTCCCAAGTTGCCACTAGATCTAATTGTTATTAAAATATCACTGACTGTCTCAAGGTCTAAAGAGTTTACTCTGACCATTTATACTAGGAAATACACGTTTGCTTGCAGGAATATTCCCTGAGACACAGAATTTTGAGTAACTTCTGTAGAATACTTTCAGAAAAAGTATGCTTATTCAATTGAGGAACAGAAAAATACCATGTGACATGTGCATCCAGCCAAAACTGCTCAAATTTTAAATATCAAATATTCGCTACAAACAGCTCTCGAACAAACTACAGACCAGGAATTATGCAGCGATAATAAGAACGGCCATACCGGGTCAGACCAAAGGTCTATCTAGCCCAGTATCCTGTCTTCCGACAGTGGCCAATGCCAGATGCCCAGAAGGTTTGAACAGAGCAGGTAATCATCAAGTGATCCATCCCCTGTCGCGCATTCCCAGCTTCTGGCAAACAGAGGCTAGAGACATCATCCCTGCTCATCCTAGCTAATAGTCATTGATGGGCGTATCCTCCATGAACTTATCTAGTTCGTATTTGAACCCTGTTATAGTCTTGATTTTGAACAACAAATAAGTTTGAGAAGATGGCCAACTATTCATGAAGAATTCATAAGTGTCAAGTAAATTATTCATTACAATTTATTTTCCTAGCTCCGGTCTACTGTGCATATCATTGTACCTAAGCAGGATCCTGGAGGATCAGAGCTTGTGTTATGCACCAGCAAAACTTGCAGATATCAAGAAATCTGTGAGGCAATGGTCCTGAGCCTTTCAGACTCGAAATAGCCAGACAACCTATCTTCGGTCTCACTAAGTGTCTGTTTACACTATCACACTTAATGGTATTTAGAGCTATTTTCAAACATCCCAATAGATTTCTAACTACAGCTCTGTATAAGCTTAAAATCTTGTCTCTCGCCAACAGAAGTTGGTCCAATAAAAGATATTACCTCATCCATCTTATCTCTCTAGCATCCATATCTAACATATCCATATCATATCTAGTTGGTGTTGGTCCTGCTTTGAGCAGGGGGTTGGACTAGATGACCTCCTGAGGTCCCTTCCAACCCTGATATTCTATGATTCTAACACAGCTACAAACCACATTCAGAAACTGTGCCAGACCATAGATTACTGGGTGCCTGTAGCTTTATGAACTGTGATAACTTCTTCAGTGCTTTGCACATATTAGTTTTGGAGCTTGCTTTCTCAGTGGCAGAATTCAAACTGGGGCAGTTGGAAGTGACCTCTGACCCTTGGCATGGACTGCATGGCGGCTATACCACACATAGTCTCCCAGTCTGCTCATTTTGAGTCATGTGTTGATGTTATTGTCTTGTTACCTTGTTTTTCTATTATACAGTTAGCCATTTTGTTTTCTGGTCAGGCATGATGGCTTAGGAGGTATGTGGTGACCGTGTGGAGTAGCTGCTAGTGTTGGGCTAAGGTGTTGGGTGTGGCTGAAGAGTTCAAAGGGTCACTCCTCACATAGCAATGCAGGGTGTTGAATGCTGACCAGAACCCAGAGCTGCGTGCAGCAGCCAGGGGCAGGTTTCTGGTTTGCACGCTGGGAAGTGTTTGCTTAGCATAAGTTCTTCTTGCCTGAATGTGAAGATCATCACAGAAACACAACTACTCGTAGAAGAGCAAGCAGTTTGGCTTCACTGAGACCGGCTGCTCAGTAAAACACCCGTTCACAATGGACAGGGAAACCAAGCTATAATTATAACAAGTACAGAAGCATGTTTTTGAACATGGTTGTTGCTAGCATAGCACGGCTCAAGCTGTCGTGTGACCAGGGCATAAACAGCCAAAGAATAATCTCCTTTTATTTCCACATGCAATGCAAAATGTTCTCAGAGATCCTAGTTATAGAGAAAATTATTCTCAGACTGTTACCATTTATACAGTATGCAAAAGAGAGCTGGTATTTTAGTAGGGCTCACAAAACAATTATTTGTTAGCCTTCTGTTGGCTGAACACTAGTCATGTTAATACTATCTCTACACAGGGGCAAAAAATATAAATCAGTTTCTCTTTAATGAAAAAAGGACATTTATTTTTAAGCTTCTAAAAGAGTATTACAAAGGTATGAAAAGCAAAAAAAAAAAAAAATAAACTGCTTAGCAGCATCGTTTAAAAATAGTCAGTAACACAATGCAACAGGTGGACATTAATTCATGCTAACCTTGCACACCTAAATACCATTAATTCATCAAAACTAATAACATTAATTCTTTCAAAAATGAGATTAAAGACAGGCACCCCTTGCAGTCATAATCTGTGACTGATGGCACTAAAATGAAACCTACAGTACACAGTGCTACCAACAGAGCTTTCAGAAGCTAATAAATTGCAACTAGCAACCAATACATGAATCCTCCAGACAATGTACGTTATCGTTAAGGAAGCGTGTACTTGCATACCAAAGAAAGCAAAACAAAACACTTATGATTTATCAAACTAATTATTTCTTTTCATAAGAAAACTCCTCCATTCAGGCTTAACTAAATCAGTAAGAACAGTACAATGTTTAGGACACACACTGAAATCACTAATCTGACCTCTCAGTATTCATCCTCAAAGGACACCTGCACAACAGCTTCAAAAGACACAAACTTAAATTCATACCTACTCTAGACACCAAAAGTCAAGGACTTAAAGACCCTGGATTTTTGGCTCATTACGACACCCACTAACCTTTGTCCTGCAACTGTAGAGGTATTAACTGTCCAATTCACCATGAATGATCTCCGGCAACATGTTTTTAAACTTCTTATCTGCTCCACCTTGTATCTATCTGTGACATTCAAGAACTTTTCCCAGACCTGAAGAAGACCTCTGTGTGTGAGTACGAAAGCTTGTCTCTCTCTCCATCAGATGTTGGTCCGATAGAAGATATTACCTCATCAGCTGGGTTGGGAGCTTAATGGAAGTCTTTTAGCCATGGAAAAGGTGCAGAACAGGTAGTGGTAGTATAAACTATGCAGTGCAGTTTTCATCTCTAGGGAGTGAGAATGTAGTTTAATATCCCAGCCCATTCATTTTGATTGTTTTTATATAAAATATAAACACACAACAGAACATAAAACACATACACAAGATGGAAACAGCATATAAATAACAAAATTCAACATTCATTATTTGCAAAAGTTGGAATAAAAAACAAAAACCTGAACCCGTAGAGGTCATGCAGGACATCAGTTATAAAAGTGACTACAGCTCTGTTGCATCTTACGCTGGGGTTATGTTCCGCAGTCAGCGCGTAAAGCGAAAATCGCATATAGTCAAAATTCCATTGAGTGTAATGGTGGGCGAAATCGCCCGCACTACAGGTACAGTATTCAATTGTTATTTTTCTCTTTTTTGTTTTTGCCGACCGTGCAAAGCTGAATTCGCGCATGTTAAATGCGCGTAAGATGAGACAGACCTGTAAACAGATAAATAAGTGAGAACATAACCTTTGAGTATCGGACACTGGTATATACTAACTGCAAAAGTATGAATAGTTTCATGTGTGACCAGACAGCCTCATTTTTTCCCAAGTGTTTCCTTTTGCAGAGCCGGCTTTGCAAAAACATGTGGGGCTTGTACTCACTGGACGGCACTCGTAGTCTTCAGCGGTTTGTCCTTCACTCGCTCCAGGTCTTTTGGTTCTTTTTTGGGATGTTTCAGTGAAGACCTTTGAAAGAATAGAAGATAGCTGATTACAAAATGTTTTGTAGAAATCTGCTGGAAAGCCATCCATCCCAGGGGCCTTGTCAGAATTCTTCCCCCCTCCCCCCCATTGCCTGTTTGATCTTGTGGTGAAAGCTTTGTGTATAAACAACACTTGTTCTGAAGTTAAAGGTAGGCCTTCAATGAAATGATCAGATGTATTAGAGTCAAAGTGGTTGTCTGATCTATATAAAGCTTGATAGAAGGCTTAAATTATTTGTATCTATTGGTTCAAGAATGGCACTCCTGTCTTCTTGTAATATGGAAGAAATGTTATTGTTGTCTAGTTCCATTTTAAGTCTCCTGGCAAGAAGTTTACCTGCTTTATCTACCCATTCATAATATCTTTGATCCTGTTGAGTGTCAATTTGACATGGCTGGATAAGCATTCATTATATATATATTTGACATTGATTAGAGAACATAGGCTTTCATTATTTGGGTCACTCTTGTGTGTTCTTTGCAACTCATCTATTTCTTTGGCCAGAGAGTCTAGTAACTCGAGTCTCTCCTTTTGGGAGGCACGTTTTATGCATTCACCCTTTACAGTAGCTTTCGGTGCTTCCCAAAAGATGGTATCTGAGGTATCTGAGTGCTTATTTTCTTGTATGAAGTTAGAGATGTCTGAATCAACTGTGGAACAAAAGTTTGCATCTTTTAGTAGCAGAGTGTTCAGCTTCCACCTAGAAGATTTTAATGATGTGTAACCAGTGTCTACGGTAAGTATAATTGGAGCATGATCTGAAATCATCAATAGTTGCTTCTAGGCATGCTGGAATCAGATCTGAACAAACAAGAAAAAAGTCAATTCTGTAGTAAGATGAATGTACTTTGGGGAAATATGTATAGTTGCACTCCTTGCGTCTGACGAAGTGAGTATTCACCAACGAAAGCTTATGCTCCAATACATTTGTTAGTCTATAAGGTGCCACAGGACTCTTTGTTGCTGTTTACAGATCCAGACTAACACAGATACCCCTCTGAAACTTGACTTCTTGGGGTATCAGTCTCTACATATCTTTTAAATCAAGTTCATTCATTAATAATGAGGGATGGGCTATTGTGCTTTGAAATCTGGGTCTCATGTAATTGGCTGTCTAGCGCTGTATTACAATCATCTGCCAGTATTACAGGAATGTCTTTCTTATTAGAAAAAATGTCTCCAATGTCTTTGAAAAATTCAGAATTACCTCCACTTAGATAGTAAATGCTTCCAAGCCCATTTAGTCCTTTGCCTCTGCTGAAACTGTCAAGATTAAGATGCCAAATAGTCCTAACTTGGGCTGTGGATGTGAATACATGTCTGCTGGGAACTGGTTGAGGCTCCCAAACTCATTTGACATAGATCACCACACTGCCATCAGGCGGCAACAACTTTCAGTCATTACCAACCTGGGCTGGATTTTAACTGGCGAAATAGAAAGGAAGGTCTCCAGTGGTGCAATCCAAAACCCAAGGAAGTCAATTGAAAGATTCCCACTGACTTCAATGGGGTTTGGGTCAGGCCCTATGTCCCTTTACCAGGTTCTCCACATTCATAGACTTGATCCTGCAAACATTTAAGACAAGCGCTTTGCTTTATTCACATGAATAATCCCATTGAAGTCAAGGAGAGCATTCGTGTAAATTTAAACCCATGCATGGACATTTGCAGAGACAGGGCCTGAGATTATATGCTCTTCAGGACTACTAAATTATATACTTTGTATCTTTACTCATATATATAAAAGCACCATACACCCCTATGGGGCTATATACATATGTTAAATCACGATAGAAGGAGTACGCTTACTTTATGTGTACATCAACAATTAACATATTATCAAATTACAAAGCAAAAATCAGAGGTGCTGCAGGGATTCTGCACATCTGGAATTCAAACCAACATTAGACTAAATATAGATTCGGGTGGCTAACTTTCAGCACCCAAGTTGGGGTATTTTGGCCAGAGTCTCTGCTATATATTGAATATATTTCAACCACTCAGTCATCAGAGCCCTGGCCCAAATCCCACTGAAATCAAAGGGAGTCTTTTTTATTGACTTCAGTAGGCTTTGCATCAGGCCCCTGAGGTGAAAACACGTAATAGCTGAGGTCTGCTTGACCTGATGCCAGCTCTTCACCCATTCTCACCCTTCTGCATCCTTTGCCAAAGGGACAAAGTCAGCATGATCCGTCTTTTCTCTGCTGATGATGTATTCAAGGTCTTAAGAAGGGTGGCCTTGAATTTACATAAAATAACTATTAGATTAAATTGTAATGGAGCATTCATATACATAAATGCACAATTCCTCTTGTTCTTAAAGTATGTGACAGACCTAAATCTTCTGGAGAAGATCGGGAGGTGCGGGGAGGGAGGGGGAGGTGTTGATTGGCAGGGGCTGCCGGTGGGTGGGAGGCGCTGGGAGCGGGGTGGGGGAGCTGATGGGGGGCTGCTGATGTATTACTGTGGCTCTTTGGCAATGTACATTCATAAATTCTGGCTCCTTCTTAGGCTCAGGCTGGCCACCCCTGCTATATGGCTTATTATATTCCTCAAAACATTTCCAAAGAAGGGGAAGGAGTTAAAGCACTCCAGAACTGGCTGCCTTATCTTAGTAATTTCTCAGTATGGTCACTCACCCTCTGCTTGCCTTGTTCTGCTTGAGTGGAGGACTTCCCTTCAGCCTTTTCTGCAAACTGGAGTGACTGCCAGAGCAAGGCAGTCTTTCTCCAATTCTCATTACTTGTACTTCAGGTCTCAGGTCTACATGACTGATGTCAGAATGCTATTTCGCTAGATATTTATAGTAATTGCGGTAGTAGATTAGTGTCTCACAATATTGAATGTATTTATCCTCAGCATTCCTGCGTGGTTGGTAAGTGTAGATACGAACCTACGAACGGCCATTCTGAGTCAGACCGATGGCCCATCTAGCCCAGCATCCTGTCTCTGATAGTGGCTGGTGCCAGATGCTTCACAGGGAATGAACAGAACAGGACAATTTCAAGTGTCCTGGTGTCCAGTCCCAGCTTCTGACAGTTGGAGGTTTAGGGACACCCAGGGTATGGGGTTGCCTCCAGAACTGACACCTAACTGTGGATAGTGGTGCGGGCCGGGGAGGGGCACATGTCTGCCTCACGCATCGCCTCTGCGTCTCCCCCTGAAACTTGATACGTATGGAGACAACATATACTAGCAACTGCCTGCTCCTCCTCCTGCTCTGTGTCCTGTGGCTGCCCGGCCCCTTGCAGAGCTTGCAGGCCTCCCTCCTGGCCAGAACTAGCCCCAATCAATTTAGCAAGTGTTCAAAACGAGACCAACACAAGGGGCAGCAAGGTTGGGCTGCACCATCCCCCATGCGCCCCCCAGGGTGGGTGGCGGCAGGGTGGGATGGAGCGTGGATCATCTCAGTTAATGAGAAGTTGGAGAATTATCAGTCGGTTTTTTTGGAGGGAGGAATATGACACCCCCAAGTCGCCGTCTCCTTAATAGGCACATTGGGGGCGGCTGCTGGGGGTGCATGGAAGCAGCAGCAGCAGGGTCCGCCCGCCCTTTCTCCCTTCCTTCCCCCTCAGCCTGCTCCTATCAGTCACCCCCGGGGCTCTCGGGCTGGATGGGGCTCCACCTGAGCGGCCTAGCACTGAGCACCACATCGCAGCTCCTCTTCCCAATCCCTAAGATGCCCCCCGACTCCCCTCAATGAACGCTCTGCAAAGCAGGCCGCGGGAAGCACTGGGGCTCCAGCAGCAGGGAAGAAGTTACCCCATGTACCAGGGGGAGCTCAGCCCACGGCCAGCCACCCTGCTGCTTCCTCCCTCCCCACTCTTCATGGTCACACAGTGCGTGACGCCGCCAGGGGGAGCCGCTGCCTCCTCGCTGCTGGGCATCCTAGCAAGAGGAATCCTGAGAAAACGGGGGGCGAAGGGGGCGTGACCCTGCACGCATCGCCTCCTGTGGCCTCCCTGACCATCTCAGCTAATAGCCAGTGATGGACCTATCATCCATGAATTTATTTCATTCTTTTTTGAACTCAGTTATACGTTTGGCCTTCACAACATCCCCTGGCAAGGAGTTCCACAGGCTGCCTGCCCATTGTGTGAAGAAGTACACGTGTGCCCATGCAGGGCAAGTGGCTCACGGCCCTCAGGGTCTGTCAACATTGCAATAAAACCCCTGCCGCTGGCCCATGGCAGCTGATTCAGGCCTGTGGGGTCCCAGAGTCTGGGCTCCAGCCCGAGCATCTACACTGCAATTTTACAGCCCTGCAACCTGAGCCCAAGCCCACTGCAGGGGTTTTATTGCAGTGTAGACATACCCGCAGAGACACAGTACAGGCTCTTGAGGCCAGAGAGGCTGAAGTGGAGGAGTTAAGGGAACTAGAGAAGACTTTCAGGGGGTACAATAGAGCAGTCCCACCCCCAGTCTGACAGTTTCTGTATGGTTAAGGAGGAGGAAAGTATCAGGGAAAAAAAGCATCAAAATGGAGCAGAGGGGACTTTTCAGCTTGGAAAAGGGACGGCTAAGGGGAGATATGATTGAAGTCTATAAAATCATGACTGGTGTAGAGAAAGTAGATAAGGAAGTGTTGTTTACTACTTCTCATAACACAAGAACTAGGGGTCACAAAATGAAATTAATAGGCAGCAGGTTTAAAACAAACAAAAGGAAGTATTTCTTCACACAGCACCCAGTCAACCTGTGGAACTCCTTGCCAGAGGATGTTGTGAAGGCCAAGACCATAACAGGGTTAAAAAAAGAACTAAATAAATTCATGGAAAATAGGTCCATCAATGGCTATTAGCCAGGATGGGAAGGAATGGTGTCCCTAGCTTCTGTTTGCCAGAAGCTGGGAATGAGCGATAGGGGATGGATCACTTGATGATTACTTGTTCTGTTCATTCTCTCTGAGGCACCTGGTCCTGGCCATTGTTGGAAGACAGGATACTGGGCTGGATGGACCTGTGGTCTGACCCAGTAGGGCCGTTCTTGTGTTCTTATGTAGAGAGAAACAATCCCATAGTTGGGACCCTCCTTCCAGCTGATGTCATGGTGTCCTCTCACACTGGGGAGGAAATGCCAGTTACTAGGAGAAGCTGGTGGCTGAGGTACACGTAGGTACACGTAGGTACCAATGATGGAGGGAAAGGTAGGGGAGAGGTCCTGGAGGCCAAATTTAGGCTGCTAGGTAAAAGATTAAAGGCCCGATAGGAAACTGAGGTACAGCCACTTGCCCTAGGGCACACATGAAGCCTTGGGGAAGCAGAGAATTTGAACCCAGCTCTCACACATACAAGGCTAGTAGTATCCCAGCTATTGGACTAGCCTTCCTCTTGTGCCAGTCTGCTGTACAAACTGGTCTTTAGGACAGGACCTTTTCCTTTCTATTCCCCGCCCCCATTGAATAATAAATAGCTGGTTCCTACCGAGCTTTCAGGAGGACGTAGCATCAGCCAAACCTCCTCAGGCAAGGTTCTGTTTTAGCATGACAAGAAGTTGGCTAAACTTGCCAGTGATCGACTGCTGATTGTCCCAAGACGGTGTAGTGCGGCACTCAGAACACTGAAGCAACAGCTGTTCAAGAAGTAAACGAGGCGCAAGTAGAAACTGTGAGAAGAGCAGGCGTCCAGGGGGGCTGAAGGCAGACCCCAGAATGGCTCTTCCTTTTCAGGTAAGTTAGTATTTAAATATGACTTTTTTATCCAGCGCATATTGTTGCAGGAGATGGATTTCCTTAACAATGGTGGCGTTTATTAAATGAAGTAAGTGTGAGTGCATTGTAAATATTCAATAGGTAGCAACTTTCATCAATGCAGGTGTCATTTTCAGGCCCTAAAATAACTCAGGTCATGCTCCTATATATGGATTTGCATGCACAGATCTAGTCTCCCAGGCTGAGTTTCGTTGACTTCAATGGGATGCCGCTCAGCAGTAAGAATGCTCACATGGAGATCTGTTCACACAATCAGGGGCCATGGCCCAGATCCTCAGAGGTAATTAGGTACCTAACTCCCATTAAAATCAATTATTTCAATGGCAGTTAGGTACCTAAATATCTGTGAGGATCTGGGCCTATATTACCAACTCCAACAAAATGAGATCCATTTATATGCATAATTCACTGATAATACTTAACATCTATATGCCTTACATCAACCCTCCCCATGCTATGGGTGATGGTTTGGGGAAATGTATCTGCAGTGAATCTGTAACAGTAAAAGCTCAGATTAAGCCTACTGGTTTAGGTCCTGGACTCGTTTCCTGTCAAGCCAGGAAGATCTTCTTTATGGAGGGCGAACTAGAGGCTGGAACTTATTACAATAATGTAGTTGATTCAGAGATTCTGAGGGCAGATGGGATCATTTTGATCATCTAGTCTAACCTACTATACCACACAGGCCAGAGAACTGCCCCGAGAATAATTCCTGTCTGAACTAGAGCCAATCTTTTAGAGAACCATCCCATCTTGGCTTTAAAAGTTGCCTGTGATGGAGAATCCACCACCACCGCTGGTAATTTGTTCCAGTGAGTTCATTCCCCTCACTGTTAAAAATTTGCACCTTATTTCCAGTCTGAATTTGTCTAGTTTCAACTTCCAGCCACTGCATCTTTTCATACCTTTTCCTGCTAGATTGAAGAACCCATTACCAAATATTTGTTCCCCATGTAAGTACTTAAAAACTGAAATCATGTGACCCACCCCCGCCCCCCGAGAAACCTCCCCCAAAACTTCCTTTTGTTAGACTCAAGGAGCTCAGTCTATTTAGTTTATCAGTATAAGGCATGTTTTCCAATCGTTCTCATGGCTTTTCTCTGAACCCTTTATCAACATCCTTCTTGAATTGTGGACACCAGAACTGGTTACACAGTTGAGAGATCACATGCAAAGGGGGGAGGAGGGGGAAGCAAGTGACACACTTACGGCACAGCCAGTCAAATTGCCATTATCCATTCTCATACATAAACAGTTTTAAAATACTCAGCTACTAAATATGGCTTGTATTAATATACCGTAAGTTGAGTATACAGGCTCAAACTGCTTTTTGGATCCAGGATCATTTCTTTGTTTGGGTAAATTTCTTCTGTTATTACCTCCTGTGTTACCCGACATGGATTACTGAAGGTGAAAAATTGCTCATAGTAACTGACCAGTAGAACTGAGTCAAAGTTGTCTAAAAACCAGCACTTAACAGATTGTGGTCTATTACATGGGTTCCCAGTAAAATGCCACATATTGTCAACAGAAGTACCCAGAAGGTTTATAAATATAGCCAAAGGAGAGTATGGATTATTAGCTCCCATTCAAATTGTTTCAGAAGCTTAACAAACTGTTAGGATGTGCATTAGCGCTGGTATGACATTTCGCCAAGGCTCCTAAACTAATGGACATGGTTCAGAAAGGAGGGAAGAACATAGTCACCCAGCAGATGTTTTTAAAATCCCGTGTTACTAATGGAGAAGTGATAGAATGATTTTTTAAGCCATTTTAATCAACTGCATTTTCACTTGTAAGCCTGTCGAACGGTCTACCAATAGCTATCAGGGGAGTTCTCCGTCCACTCAACACATGGAAAAATTCAATCTGTTACACTGAACCTTTACATAAAAGAGTCAAAACAGAACTTTTCTGCACCTGCTTCTGTCCTCTTGCAGTACATACTATCTCTGGGCCAAATGAATTCTGCCCTCAGGTGTGTATGCACAGGTTCTGCTAGAAGTCAATCCGAGTTGCAAGAATATGTGAGCTTTAAGTCATTGCTTTGATTTAATCCCTGAAAAAAATGGAAATGCAGTTGTGTGTGTTCACAAGCATGTATACATAAATGTATACATGCATTTACTGTTAGACATATATATCCCATACATGCTGCAGTATGTGTATGTTTAAGTCTGTAGAGCTTTTTCTGCCTTATAAGAAAAAGTCCAGAGGGTCTCATTGCCTTTTGAAGAATAACTGATTGTAGTGAAATTTAGAAAACGTCTTTGGATCCAATTAGAATTGATGGCAAGCCAAAATAGGAAAGAACAACATCAGTCACAATAATTCAGGGGATTTATAGTTCATTTACAGATCTGTGTTAGAATTCTGTCCAGGATTAGATATAGCATTGAAATTGGCACGGAATTCAATGTCTTCTATGTATTTTTTCCTTCTAATGTATTAGCAGTTCAGTGCCTCCTCTACTGCTATCCTTGTTTTTCTGTTTGATAGATTTTGGAGTAGCTCTTATTGTAACTTCACCAACCCACCCTTCATGCATAACCCTATGGTGGGCTGTGATATTACTTGACTGCGTGGCATGTTTTCACTTCCTATTGACTGGCTGTGTACTTCCCTTGCGTTAATCCCTTGTTAATGGACACTTTCTTTGAGCCAGCTGAGATCTGAGTTACGTTGGCTTTGTGGTTCTGGCAGATTTTATTACTTTGATATCTTTGTTTTCATTATTTTGAGATGTGGGGATTTTGTTTGTTTCATTTAGATTGATTCTCTCAGTCAGAGACGGGCTAGCCTCCCACTGTTTGTGTTTGTATTTGATCTAGGAACAGTAGGAGGGACTCCTCTGGCTGCAAATATTTCAGTTCTGCACTTGATCTGGGAAAGCCAGAATAAGACACATCATCAACTGCTTTTGCCACTGAAAATAGATGGAGGTTGCTTTAAATATTAGCCAACATGCCAGCTCCTTGTCATTTAAGCTGTGTCTTAATGTTGGCTTGCATGGCCACAGGTTCATTTCCGAGACAAAGCGACTCTCCAAGGAGCTAACCCTATTGTGATCTGTGTTAGAGCCACCAACATTTCCCTTCATGAGTATTTGCAGGTGAAACTATTTTAAACAAACAAAAAATAAGTTTTGTCCAATCTTTTAAAAAGCATGAATTCAATGAAAATGGGAATAGTCTCTTTTTTTGTGAATTAGGCCAAAATAGAAATTCTCCCCTTTCTCAGTAAAGTGATTGTTTTCCCCTTTGCAAACCCCACCTCTCGTCACCAAATAATGTCCAACTCTTGCCAAAAACAAATGATTATCCCCCCTCCCCCCTCCAGATTCCAATTTCTGTGTCTGGTGTAGGAAGGGTGCTCATGGTTGATCGTTCATAGCTCATATGACAATTTATAAAATGGCTGCAGATCTACTGA
Source organism: Trachemys scripta elegans (assembly GCF_013100865.1). NCBI lineage: Eukaryota > Metazoa > Chordata > Testudines > Emydidae > Trachemys > Trachemys scripta. Next base: position 11,038,947 of record NC_048301.1, on the reverse strand, counting down.
AGTAATTGATGTGGCAACACAGTGATTTGGGAGCACAGAAAAATACCAGTCATGACTGATATCCTCCCTGAACCAATATTTTCCACTCTGTTAGGTGGAAGTTTATATTTACCTGGCCCAGAACCAAATTACATCTGCTGGTACCATCTAGTGGCGAAAGTTAGGTATTATACCAGCTGGCTACATAAAAGTGTTCCTTGAAATAATGGGCCAGATATTCTGGGAGTATAAAATGGCATAGTGCAAAGGAGTTATCGATCTGCACCCACTGAGGAGCTGGCCCACTGGATTGAAGTATATCTTTACTAGTACTCTCCCTCTCCTCCAAGTGAAAGAAGAATGAACTTGTGGATAAGATACCTGTGCCCTTCATTCTAGTCTCCTTGTGTGGTCTTGGTCAAGCCACTTAAACACTTGATACCTCAGTTTACCCAGTTGTAAGATAGTGATAATTCTGCTTCCGTGTCTCACGGGGGTGCTGAGTCGCTGGAGTAATTGATCATTCCAAGGCTAGCTGAGATTCTGAGATGGAAGATATTTATTATTATAGATATCAGGTCAGATTCTCCACCGCACTCAGTTTCTGCTGAACACAGCAGAGTGAGGGGGCATTTGGGTGAGTGTTAGGCCTTCCTGAGTCTCTGCTCCAACTGTGGCACTGGTGCATATTAGGCAAGCTTGGAAGGATTCAATTTGAATCAATGTCACTTTTACTATACACAAACAAATCAATTAAAAATATTTCCATCAATAATCAACTTTTACAGATGACAGACACCACAAGAAAATGCAGATTGAAAACTTAGGGTTTGATTTAAGGGTATTTACTTCGTATATTTTAACATCTGAGGTTTACAATTTATGGGTTATAAAGCCTTAACTTTTTGAATTTCAGTGTTGGGCATTAAATAATTACCATCTGGCCCTTCCCCCTCCATAAATTCCTGCAACTATAAAAAGGTGCATAGATGCAAATGAAAAAAATGTTAAAAACCAAACCATCAGTACATTTCATAATTATTAAAAAAAATATAAATCAAATTCTGCCAAGCCTAAGGTGATGGCAGTGAGGGGTCTGGAATGCAGCACACAGGGCCAGGCAGTGATGTTTCCTGAATGTTAAGAAAAAGCATGCATGAAAGAAGAATTTGCTTGTTAATTCTCGTGTATCTCCTGGGGATGCTGGAGGGTGGATTTCGCCTTCAGGCTGCTACAGTTCAAGTGGAGATCAATTTCTTTGAGAGGGTTTTACTTATGGAATGTGGTTTTGTTTGTTGCTATTACCGATTTCTGCATTTAAAGCCAACTAACAAAAAAAAATCCAAAATTTGTGCCCCCAGTGTTGTACCTGCCAAACCCCCACATTGACATATGCAAATGGGGTGAGAGGTCTCATGACCTGAAGTGTCTTCTACCTGGGCAACATTGTGAACCCAGATCTTGATTCCAAGTCATGTGCCCATGGAACTTTGGCCCATTGTTGCTGTTTTGTTACGGTTAGTTCTGATTGTCCCTGGGTTTAAGTTTTCATATGGAACAGTAACTGATTTTTCTCTTAAAGGGTATAAAGGAAAATTTGATTTATGAACTATATCTGCAATTCACAGGCTCAACTTCCCCTCTTGGTAACAGTCCGCTGTTGTGATCTGATGACACCTTATTTTTCCCAATGACCTTTCAATGTTACATGCCCCGTTCCTATCAATACTTGTCAATTGCAGATTTGCTGGGGCCAAGCATGTTATGAGGCTTCAGAAACACAAAACTCCAGTTTAGCAAAGGCATTAGCAGCCCAGGAGGGGAGTAAGGTGTTTGTTAGGAACACATCAGGGTGTCTGGTGATTTGCACAATTCCTGGTATTTACTCACATTTTGAATCTGACGCTACAGACTGGCTTTGTGCCTTCAACGCCACTGGAGCCAACATCTGAGCTATTTGTTCTGCACATCTATGTTTGTTAAAGTCTAGAGGAAGGATCCCCTTAAAGCCTCAGTTTTCCTGGTAGGGTGGAAAACTGCGTGTCAGAGAGAGACTAGAATGAGAGCATTTGTTATGCTAAGTGAAATATGCTACATTCAAACTTTGTAGCATAATCTGGTGATTCCATAGGCGCCAACTCCGTGGGTGCTCTGGGGCTGGAGCACCCACGGGGAAAAATCAACCAAGCTCCCCTCACCCCCCACTCCACCTCCTCCTCCGCCCCTGAGCGCACCGCTTCCCCGCTCCTTTGCCTACCTCCCAGCATTTCCCACCCAGCCGCTGCCAAACAGCTGTTTGGCGCCGATAGTACACTCTGGGAGTGGGGGGAGGAGCAGGAACATGGTGTGCTCAGGGGAGGAGGCGGGGAAGAGGTGGGGCCGAGGCGGGGATTTGGGGAAGGAGTTGGAATAGGGGCATGGAGGGGGCAGAGTTGGGGCGGTGACTTTGGGGAAGGGGTTGGAATGGGGGCTGGGCAGGGGTGGGAAGAGGCAGGGCCTCATGGAAGGGGTGGAGTGGGGGTAGGGGCAGGGACGGGGGGGGGTCCAGCACCCATGGGAAATAGGGGAAATCGGCACCTATGGGTGATACACCGCCCTGGCAGGTGATCAGTGGCCCAAACACAGATGGTACTGCATAGAACGGCCACTGGCACTCTCACCAATCACCAGGAACCAGACAGTGAACATGTTCCTAGTGCATCGTGCAGCTGCTGTCATGAAGGATGTGCATGCAAAGCAAGCCAGCAAGTTCAAGGAGTTTGTTACACTCCTGATGTGCCCCAGGGAGCAGCGTCCAACAGAACAGAGGGAACCCCTAGTGGAAAGAAGATCCCACAAGAGAGTTCAGTGAGGAGGGAGGTCTCCCACATGGTCCATAGCCCAGAGGTGGTGGAGAAAGGCAGCAGTATGAGGAGACAGAACTGTTGCCCGAGCTATGGATTGTGTATTAATTACTTAAGAATTCTGTTACCACTGAGGTTTGATAGGTTCTTGTCCCAAGATCAGGCCCAGGGTTATTAAAATTATTGTTCAGGTGGGAACCCCCATGTGCACGGCTGCAAACACCCACACTTAGGAAACCCTTCTGAATTTGTAATAGTTTTATTAATACAGGGAGCAAAGTCACAAACATGCTAACCCAGCAAGGTAGGTAGAGAGAATACAAAATGTACACCTGAACATCCATACACTCACATCATCCCTTGACTAACATTTTAGGTTGTTCTGCCTCTCCTTCCTCATCATCACCCCCAGTGGTTGTTATTCTGGTGACTCGCAATGGCTACATCTCTCCCTCTCCAACCACACAGGCGGGGATACAACTTTTATAGTGTTTACACTGATGCCACTATGCCTACTGCATATTTAGTAAGGGTTTCTCCCCTCTTCCTTATTTGCGTTTCCTAACCTCACTAATGTCAGGGTGTCCTTCACCTATAGGTTAGTATATTAATGATCTCAATTTATTATCATATGTCAAATTGTTGCCAAGGCAAGTTTGTGGTTATGCATCTGTGGATGTTCCTATATTAAAAATATCCAAAAGTTGGTATGTGGAGAAGCTAGATGAATTCAGTCTTCACTGCAGAGGATGTGAGGGAGATTCCCACACTTGGGCCACTCTTTTTAGGTGACAAATCTGAGGAACTGTCCCAGATTGAAGTGTCAATGGAGGAAGTTTTGAAACAAATCGATAAATTCAATAGTAATAAGTCACCAGGACCAGATGGCATTCACCCTAGAGTTCTAAAGGAACCGAAATATGAAAATTGCAGAACTTCTAACTGTGGTATGTAACCTATCACTTAAATCAGGTTCTGTACCAGATGACTGGAAGATAGCTAATGTGATTAAAACAAATTTTTAAATGGTTTCAGAGGGGATCCTGGCACTTACAGGCCGTGAGCCTGACTTCAGTACTAGGCAAAATTGGTTGAAACCTATAGTAAAAAAAGACAGACTCATCAGACACAGATGAACATGATTTGTTGGGGAAGAGTCAACTGGGCTTTTGTAAAGGGAAATCATGCCTCACAAATCTAATAGAATTCTCTGAGGGGGTCAACAAACCTGTGGACAAGGGTGATCTGATGGATATAGTGTACTTGGACTTTCAGAAAGCCTTTGACAAGGTCCCTTACCAAAGGCTCTTATGCAAAGTAAGCAGTCATGGGATAAGAGGGAAGGTCCTCTCATGGATCAGTAACTGGTTAAAAAGACAGGAAACAAAGGGTAGGAATAAATGGTCAGTTTGCAGAATGGAGAGAGGTAAATAGTGGTGTCCTCCAGGGACCTGTAGTGGGACCAGTACTGTTCAGATTCATAAATGATCTGGAAAAAAGGGAAAACAGTAAGGTTGCAGATGATACAAAATTACTCAAGATAGTTAAGTTCAAAGCAGACTGGAAAGAGTTACAAAGGGATCTTACAAAACTGAGTGACTGGGCAATAAAATGGCAGATGAAATTCAATGTTGATAAATGCAAAGTAATGCACATTAGAACACATAATCATAGAACCATAGAATATCAGGGTAGGAAGGGACCTCAGGAGGTCATCTAGTCCAACCCCCTGCTCAAAGCAGGACCAATTCCCAACTAAATCATCCCAGCCAGGGCTTTGTCAAGCCTGACCTTAAAAACCTCTAAGGGAGGAGATTCCACCACCTCCCTAGTATCAGGGGGTAGCCGTGTTAGTCTATATCTACCGTGTTAGTCTGCATCTGAAGAAGTGAGGTTTTTACCCACGAAAGCTTATGCCCAAATAAATCTGTTAGTCTTTAAGGTGCCACCACCTCCCAAGGTAACCCATTCCAGTGCTTCACCAATATCCAACCTAAACCTCCCCCACTGCAACTTGAGACCATTACTCCTTGTTCTGTCATCTGGTACCACTGAGAACAGTCTAGATCCATCCTCTTTGGAACCCCCTTTCAGGTAGTTGAAAGCAGCTATCAAATCCCCCCTCACTCTTCTCTTCTGCAGACTAAATAAGCCCAGTTCCCTCAGCCTCTCCTCATAAGTCATGTGCTCCAGCCCCCTAATCATTTTTGTTGCCTTCCGCTGGACTCTTTCCAATTTTTCCACATCCTTCTTGTAGTGTGGGGCCCAAAACTGGACACAGTACTCCAGATGAGGCCTCACCAATGCCGAATAGAGGGGAATGATCACGTCCCAACTATACATACGAAATGATGGGGTCTAAATTAGCTGTGACCACTCAAGAAAGATCTTAGAGTCAACGTGGCTAGTTCTCTGAAAACACCCACTCAATGTGCAGCGGCAGTCAAAAAAGCTAACTGAATGCTAGGAAGCATTAGGGAAGGGATAGATAATAAGACTGAAAATATCATAATGCCACTATATAAATCCATGGTAAACCCACCCCTTCAATAGTACATGCAGTTCTGGCTGCCCAGTCTGGCTGCCCAGAGATATTAGAAATGGAAAAAGTACAGAGAAGGGCAACAAAAATCATTAAGGCTAAGGCACAGCTTCCATACAAGGAGAAATTAATAAGACTGGGACTGTTCAGATTAGAAAAGAGATGACTAAGGGGGATATGATAGAGGCCTATTAAGTCATTAATGGAGTGGAGAAAGCCAATAAGAAAGTGCTACCCCTTTATATAACACAAGAACCAGGGGTCACCCAATGAAATTAATAGGCAGTAGGTTTAAAAAAATACAAACAAACAAAAGGAAGTACTTTTTCACACAACGCACAGTCAACCAGTGGAACTCATTGCCAGGGTTATGTTGTGAAGGCCAAAAGTATAACTAGGTTCAAAAAAGAATTAGATACCTTCAGGGAGGATAGCTCCATTGATGGCTGTTAACCAAGACGATCAGGGATGCAACCCCATGCCCTGGGTGTCCCTAAGCCTCTGACTCCCAGATGCTGGGACTGGATGAATCACTTGATAATTGCCCTATTCTGCTCATTCCATTTGAAGCACCTGGCATTGGCTGCTGTTGGAAGACAGGATACTGTGCTAGATGGACCAATGTTCTGATCCAGTATGGCCGTTCTTATGTTAATATTCCTGTGGTTACCTGGTATTATTTTATACAAAAATCCCCTAAACCTAATATTCCCAGTTCCCCAGTAAGTCAGCCACTGTTGGATAACTCACTCATACTAAGGCCTCAGTCTTATGCTAACTGCTCACGCTGATGCCTTAAAGGATGTAGGCCTGTAGGTTTCTTGCATGACTGCTACATAAAATACCGTTTAGCTAGCTCCATGGGCTACAGACTAGGACTGTCGATTAATCGCAGTTAACTCACGCGATTAACTCAAAAAAATTAATCACGATTTAAAAAATTAATCGCAGTCTTAATCGCACTGTTAAACAGTAGAATACCAATTGAAATTTATTAAATATTTTGGATGTTTTTCTACATTTTCATATATATTATATTCTGTGTTATTTTTTATTACAAATATTTGCACTGTAAAAATGATAAACAAAAGAAATAGTATTTTTCAGTTCACCTCATACAAGTACTGTAGTGCAATCTCTTTGTCATGAAAGTGAAATTTACAAATGTAGATTTTTTTTTGTTACATAACTGCACTCAAAAACAAAACAATGTAAAACTTCAGAGCCTACAAGTCCACTCAGTCCTATTTCTTGTTCAGCCAATAGCGAAGACAAACAAATTTGTTTACATTTACAGGACATAGTGCTGCCCTCTTCTTATTTACAATGTCACCAAAAAGTAAGAGCAGGCATTTGCATGCGGCATGCCAGATCTGCTAAACATTTGTATGCCCCTTCATGCTTCGGCCACCATTCCAGAGGACATGCTTCCTTGCTGATGATGCTTGTTAAAAAAATAATGCGTTAATTAAATTTGGGACTGAACTCCTTGGGGCGAATTGTATGCCCCCTTGCTCTGTTTTACCCGCATTCTGCCATATATTTCATGTTATAGCAGTCTCGGATGATGACCCAGCACATGTTGTTCATTTTAAGCACACTTTCACTGCAGATTTCACAAAACACGAAGAAGGTACCAATGTGAGCTTTCTAAAGATAGCTACAGCACTCGACCCAAGGTTTAAACATCTGACAGGGACGAGATGTGGAGCATGATTTCAGTAGTCTTAAAAGAGCAACACTCTGATGTGGAACCTACAGAACCCAAACGGCCAAAAAAGAAAATCAACCTTCTGCTGGTGGCGTCTGACTCAGATGATGAAAATGAACCTGCGTCGGTCTGCACTGCTTTGGATTATTATCAAGCAGAACCTATCATCAGCATGGACGCATGTCCTCTGGAATGGTGGTTGAAGCATGAAGGGACATATGAATCTTTAGTGCATCTGGCACGTAAATATCTTGCGACGCCAGCTACAACAGTGCCATGCGAACTCCTGTTCTCACTTTCAAGTGACATTATAAACAAGAAGCGGGCAGCATTATCTCCTGTAAATATAAATAAACTTATTTGTCTTTGTGATTGGCTGAACAAGAAGTAGACTGAGTAGACATGCAGGCTCCAAAATTGTACATTGTTTTATTTTTGAATGCAGTTTTTTGTCCAGACAGGGAAACCCCGCTATAACGCGCCCGCGATAAGGCAAAATCGGCTATAACGCGATCATAAGGTGGCTCCCGCCACCCCAACCGCGCGCAAAAAAAAAAGAGCAGCTGGCGTGCCGCCAAAGCACAAAAAAAAAGAAAAAGAAAAAGTGGCCGGAGCACTGCCGAAGAAAAAACAAACAAGGAAACATGCCTTCCCCACTGCCTCTTCCCCTCTACCCCTGCTTCTCCTTTTGGCGGGAAGAGCCGTTCTCCTCCCTAGCTGCTCCTCGCTCCTCCTCTGCCCCTTGCACATCTCCCCTGCTCTCTGACCAAGAGAAATTGACCGGCTTGAAACTGACCGGCTTGAAACTGACTGGCTTGAAATGGTAAAAATTTTGGTAATCCCGCTATACCACGACCCCGCATTTATCGCGATCAGATTTTTTGGACCCCGATCATCGCGTTATAGCGGGGTTTCAGTGTAATATATCAGATTTTTGGGACCCCGATCATCGCGTTATAGCGGGGTTTCACTGTAATTCTACATTTTAAGTCCAGCTTTCATGATAAAGAGATTGTACTACAGTACTTGTATTAGGTGAATTGAAAAAGAAAACTATTTCTTTTGTTTTTTTTACAGCGCAAATACTTGTAATCAAAAATATAAAGTGAGCACTGTACATTTTGTATTCTGTGTTGTAATTGAAATCAATATATTTGAAAATGTAGAAAACATCCAAAAATATTTAAATAAATGCTATTCTATTATTGTTTAACAGTGCGATTAATCATGATTAATTTTTTTTAATCGCTTGACATCCCTATTACAGACCCAACAGCAGTATGGAAAGGTATAAGATATGTAGGGACTCCAGGTGGTATCTCTTAAGGGTTCAGTGCAGAGCAAGGATATACCCACCAAGCTGGTAGCCATACAGATAGAAAACATGATCTCAAAAGTGGGTTGTGAAGGTCAAGCAAAGGCCTCAGAGGGAAGAGATCGATGTGGATAAGGGGTCAGATCTTCCAGACCAGCTCTTCTCCTCCTGGCACGTCTCAGGGGAGTGGGGGGAAGAGAGCTTTGAGCTAGCTCTGTGATCTTCAGGCCACTGGGCACCAGTCCAGTCTCAAGGGACCACTTAGAGCAGTTGCAGGTCTGCTCTAAATTACACCAGCTGCAGCAGTCTCCAAGGGGTAACTCTGGCAATCAAGGAATTGCCAGAGTTCAGCGACATTCTGGCTATGTTCCTTATGCCTGGGATGGGGGGAGAGGATGGTGTAGAGTCCCCTGAAGATTCCATTTCCACTAAGGTAGGTGGCGAGAAGAGGAGAAATGTAGGTGGGGTCAGAGTGGCGCAGGATTTTGACGGGAAGGAGGAAGAACACTAATCTGATGTGGAATTGGAGAGGAAGCCAGTGAAGGAATTCAGCGAGAAGGGCAGAATCGGACAGAGACAAGGAATGTCATTTAGGGCAGAGGGAGACACAGCAGGCCATACAAAAGGAGGCTGCGGAAGTCAGTTGCCACTGCTCTCGCCAGGAGAATTACAAAGGAGATGAGATTGTCTAGGCAGCAGTGGCGTGTGAAGGTCTGCTCTACATGTGTGAAACCGTGAATTAGTTCCCACAAGGATTTGCTTTGACTTACTAAAGTTTTTCTGTACTGATTGAGTATAACATGAACCCTGACTAATAAAATGTTCTATTCCATGCACATTGCTATTTTAGCATACAGGGCCTGGTATGCCACCCTTACTCACCTTGAGGAGCAGTATTTTACTTCTACAAGTAGTCCCATGGAAATCCAGTGAACTAATTCAAGTCAATACTACTGAGAGCACTGGTGGTAGACACTGGTCCACAGTTAAGAATATTCATAAATAAGGTCTTCTAAGAATTCAGACCTGATGATCAGAGATTATGGACCGATTCGTTCGCTGGTGCAACTTGACATAACAGTATCAACTTCAATGGAGCTTCACTGATTTATGCCAGCTGAGAATCTGGCCCTCTTTCTTTCAGAGTGCTGTAATGCAAGACAGCGTATGAGATAACTACACCCAAATGCAATTTGTTGGTTAAGTAGTGAGCACTTTATCTTTGCTCCTTTTTGCTCTCTGCACCCACACCTCAAACCAGAGAAAAAACATCTGATATTTTGATGCTTAATGATAAAAGTTACATCGGTCACAGTGACCTTTCGGTTAAACAGCAATAGCCAATGTTAATAAAAACAACCACAAAAGAATAGAATTAGTCTAATGCAGCTGCCATTTCATCTTGCACTAAGTGAATTGAAGTTCTCAGCTGGGGCACCCTACACTCTTAGGCCTGGTCCACACTAACCCAACACTTCGAACTAAGATACGCAACTTTAGCTATGTTAATAACGTAGCTGAAGTCAACGTACCTTAGTTCGAACTTACCGCAGGTCCAGACGTGGCAGGCAGGCTCCCCTGTCGACTCCGCGTACTCCTCTCGCGGAGCAGGAGTACCGGCGTCGATGGCGAGCACTTCCGGGATCGATCCGGGATCAATTTATCGCGTCTAGACAAGACAGAATAAATCGATCCCAGAAGATCGATTGCTTACCAACGGACCCGGAGGTAAGTATAGACGTACCCTTACAGGTGTGAAACACTGATATCCACCACATAAATCACCCCGCCCTTTCTCCTGAGACTGCGCACTTGATTCCAGGTCTACACTGTGAGTGACAGACAAAAGTCAGCACATTGTCAGGTAGATAATCCCGCTCCACGTCCCGGACGCAGGCGATGAAATTCAGGAGGGTTTGGGTCGTTGCATTATTATTTTTTTTTAATAAGCTTTCTACGCTTCCTGCAAGCCTGTGGTTCAGAGAAGGAAGTCTGGCCTCTGGGAACGCAGAACTCTACTGTAATCGTCAAGGCTGAGATCTTTATCTATACAAATTAACGGGGTGCTATTCTCAGACTAGCATCCCACAATAGACTGAGGCTAGGTGCAAAGCATCTCAGCCTTGATCTAGCAAAGCACATGAATCTCCATCCTTAGCGGTTTTTAAGGCCCGGCTTGACAAAGCCCTGGCTGGGATGATTCAGTTGGGGTTGGCCCTGCTTTGAGCAGGGGATTGGACTAGATGACCTCCTGAGGTCCCTTCCAACCCTGAGATTCTACGATTCTATGAGTACATGCTTAACTTTAAGCAAAAGGGGTGATCCCACTGAAACCAATGAGATTACTTAAGTGCTTTGCTGACCAAGGCCTTAGGCATAATTGGGAAATATAATAATATCTCACCGTTCTCTTGCTACCTCTGTTGGTTAGAAATACAGCTAAGTCCATGTCTACACTTAAGCTTGGAGCGGCACAACTGTAAGATTGCTCGTGTAACCACATTATGCTGATGGAAGAGAGCTCTCCCATCAATATAATAAAACCAGCTCAACGAGCGGCGGTCTAGCACTTATGTCAGCAAAACTTTTGTCGCTCTAAGGTGTGAAAAAAACAGCCTCCCAAGCGATGCAAGTTTTGCCGACATTAGTGCTAGTGTAGACATGGCCCAAGTTATAGTGGGTGGTTAGAAACGCCAAGGGTGACTTGTCTGTTCCTTCTGGCCAAAGGATGTAGCTACCACATGGGGCATATTTGACAGAAGGAGAAGTGAGTGGACTCAGAGAAGTAAACCGATGGCATTCCTTTCCACCCCCCGATCTAGTTAATTACTCAGAAAGAGGAAAATGAACTGTGGTCAACGTCCCTGGTCACTCGATTACAGACCTAAAAGTCTCAATTATTCAACAAATAAACTTCAAAAACAGACTCCAATGAGAAACTGCAGAACTGGAATTAATTTGAAAAATGGACACCATTAAATTAGGCTTGAATAAAAACTGGGAGTGGATGAGTCATTACACAAACTAAAAACTATTTCCCCATGCTAATTTTCCCCCTACTGTTACCTTCTTGTCAACTGTTTGAAATAGGCCATCCTGATTATCACTACAAAAGTTTTTTTTCTCCTGCTGATAATAGCCCACCTTAATCAATTAGTCTCATTAGAGTTGGTATGGCAACCCCCATTTTTTCATGTTCTCTGTACTGTGATAGACCCAGGCCAGCTGGGAACAGCAGAATAGCAGAAGGCAGATATACTGGCCACTGGATTAACAGTTTTCTGTTCCCTGACTGACCAGAGCAGGGGCTGCTCCAGGCTAATGAGAACACCTGACTCCAATTAACCTGCAAAGAGTCAGGTGAGGCCATTAAGCTAATGTGACCACCTGCCTCTAATTAAGGCCCCACTGATACTATAAAAAGGGCTCACTCCAGTCAGGCAGAGGAGAGCCAGGGAGCCAGAGGAGAGGAAGTGTGGCTGAAGGACTGGTTAATGAAGACACCCTCAAGTTATGGATAAGGGAGCCCTAAGGTAAGGGTGAAGAAGGGAGAAGCAGGAGAGCTGTGGGGAAGTGGCCCAGGGGAATGTAGCAACTCTGGCAGTGAAAGGTTGGCTGCCAACAGCTGCTACCATTAGGGTCCCTGGGCCGGAACCCGGAGTAGAGGGCAGGCCCGGGTTCCCCCCAACCCACCACTACAGGAACACCTCCTGGGAGGGGAAGTCAGGCCCCTGTCAGGACAGGAGGCTAAACTGTTCTAAAACAAGCCCTAGGGACAACAGAGACTGTGGGAATTCTCTCACCAACCTCCTTGCTGGCTTATGATGAAAAGGGCTCAGTAGACTGTAACCCTGGCCCTAGAGAGAGAAGGGCTATGTGGAAGGTCACAGAGAGCCACTGAGGCTAGCATATACCGCCTAGAAGTGCAGGACCCGCGGGGACAAGGTCAGAGCTCTGCCACAGTACATATATATATTTTCCTACTGTATTTTCCACTGCATGCATCTGATGAAGTGGGCTGTAGCCCACGAAAGCTTATGCTCAAATAAATTTGTTAGTTCCTAAGATGCCACAAGTACTCCTGTTCTTTTTGTGTTAACACTGGCGTTTCTTGAGGTTTTGAAACCTCATAAAACCCAGCTGACATACCTATATGGCAGAGCACCTTTGGAAACCCTCGCCAGGTTACAGCCAGGCACTGCTATTGTCCCAGCTTGTGCAGCTCTCCTGAGGAGTGACCCAGCTGAGAAGATGGCTTTTCTTCCACAGCTCCCACTGCTCTCCCCAGAGCCCCTTTTTAAAAGAGTCAAGTACATGCATCTCCCCCTTCACTCTAGACACCTTAGACCTCTAAGGCTGGGTATCTCTCTTCAACACACAAGAGCCTACGGTACCATTGTCCATTTAAGAAGCCAGTTCTACTGCCGTCCTCCAGGACGGTGTCTACTTCTTCAACTCATTTGTCCTTTACAAGGTGCTGTGATTTAAGAACGGGTGTTAAATCTTCTGCAACAATCAATTCAAATATACAAGTTGGGCGATTCAAATTACTTTTCCAAAAGTACTTTAAAATGCATTAAGTTATTAATTGCCTGCTGGCACTTTAATCAAATGGGGAAATTGACATAGCCAGAGGCATGTATTTTTGTGGAAAGGAAATTTATTTAAGAAGAAACAGCAGCTCTTACTGCTTAATTTAAACTGAGAAAACGGTGGAAAATCAACTGCTATGGAAAATTAATAAAACATTTCCAGCTGCAAACAGTGACTAATTGTACAAGATGAAGACTGCCTGGAATTAATAACTTGCAATCTTCTGTATGAAGAACCCCCCACTAGTTCAATTTACTGGGAGATTAAATTACTTCTAAGTTTGCCATATTAAAACAGAACATGAATAAAATGTTAGTGAAAGCACATCTATTATTTACTGTCTGTGATATGGATATAATTATTTCCAAACAACCACAATGTGACGTGACCAGCAATATTTAAATTACTCTCTAGCAAATGTAGTCATACCACCTCGGTTCCTATAAAAACAGCCCAAATGGGCTTCTACAGATGCCACTTCCCTGCCACAATGGATTATTTGCTGCCTTCTGAAGTGTGATGCTCTGCACCCATGGCTCTCTGTTCTTTTAGCACCAAGTCTGATCTTACAGCACTTTCCCAAAGCCTTTACCTCAGATGAACTCACAAGCTCATTTGCTTTGACTGATTTTAAAACAGTAGCTAGCTGATTCCATGGAGCAGAGGGGGAAAAGAATGCAAATATAAGCATTAAAGGCTTCAGATACTGTATGGAATAATCAGAAAAGCGTTTTTCCTACCTAAATGGGTTCATGGCTGAAAGAGCCCCAGAAAGCTCACCCGCGGAGACAGCAAGCTCACACTGTCTCTTTAAAAGCTTGCCAAGTTCACAGGGTGCACAAGCCTATTTTATAGGAGCAGAAAACAGTGAGGGAAAGGGCACATAAAGCAAGGCAAGAGGATTTAAAAAAAACCCAGGATTTTAAAATAGTCTAGGAAATCCAGGAGGCGTAAGGGCCGTTTGATTCAAGAGATGTCAGGTGCTACATGCAAACCACAAGTCCCCTAGGCTAGGCTATCCAAGGGTAGGGGCAGTGACTAAGTGTTCATCCTTTCAAGGGGAAGTGTTGAACTCATCTTTAGTCACTTGTTCTTGGATACTGAATGCAGAATCCGGAGATGGAGAAAGCAAAGGAACTTGTCTAACACATCCTCTCAGTGTAGGAGTTTTAAGTGCATAGTTTGGGGATTGCCATAAAGTTACAGTTAATCTGGGTATTCTAGTAGTATCTAGCGGGGCCAACTCTGAAGTGCTAGGCGCTGCACAGACACTCATTAAGAGTCAGTTCCTGCCCCAAAGAGCTTCCATTCTAAGCAGACAAAGGGAGGGAGAAAGTGAGTATTACTTCCCCCTTTGTATACATGGAAAACTGAGGCGCAAGAGGGTCTAGTGACTTGTCCATGGTCACGCAGGAAATGTTGGGCGGAAACAAGGACTGACTCCACATCTCCCAAGACTTCATTCAGAGCCTTAGCCACAGATCATAGGTTTAAGACAGAACCCTGCCAAACCTGGAGCCCACGGCTTTCTACAATCTCGACAGCAGAAAGAACAGAGTTAGATCAACAGTGCAAAGAAGGCTCCCCAGCCACGTATTCATTTTTAAATGGGTTCTCTTTGGCCATGCTCATTCCCCCTTGGCTTTCTGGGAACATTCAGGCCATAAAGTTTTATTGGCACAACCGCTGGTGTCAGTGTCATACATATGGCCCAAATAGCTCCTTCCACCATGAGTCTTCCCAGAGGAGGAGCTACTTGTGCAGTCAGGAGCTCCTGGGTGCAAGTGAGGGCATTGCAGCCTGGCTCACCATTACTTGAAAACAACAGCTGTAAGTGTTACGTTTGCAGCATGCACACAGTGTGTTAGAAACGAAACACAGAGACTCTTCCTGAAAGGTTGCAATGTAACATTACTTTATTTCTTAGAATCCATAAATCTAACAACCCAACAGAGAGAATTGAAGCAGGCTGCTCCCTAAGGCAGAGAGCCACAACTCCCCTACTTCGCTCCAGACTGGCTCTTCGAAAGCTGAAGCTCCGGATTGCACATTTCCCTGCAAGCAGGACCAGGAAACCCCTTACAAGCTTAAAGTGATATCTTGTAATTTTAAGCATAATTTACAATACGCCACAGAAAGCGGGTGAATGTCACAATGTGGACTTTACTGATTCTCCTGATTTTGGTTTTTGGCCAGCGGAAGTGGAAGGACAGGGTGAGTGTCCGCATTGCCCAGGAGCTGGGGACCCCTCTGGATTATTTCATGATTAAAAAGCATCCCATTCACAGTTTACACCAGTGAAGGGACTGGCCCATGCACTCAGGGGAGGGGGGCAGATCTGGGTGGGAAGAGGGGGGGCGGGGTGGAGCAGGGGCGGGAAGAGGTGGGGTGGGGGTGGGGCCTTGGAAGAGGTGCAGTGGGGGCGGGGCCTGGGATTGAGCACCCCCGGGACAAGGAGGAATCGGAACCTGTGCTGGCTAGCCCTCCAGTGCCTTTGGCCACAGTGCAGCACCCGACCCCACCCCACCCCACCCAACCCTATCCCATCCCTAACCCCTCTGGCCCTAGCCAGGAACTGATCTGCTAAGGCCCTGCAGCTCCTTTTATCTGAGCCTGCTGGGCTCCGATTGGCTGCTTCCATGAGGCCTCTCTAGGCAGACATGTAGGATCTAACTTTTCTGCTCCTTTCCTGGGGTGGGGTGTAGCAGGACCATGGGGCCTCCTATAGGGAGCTAACAAGGCCAGATACACCCCGTCACAGGCCCCAATTCCAGAGAACACTTAAGCTCATGCCTATTTAAGCATGTAAGCACTGTGCCTAATTTTAAGTCTGTGCTTAAGCCCGGTTAACCTCAGCAGGACATAAAGACGCATGTAAGTGCTCTGCTGAATAGGCATGCTTTCTGGACTTGGGGCCTATCAGAAGGCATGGGAGGGAGGGAGATACTACAGTGATACACAGTATACAATAGCTAAGGTAGATAGAGAGAATTCAAATACTCCTCATTTATATAGCACTCCGTCTTCAAAGCATTGTACAAACATCAATCAACCTTAATCAACTAGGAGTGTGAGGTTACATTAGTGCAATTAACCAAAGCTGTCTAGGCAACAACTTTGACTGTCTGCAACCAAATAGGAACTCTTTTTTCTCTTCTTTAAAAGTTTCTGAGTAGCACCTGCACAAGGATACCCAGGGGTCACTGATTTCATCTGTGAAGAGGATATATATTCCATCTATATCTACACATCCTCGTTATATCGGGCTAATCCTTTTAAAATCCTGCCAAAGCTTTTGATGTCCAGTGTCTCTGGTGGCTGTGAGTTCCCCAGGTGAAGTTTGCATTGCCTTAATAAGTTATGTTGTCTTAGTTTTAAGTGTGTTGCCATTTGATTTCATTGGATGTCCCTTTGCCCTTTACTAGAAAGGGTCAGAAGGGTTTACTTGGCCATGTCCCCACTTATTCATCTCCTCTTCAAATGCAAGTTCCAACCTTTGCAGTCATCTCCTTCTAAGGAACTCGGTCCATGCAGCTCATCATTTGCAATCACCAATCTCTGGACCTTTAAACTGGAGCCGCATGCCTCTCCCTTTATGGAATGTTTACAGCTTTACAAAATGGCGAAGCTCTTTGCCATGTTTTGGGGCTGGTTTTCATTTTGTGAAGCACCATGATGCGTATGAACAGCGCTGTTATTGCATTGTAGCTCCTGATTTACTGATCTTAAAAACATGCAAAAGTAGTTTCACACAGAGGTGTAATAGCAACTGCTCATTTTTGGTTTGGAACGACTCAGGTTCTCAGGTGTATGAATAATTAGAAGACTTGCTCACGTACCCAGAGCCGTATATAAGTTTCATGACTTGCTAAAAAGCATCCACTGTGTATTATTAGCAATAATATATTAACACCTTGGGGCCCTGAAAACAATCAGGTCCTCATAGTATGAGACAGTCCAGCCCCAAAGAGCTTATGGTCTCAATAGACAAGCTAGAGAGGGCAGGAGAAGAAATAGAGGCGGGAAGTGATTTGCTCCAGGTCCTAGAGCAGTTCAGTAATAGAGCTGGGAAAAGAGGGCTGGCTCAGTGGTTTGAGGGGAGGGATAGCTCAGTGGTTTGCGCATTGGCCTAATAAACCCAGGATTGTGAGTTCAATCCTTGAGGGGGCCACTTAGGGATCTGGGGCAAAATCAGTACTTGGTCCTGCTAGTGAAGGCAGGACTCAATGACCTTTCAAGGTCCCTTCCAGTTCTAGGAGATAGGTATATCTCCATTAATTTATTTATTTAAAAGAAACCAGGTCCCAAACCGGTGCCCTAACCCCTGCTGCCTCACAAACGATCACGGTTATTGCTGCCACAGAATATCAAGAATTATTTAGTAAGTCTTTGTGGGCTCCATAGCGCCAGTAATTGCTTTCCACAGAGGCAGCTAGTACAGGGTAACTGCACATTTTTGGTGTCACAGCAATAGAAAAATCTTCAAGAATTATGTAGAAAATGACCAAAAAAGTGTTTTATAATGGAATCTTCTGGTTACCCACATGGACCCAGGGCACCAGCCACTGCATTTCTAATATGCAATTAAAAATACATCTTCTTTTAGCTATGAAAGATCTAATTCTTTCCTGACTCCTAATCTTGTGTCCATATAAAATGGAAATCAATCATAGCAAGAATCAGGCTTTTGCAGTGTGGTACCAAGCCTTGTGTACTATAACCAGAGTAATTATCATCATCGGTCATTATACAATAATCCATTCTACTCTGCCCACAAATAAATTAGTCATAGCTGAGATCAGTGAGGTTAATATCCAGTACGTGCATGGATGGGAAAGTTTCCCAAAGACATTTTCACATTTCAGTAATTGAGTGTGTCACATTTCATTGCAACAGTCCTTTCACTACGCGGAACTGGAAACCTTTCCTCTTGCTATCAGATTAGAGCTGATTGCATAATTACATTACCTGGATAATTAAATAGAAAGTTAGTAGCCTCGGCATTGTACAATATTGTGGTTTCATTTTCTAATAGAATTTGCCTGCCTTTGGTCTGGAATGCTCTCAAAGAAACAGATCTAATTACTTAGTGACACCATATTAAATTTCTCAGGCCCCTTCTCGCAAAGTGATGGCGTAGGTAGGGCCACATTTAAAAAAATAGTATTCAAAACGCCTCCTTTGCCTCATTCTGGCAGTTTGGGTTAGAAAGAAGAGTTGGCCGAGACTCCTGGGTTAACTCCATCTCCCGGCCGGTGCAGGGTTGTTCCCTGCGGTAGATTCTCAGGAGTTTGGTCTGGTCGCCTTTTAAATGACTCGGGCCCAAGTTCAGCAAGCTACTTAAGCATGTGCTTAACTGTAAGCACCTGAGTTGCTCCTTTGAAGCATCCTGCTGAATCAGGGGCCCCGATGATACGGGTTCCACTACAGAGCGTAGAGGTTACTTATAACAACACTACCGGGTTCAAAATAGCCGACCAATAGCATCTGGAGATATTGCCAGGTTCCTGGGTTGCAGCCACATCAAAACGCAAGGCTGCCAGGTGTCACGTTGGCTTATTTCACCAAGTGATGGTAATTAACGCACACAAGTGGCGCGTTCAGAAAGCAATGGAATCCCAGCACCAATCCCAACAACAGGGTTTAATTCGGGTGAGTCCGGGGCACTACCACGTGCACCCGAGTGTAAAGGCTGTTTCCACGCTTCCAGCTGGGGGTGTGATTCCCAGCTGGGAGAGACCGAGCTCTGACTGAGGCAGATCACCGTTGTGGTGGGAAGGACACGCCACCCTGAGTACATTCCCATGGTCTGGGAAGGGGACATGCCCCCTCCCGCCACCGTGGTTATATGATTTGAAGCCTGCTAGCTTGTTGAGAGCTAGCGAGGGTATGTTTCCACGGGCTGGGAGTCACACCTTCAGCTCGAAGCACAGAGAGGATCTTACTCGATTCCCCTGCCAGGATTTTTTTTTCCTCTTTAATACACTTTTGATTTTGACCTGAAGTTCAGTTTAATTGATCAAAACAGCCTCTGGAGATTGGGATTATCCTAACCCAGATTGCTTGCCGGCTGACAGATACTTCACCCCTGTAGACAGACGGCGAGTGCTCTGTCCAACCCAAGAACCATAGCGCAGGGGTTTGCGTTTCCATTTCTAATCTGATGAGCTGCCGTATATTGCAGGATGTGGCACGAGCAGCCTGGAGAGGGGAAGCGTTGGATCTGAGCAGGTTCCCAGCACTTCTTGGCCAGGGTTGGCTTAAAAAGAGCTGCAACGTTTTAAGAAAAGACATTTTGCTCTGCCAAGAGCAAGGAGGGCTGCAAGCAACTGGCTTCCTAAAGGGGTTATCCGTGACTGACCCTGAGCCAGCCTCCTCACACCCCACACTCGGCTGTTCACAGGTGGCTCAGGAACAGGGCAGGCTTTAGGACCTGCGGGGCCCAATTCGAATACTCGGCGGCGGGCCAGGTCTTCAGTGGCAGGGGGTCCGCTCCGCGTCTTCCGCGGCACTGAAGGACCCCCTGCTGCCGAAGACCCCAGAGCGGACCTCCCCACCACCACCAAAATGCCGCTGCAGCAAACCACTGCCAGGTGAGCCTAAGGTGCGGGGCCCTCTTACCCGTGGGGCCCAATTCCAGGGAATTGGGGGGAATCGGCCTAAAGCCAGCCCTGCTCAGGAAATTGGCTTATTTGGCTTCCATGAGCATCTCTCAGCTCCAGCATATACCCCTATTCCTCCCTTCCTCTCAGTACAGAACTCACACCCCTCCCTGTCTCACCTCCACCCAACCCAGTACCCACACTTCTCCTCACCCCCACCCCAGCAGGCCCAGCCCT
This sequence comes from Trachemys scripta elegans, assembly GCF_013100865.1. Lineage (NCBI taxonomy): Eukaryota > Metazoa > Chordata > Testudines > Emydidae > Trachemys > Trachemys scripta. The sequence continues at coordinate 11,019,125 of NC_048301.1, read as the reverse complement.
CTGCATCACCCTCAGCCAGCCAGCACCTACCCCCTTTCTCTCCATCCCTCCCCGCAAGCCCACACTGGTTCCCTAGCACCCAGCCTCAGCCAGTGCACATGCACCACCAGTAAGAAACATTCGACTGGCTAAATTGCATCCAAGTGGCAGCTTTGCACAGGTGTAATGGATTGAAACTTGGTTAACAACTCTGTTGGGGTTGCCGGAGAAGGAACGGGCTCTGGCCTACTCTTCCAAAGCTGGTGCGACGGCTGCCATCTTGGCTGACGGACCAGGGGTGGAACCAGAGACCTCAAAGTATGAATTGCTACAGCAGGAGCTGCTATAGCTTGAGCGAAATCTTCGGAGCCAGTGCTGTAACAGACTCCTATCCTCTGTAGACCAGGCACAGAGGGGCCTCCATCACACTGACCTGTGGGTTCCACTGGCTCTGCGCATTGAATGCTGAGTTTGACTCACTAAAGACAGCAGAGCTGCCTCCCAGTCCACACAGGGAGCAGAACAGTGGAGCAAGCAAGTGCCCTTTGGCCTTTCCGCTCAGGGAAGCTCAGCTCCGAACGTTCACCCTTTAACTCGAAAGCAAAGCAGAACCGCGCCGCCCTCCACCACACCACTTCCCGTCACCATATGGGGGTGACGAAAGGCTGGAAGGTGGCAGAGCATCGTGGAATGAGATGCCGCATGCATCTTCTTTGGAAAAAAAAAAAAAAAGAGATAGAGAGAACGGGAAAAAGCCGTGCCGAGCTGACCCTCTAAACTGAAAGCTCTTGTCCTGCGGAGGACTGTTGGAGCCCAGAACCCCTCCACGGCACACTCGTCCTGCCTCTTCGTACCAAGCCAAGCAAATTGAAAGCCGCAGAGGGGTGTAACCCGAGGCATGTTGTAAATCCACTTCCTTTGTCAGAACAAGAACAAATCCCAGCTTTGAAGTTTTCCAGTCTTGTTACAAGGGGAATGTCTTTTGTTTAATCCATTTTAGCCTTTAATGCCTGACCTGGATCAATCCGATTGGGTAGATTACACAGTGCTCACACTGACGTTCCACTAGCCTCCAGGGAATCTTTACCCGGCCTCATTGGTAATAATTAGCATCTCGACTTTAGCCCATCATTTACTTTGAACTAACAAATGGTCCTGTTACTGGAGGGGGCAGGGTGATATCAAACCGGTTTAATCAGCTCGGAGCGCTTTTATAACAGACCTTTGTGCAGTGTTAAAAGAATTAAACAACTTAACTCTGCCTGTGCCAGCCTGGCTATGCCGCGTCTCTCATCGGCCACGTGAGGCTCCAGGGAGGGATAGATCGTGCCGGCCTCACTCACTCTACTGTGCAGCTTGAACTATTGAAATCGACGCGAGGGGCAGGCGCTGGGGAGGGCCGTGGGGAGAGCGAGGGCATGCGCGTGGGCGTGAAGGCGATGGGGCTGCTCACAGACCAACATACCATGCAGCATGAATGGGTGGGGGAGTCAGGCACACCAGGATGAGTACAGCAGAAAAACCCTGGGGCACATAAAGGGACATGAAAGTGGTCACCTGCTCACCCTCCACGGAGCTTTTCAGGCCTGTAGGCACTCTCTGATACACAGGTTGCCAACCATCTAGGCAGCCATGGCTGCATTACCCCCTTTCCTAGGGTAGATCCTCACTATGAGGACTATACCAGCATTGCTACGTCAGCAGAGCTATGCTGCCATAACCCCGTAGCATAGATGCAGCCTACACCAACAGGTCCAGGACAGGAACGCCACCTCCCTGAGCAACGGTAGCAAGGTCGACAGACGCATTCTTCCGTCAGCAAAGCTGCGTCTACACTGGGAGTTAGGCTGGTATACCGATGTCGCTCAGGGGTGTGTGGATTGTTCACACCCCTGGCCCATGTAGCTGTAAGAGCTGTAAGAGGAGACCAGGCCACAGTCAAAGGGAGAAGGAGATACATTGCACCTTATTTTGTCCTTCAGCAAGATGAATCAGCGTTTCTCACTGATCTGGGCTCCTACCCTCACCTTCTCAAGGCCTTTTCCCCAATGCCCGGGACAAGCAAAGAGCTACAGCACGCGTCCATCTGGCAATAGGCATAGCCTGTCATTCCATTTCAGGAGCCCGGACTCTACAAGCTGCTCGCTAGATCGGGGCCGTTTGCGTCATTCTCACACAGCGTAACTGATCAATAATAAGTGGCTGAACGTTTCCAGGAAGAGATCGTTGTCAGGCAGAGGTGGGTAAGAAAAGCTGCTGTTAACAGAATGACTTTCGCTCCCACAGATCTCCTTTTTAATCCTTGTTGGCGGCAACATTCATTCCCATCAAAGAGCCAAGAATTGATTAGCAGCTGGAAGCTGGCACACCCACGCAGAGCAAGACACGGGCAGCGACGCTCGGAATGCGATCGCCACGTAGACACGTGCAGTAGCGTGACAAAGGAAAATGCTGCACATGATTAGCTCCCCCCCCACCCCTTTAAATGTGATCCTCTCCACTTTAAAGCTGAGTTCTAAGTGCTACAGAAAAGGTGTGCCATCAGGGCCACTCCGATGGAGGAGAAAACCCCATTCAGAAAGCAGCACTGTATATCTGACATTTATTTTTCTCTCTAATAATTAGTTACACCAGTTAGAGAATGGATTGTAAAGGGATTTAAGCTACAGTATTTAAGGATCTACTGTATACTCGGCATTGCTGGCAGATTAAACTATCCACGCTGACTTATATTTATGGTTAAAGGCTGTTACTTTGCCTCACTCTCCAAAAGCTACAACGCAGGGAAGCAGTGGAATGTGGCAACAGGCCACTGGGCACACGGAAAAGGACATGAACCCTGAAAAGGAACAGGGAGTTTCAAGAGAAAATCCTGAGTTTCCAATGAAGATTGACGTAAGAATTAAACACATCAAAACTAGACTCTCTAATGCCTTGGAAATTAAATGATAATTTGCCTACCTACAGTTTCAAGAATAGAGCCGGTTAGGAAATTGTGCTTTTTCCCCAGGAAAAAATTCAATGATAACAGGAAAAAATTATTTTTGTTGGCTTTTTTTTTTTTTTTTTTTTGCAGGGGGTGGGGAAGGGAAGGGTTTATTTGAGGATAATCTGAACATTTAAAAAAAATTAAAATGGAATTTTGTCATGAACCTTCAGTAGATAAAAAGTAGGGCTGTTGATTAATCGCAGTTAACTCATGCAATTAACTAAAAAAATTAATTGCACTTTTAATCGCACTGTTAAACAATAGAATGCCAATTGAAATTTATTAAATATTTGTGGATGTTTTTCTACATTTTCAGATATATTGATTTCAAGAATAAGTGGGCAGCATTATCTCCTGTAAATGTAAACAAACTTGTTTGACCAATTGGCTGGGCAAAAAGTAGGACTGAGTGGACTTGTAGGCTCTAAAGTTTTACATTGTTTTGTTTTGAGTGCAGTTATGTAACAAACAAACAAAAATCTATATTTGTAAGTTGCACTTTCATGATAAAGAGATTGCACTACAGTACACAAGGTGAATTGAAAAATACTATTTCTTTTGTTTATAATTTTTACAGTGCAAATATTTGTAATAAAAAATAATAATATAAAGTGAGCACTGTACACTTTATATTCTGTGTTGTAATTAAAATCAATATATTTGAAAATGTAGAAAATATTCAAAACTATTTAAATAAATGGTATTCTATTATTAACAGTGCGAATAATCCCAATTAATTTTTTTAATCGTGCAATTAATTTTTTTAATCGCTTGACAGCCCTAACAAAAAGCCATTTTTCAGCCATTTGATTAAGACATTTCAGCAAAAAAATTTGACACAGCTGACTTCAGGCATGGTGGAACTATTGTTGTCATGTTTAATACTACATGAGAGGAAGAGCTTGATTCTTGTGCAATGAAAGCCCTTGATACTGCTTTCACAATGTGAACAGACCTTAAAGTGGGTATGTAAAAGTAATTGACACTGACTTTAATGCCCCATACAGTGCCAGTGCTGCGTAAAAGGGCCGTAATGCAAATGAGAAACAGGCTTTCAAAATCCTACTCTACATTAGTGATGTAAATCAATCTAAGTTACACTACTTAAGCTACGTAAGTTGCGTAACTCAAGTCGATGTAACTTACATCAACTTAATGCAGTATCTACACCACACTATGTCAACGGAAGATGCTCTCCTGTCAAGACAGCTTCTGCCTCTCGTTGAGGTGGATTAATTAAGTCAACAGGAGAGCACTCTCCCATCAACTTATTGTGTCTTCACCAGACCTGCTAAATCGATACCTACTGCATCGATTGCAGCAGCGCCGATTTAGCCCGTGGTGTAGGCAAGGCCAAAGTCTCTTGTTGGATGCAGCGCAGAAGCGATCCTGCAGGAGTTAGATAATAGGGGCAATGGAAAGTGAAGTGACATACAACTACCAAAAGGAAACTAGTTTTTGGAGCCCTTCTCACAGACCAAAACAACCCTGATGAAAATTAATTTTAGCTTTACATAGCCCATTTCATTCCAAAGGATCCCAAGATGCTTTACGGAATGGGAATCACAGACACTTCTGAGGTAGGGTGAAGCAGGCATTTCACCACATAGAGCAGGGGTGGGCAAACTACCGCCCGCGGGCTAGATTCAGCCCATGAGCCATTTTAAGCCGGCCTGCGAGCTCCCGTTGGGTAGCTGGGTCAGGGCCACACCACGCGGCTTGGCCCTGCTCTGGTGCTCCAGCCGGGGCGCCGGGTCAGGGGCTGCACCACATAGCTCCCAGAAGCCATGCCATGGTCCCGCTTCAAGGGCCAGGGGCCATCCACTCCTAGGAGCCGGAGAAGGGACATGCCACTGCTTCCAGGAGCCGCTTGAGGTAAGCGCCACTCGGAGCCTGCATCCCTGAGCCCCTCTCCATGCCCCAACCCTCTGCCCCAGCCCTGATCCCCCTCCGAACCCATCAGCCCCAGCCCAGAGCACCCTCCTGAACCCCAAACCTCTCATCCCCAGCCCCACCCCAGAGCCCGCACCCCCAACCAGAGCCCTCACCCCCTTCCGCACCCCAACCGCAATTTTGCAAGCATTCATGACCCGCCATACAATTTCTGTTCCCCAATGTGGCCCTCAGCCCAAAAAGTTTGCTCACCCTTGGCATAGAGCAACATTGCACAACAGCTTAAGTGAAAAAAATAAAGAGGGATACCACAAGGAACTGAATTGAGGAGGAATCTAAGCAAACAGGACATAATCACTCACAGTTGGATAAGGCCCGGAGACTGGGCTGAGCTCACCCTCCAGAAGAATTCCATGGAAATGTTAATTGCTACAAATGAGAGACTGCCATCGCCTTTGATGGACAGTGTCCTTCACCCCAGGCCCTCTAAGGCCATGTTAAGGCACCAGTTCTAGATTGGCCTGGAGGGAAGTATCAACACTCACATCATTTCCTGCAGCCCTCCTCTGGCCACATGCTCTTTCCTGCTAGCACTGGCCACTTTGGGGAATATACCAAGAAGGAGTTTTGGGTTCCCCACACCACCTCCATGGGGAATTTGTCTCTGCCGGGGATCCCCAACCTTAGCTTAACCCAACAGAAGTGTCATAACCCCTGAATCTAGATGGGTCAGTTGACATCAGCTTCCTTCTCCGTTCAGACGCCATTTGGAAATCCCTTGCAGGAGGGCATTATGGCAGTAAGGGGCGAGTGTTTAAACAAACAGTGGCTAGAACATTTTGGCATTACTAACACGACTGTCACTTGTCCAAATGGACCTTGTTTCGCCTCATTACTGGTACCTTTCAAAGAGGCAAAGATGTATTGACCATGGGAAGCTGGCACCGCCATGCAGCCTCCTTCAGCATCGAGGCCCAATGGGTGGCATTTGCAGCCACGCAACCTTCTGTAGCATTAAGAATCTGTTCACAGCCCAAATGGGAAGAATTCCTCCCCGTGCTGGAACAGGTGTCCAGGAGAGACAGCTTTCCCCTTCCCTGCCCTGAAGTTTCTGGGGGTTAATCCAACCCTCAGGGCACCCCTCACTTGTGCCCAGGTTCCAGGTTTTGCAGCAGCTGGGATACAACCAGGGAGCAGGAACATCCCAGTGAACACCTCCTGAGCTAGAGGTTCATGCGGGGATTTCAGTGCAGATCTTACTGAAAGGAAAGCACGGGGTAGGCACAGGAGATTGATATTGCCCCACTTTCAGTAGCATGTCAGCTACAGCCCAGTCGAACGACTCAAGTATCCCACCAGGTGCCAGCTGAGAGTTGGGGAGGTAGGAGGACACCTCTCAACTGCAGGCGAGGGTCGTGCTGTTCACATTTAGCCCCAAGAGTGTCACAAGGCGCTTCAAGAGCCACAAATGCTCAGGACCTCGGATTTACGTCTCATCTGAATGACAGCACCTCTAGCAGCATGGGAACCGTTAACAGCATGTTCAGAGGAGAACTCACCAGCACCTCGGACTGGAAATATCTGGCCTCTTCCATGATTGCTTTCCAAGCCATACAAGGACTCGGCCAGGTCTGACTGAGTATGGGCTCTGATGGGTCACAGAAGATAGTGGTTTGGATGAAAGTTATTATTATTACTGAGACTAAGAGTAGAATGAAGTAATGGAGTATTCCCCTCTATTCGGCACTGGTGAGGCCACATCCAGAGTATTGCGTCCAGTTTTGGGCCCCACACTACAAGAAGGTTGTGGACAAATTGGAGATAGTCCAGAGGAGGGCAACGAAAATGATTAGGGGGCTGGGGCACATGACTTACGAGGAGAGGCTGAGGGAACTGGACTTATTTAGTCTGCAGAAGAGAAGAGTGAGGGGGGATTTGATAGCAGCCTTCAACTACCTGAAGGGGGGCTCCAAAGAGGATGTATCTAGACTGTTCTCAGTGGTGGCAGATGACAGAACAAGGAGCAATGGTCTCAAGTTGCAATGGGGGAGGACTGGGTTTGATATTAGGAAACACTATTTCACTAGCCCTGTCTGGGATGATTTAGTTGGGGTTGGTCCTGCTTTGAGCAGGGGGTTGGACTAGATGACCTCCTGAGGTCTCTTCCAACCCTATCTTCTATGATTCTATGAGTAGTGGGACAAGCAGTGATGCCACAACCCTAAGGTTCTATGGTGTTTATATGGCCCCCTCATCACTGCAGTATCTGAGCACCTTAATGTATTTATCCTCACAACACCCTTTGAGGCAGGGCAGTGCTATTATCCCCATTGTACAGATGGGGAACTGAGGCATAGAGAGGCTAAGTGGCTTGCTCAGGGTCACACAGGAAGACTGTGGTAGAGCAAGGACTTGAATCCAGGTACTAGGCTAGTACCCTAATCACTGGACCATCCATCCCAGCCTTGAGAGGAATGATTGGCTGGACATCATTAATGATGAATCCTGGTCATGTGCCACCTGAGGCACATTGCACATACACTAAGAAGATTAAGGTTTTTACCAGTGTTGTTTAATTTGGCCCCGTAGTACATTCCAGATGGCTAGTGTACTTCATGTGCCAGCTATCCTGCATGTCTGGACCACTAATACCCTCGCTGATTAAGCAGGAGTTTGCTCTTATTAAAATTAAACAACTAAGCATTTGAGTGCGACTCAGATCATGGCCATTGAAATGCACCGCCTGTGAGTTGGCTGGCCACCCAACACGATCTATTAAGCACCAGACACACCACAGCATGCTGTACCTGCTTCAATCACACATCACTATTTCAAGCGATAGCGTAGGACAAAACGCCACAGCAGCATTTAAGACCATGCTTTGCTTAGTGTAGCACTTTCTGCAAGGGGCTGCATGTGATCATTTCCATGCTAAATAATGAACTATCCGGTTTCAACATTCTGTGTGTTGAAGTATTATGTTGGGTGAGAAGCATAGTGTGAAAAATATTTTTATGGCAAAAATAACTAGTTCTACAGTAGATTAGCAGATGGCAACATTTGGCATATTACCTGTCTTCTCTCCTGTATGGGATATTCCCCAATAGATCCACCAGCTTCTATTTACTTATTTTTTTTTTTTAAAAAGGACCCATCTTCAGTGCCAATGGAACAAAGCTAATCTTTACCAGCTGAAGAGCTACATTGGAATTTTCTCAAGATACAATTTGACATCAATTCCCCTTTCCTAAACCACTGTATTAGCCATAAGGTGACAATTCTAGACCTCATCTGGGACAGCATAAATAAGAAAACATCTTCTGTTGCCTTTTATGAGATTGATATGGTTTGAAATGAGTAAACCTTCATTCACCCTAGAAATAACTCTGCAAATCATTAGGGTCAGTGCTTCTGCATTTATCAAAATGAGCTTTTATCTGAATTTGCATCTCAAAAAGACAGCAAGTCAGTTTATCAATTTTAATTCAGGCATTGCTCTAGATATTGGAATAAATTTAGTAGCCAATCAAAGGCCTGCATTCAAAATACATCCATTGTAACCTGCTGGCTTGTTTAAAAATGCTCTCTCCCCACCTAGTTCCTACCTAAATGCCTATTACATTAATGTTTAAAATCCATTTAAGTTCATCATGGGTGGTTCTGTGAAAGGACACTGGTTTCATCATTGTAATTAGATGATTTATTGCCCCCTAGTGGTGACACATGCAGGATAGAGATGTTGTATGAAGCTGTGATTTAAATTGGATGATCCTTTCAGGAGTGTTTGAATGTGAAATAAAAGGTGGAATTATTAATACTATTAGAGAATAGTGCTATATACAAGCTACATATATACTGTGCTAGAATGTGGGATTAAGTAAAACTTGCTGACAGATTTATGCGGTGTCTGTCCCTATATACCTCTGTGGAAAAACAATATCGCCCAGTATGCGCTAAAATGGGACAACACGTCTGTCCAGGTAGGCAAAGCCCTTTCTCAAGGTGCTGGGAGACCTTCCTGTGAATCTTTGAATAGGATCCTGTGATAAAAGAGACAACAGAAACAAAGCACCCTTTGTACGTTGAATGAATTTGAGGGAGCGAGCTCAGAAAGGTGGAACTTGGCCGAGTTAAGAGGTGCTTACCTAGCACTTCATAAAACCCTAATATCAGCTTATTGGATTGTATATGTTACAGTGGAAATCGATGTAGGAAATTACTACAACTGTTTGATCAGTTGAATTCTAGCCAAGCGACCGCTCATGCTCACCACTGCAAAGAAGTGTGGTCTCGCTAAGTAATTTCCATTTTCCAGGAAATGCGGTGAAATATTTTTGAAAAATTTAGAATTTTTTTTTGCAACTGGATGCAATAAAATGAATGATTTCTAGATTTTCCACACCCACTTTTCTCCTTTTCCATCCCGTAGCTTTTCAAAACATCTCCAGCTTTGGAAATGTTACAGAGCAGTAAAAGGAAAAGTGAAACAGTGAAGAAAACCCTCACATCATGTGTTCTACTGTATTCCATGGCATTAAAAGGAAAAGGAGGTGAAAAGAAGATAGATGTTCCATTTCACCAAGGATGTCAAGATTTCCAAATGTGACTTCTAAATTCTCAATGAAGGAATTTTTTATTGTTGTTTGTTTCGGGTCAAAAGGTTTCATTCAGACTTTTTATAATTTTGCATTACATTAAAATATAATACAATGTTTAAGAAATGAAACCAAAAATTCATTTCACAATGAAAAAGCAATGAAAAAAACATTCCATTCCAAAAATGTCCTTGTCAGAATTTCCTGCCCGGGTTTTCTCCCAGAATGAAAATCCAGCAAAATAAAGCTGATTTTTGCAAAGCATTTCAGTTTCGACAGAATCACTTATTCTGACAGGATATTATTCCATAGAAATTTCTCTGAAAATGCTCCCCCCCCCCCCGCCCCCAAAGTGAACATTCTAATTTTAAAAAAAAATTGGGTTTGGATGAAAAACTAGAAAATTTTGAAATAGCTTTTTCATTTGGAAAAAAAGTCATTTTCGCACAAAAAAAAGTTTTGAATGGAAAATTGTTACGATCTCTACTTTTCCGCCTAAACCACTACAGCAAAAGGCAGGGGCAATCCTGTAAACAGGAGCTCAGGTCCATCTTGCCTTGCTTAGGTTCACAGGGGAATATTTTGTCACAGTTCAGGGTATCTGCACCTGTATTCCCCCTTGGTGATCTAACAAGGACATCCATTTCAAGGCTCCTGGCTCCTTAGGCCTCACCTCTCTTGTTCAGAGACCCATATCTCTCTCCCTCCTTACTGGGCATTTTCCAGGCTGTACAGCTCCCTCCTACATTGTGAATTCCCCAGCAAGTCAGACTGCCTAAGCAGGCCTGGTTTGCTGTCTCCTCAGAGGCTAGAAACAGAATAATTGCTCACAGCTATAAGTTATCCCACAGCTCTTTCCAAGCAAGCACATTTGTAACACTTTTGCCTTAAGAATAAAGAAAACATATTAAAAACAATAAAGGAACCTCCCCGCACGCTAATAAGCTTACAAGAGATCACTCCAGGTTCAACCAGGGCTCTGGCAGGTGTCAGGCCTTCAAACCCTTCCACAAGGCTTGCCCCTTGGACAGAAGGTCCTGTCCATTTGCTGGATCAGAAAGACAGCTGTCAGTCCATTTAAACTTAGGCTATTTATCCAAAAGACTTTTTTTTGTCTCTTCAAAACCCAATTTGAACCAGTCCATGCAAGGCTTTCCAGGTGATGGTACCTTCCTGGAGGTGTTACAACCTGAGACAATTTACCTAATCACCCCCTCTGCTCATTTCTCAGAAGATTGTGGTCACCCTCTCCCAGTGGAATCACAGACAAGCCCTTTATAATACATAAACATTGCATTTTTAATACAAGGAACTCCTAAGATTCTTAAACCTAAATTCAGTAGGGTTTAACTTAATTCAATAAGGTTCGTCCAGGATATTGCAAGAAATTGCTATATCTGTCAAACACACATATACACATGACCCTCTGGTGAGTGTATGTTACAGGGCCCATTTTGTGCCTGATACACAGAGAATATGAGTATATTACAGCCCCAGCTAGAATCGCTTGGCTTGTTAATTCAAGCTGTAGCAATTTATGCTTTTAGGTCCGGAGGATACCAATTCAGTCCCTGGGGTGTCGGCCAAGATGGCAGCTGTCTCACACAGACCAACTTGCCCCAGCTTAATTGAAGGGCTTGTATATAAATAGTTTTTGTACCGCTTCAACTACACCATCTAGAAACCAGTATAGTTATATCTGCACAACTCTTTGCAATGGGCACAGTTATACCTATCTATAAAGGCACTTATGCTCCATAGTATCTAACGATCTCGTATCTAGCTATTATACAGATCGAACTATTTTGGTGATCATCCCCCTGACTGAAGTGAATTTAAGCTGGAACAGGTGCAGAGAAGAGCTCCTAGGATGATCAGGAGAATGGAGAGCCTATCTCACGAGCAGAGACTGGAAGAGCTTGACTTGTTTAGGATAGCAAAAAGAAGGCTGGCAGGAGAAATGACTGGTGTGTATAAATCCTTTAGGAGGTAAATACCAGGGAGGGTGAAGAGCTATTTGAGCTAAAGGACAGTGTTGGCACAAGAACAAATGGATAGAAATAGCCATGAACAAATTCAGGCTGGAACTTAGAAGAAGGTTTCTATCCATCAGAGGGGCATGGTTCTGGAGCAGCCCCCCAGTAGGGATTGGGGGGGGGGAAACAACTTTAGTTCTAGGCAAGAGCTGGACCCGTGTATGAGTGTGATTGTATGATGGGGTTGCTTGTCATGGGGCGGGGGGGCCTCAACAGCCCTTGTTCTCATGTCTGGTTTATGTCTCATGTTCCTAAAAGCTTATGCTTCGGGGTTTCAGCCAGCCACCAGCAGGGGTCTGAGAGGGACTCCTGCCTCCCAAGGTGTTCTTTGTCCTTTCAGATCTCCTTCCTCTGAGGCACCAGTGACAGCCACGGCTGTGGATGGGACATTGGGGGGTGGAGGCAGGGCCCTGGGGTGGCATCAAGCATTCTCTCAGTCAGGTGCTTGGCTGGCTGGTGGTGGCTCACATACTCTGGTTCTAACGGAGCACCTTATGTGGGGTGAGAAAGGAATTTCCCCCCAGGTCAGATCAGCAGTGACTTGGAGTTTTTTTCCCGCTTTCCTCTGCAGCATGTGGGTGCAGGTCACTTGCCAGGCTTATCTGGGTGTATCTCACGTAATCATTTCCTGCCATTGCAGGGGAGTCAGGCACTGGTGCACCTCGGTCCCTCCGATTCTCTGCCTGGGGCTCAGAATAGTCTAGTCTCCTGTCGGCTGTTGGTCGTTGCTGGGCTGAGTATGCAGGCACTGGGTGGCCTGTGATACGCAGAAGGTCAGACCAGACGAGCTAGTATTCTCCCCGTCTCTTTTCCACTAGGGCCCACTTGCCCTCTCTTGAGCCTAACTGAGTCGTCCGGCACAGGCCAGCCGTGGGTGTCTAGTCTCGGTGTAGACAGACCCTCAAAGGACCCGTGTTGCCCCAGGATAGTGTTTTTGCATTTGATATGTGCGTGAGAATCGATCCTATGAACATTTTGGCAATCTTGAAAAAAATTCCCAGTCTGCGTAGGGACAAAAACAGGAACCTTTTGACATTTTGTGTAAAAAGCCAGAGAGACAGACACCCCCACACACACACACACACACACACTCTGGAATAGCCAGGGCACTCCGCTGGCATGTGGGTTCAATCTCTGCTCCAAATCAGGGACTTGAAAAAATCCCATTAGGCCTGAGGGTGAAACTAAAAGCTAAACTTGACTAGGTGGTAAAATTAGACCTTCTTAAGCAACGGCACTCACCAGCGAATGGGTCCAAGATGGCATTGTAATAAAACCAAGGTGTAGGCCCCCAACAGCTGAGAGGTCAGGTGAGCTTCAAAATGTCAGAGAGTTTCAGCTATGCCCAGAAGCCCAGGATTTTCCCTGGCCTGACTAATGCACAAAGTGCAGAACTCTGCCCGTTGAGCTCCCCGTTTGATAGATGAAAATGTAAGCGACTTCCTTACCCCCAGAGGTGCAACAAAGCATCAGGCCCCAGACCTTTGAGGTTGTTGATGGGGTGGAATTGTCAGTGGCTAGCTGTTCTACAGTGTGCCAGAGGAAAGAACCTTAAATCACCCAGGAACAAATGCCCGATCAGGCTGATTTGAGCCTAGTTATGCAGGTCAGTTACTCGGGGGTCAAAGCAGTTCTATCTGCCCCAATAAAAGTGGAGCCAATTGCACCAATGGGAAGACACCAAAGCAAGGAGAACTTACAGAAATTCATGGCCATGTCACAGACGCAAAGATTTTAAGGCCAGAAGGGGACCATGATGATCATCAGGTCTAAGCTCCTGCACAAGCCAGAGTATTTCCCCAAGTAGCTCCTGCATCCTGCCCATACCTTCTGTCTGAGTTAGAGCATAGCTTTTAGAAAGACAACCAGTCTTGATTTAAAGATTTCAAGTGATGCAGAACCAATCACATCCCTACATAAATTGTTCCAATGGTTAAACTGCCCTCACAGTAAAAAAACAAAACAAAACAAAAAAAAACTCTTTCTTATTTCTAGTCTAAATTTGTCTAGCTTCAGCCTCCAGCCACTGGAGCGTATTATGCCTTTGTCTGAAGCTTAAAGAACCTTCTACTATCAGAAATCTTCTCCCCATGTAGGTACTTATACAGTGTGATTAAGACAACTCTTAAGCTTTTCTTTGATAAGCTAAATAACTAAGCCTCTCACTGCCAGGCAGGTTTTCTAGACCTCAAATCATTCCTGTAGCTCTTTGCTGAACCCTTTCTGATTTGTCAACGTCCTCACTAAAGTGTGGACGTCAGAACTGGACCCAGCGTTCCAGAAGTGGGCTCACTAAGGCCGTATACAGTGGTAATAGCACCTCCCTGCCGTCACTCGCTATTCCCCTGCTTAGACATCCAAGGATTACATTTGCTTTCTTAGCCACCGCATCACACAGCATGTTCATGTTCATGTTCAGCTGGTTTTCACCATGACCTCATAGTTCTTTTCTGAGTCACTGCCTTTCTAAACACAGTTCCCCACCTTACACAAGCCCCACCTACTTGGCTCCTAGTTATACCATCTTGCACTTAGCTGTATTATTCAAGTGAGCCCAGCTTACCGTGCACTCCAGATCATTCTGTAGATCTGACTTGTCATAGGAATACAGGGCTGGAAAGGACTTTGAGAGGTCATCTAGTCCAGCCTCCTACACTGAGGCAGGACCAAACAAACCTAGACCATCCCGGACGGGTTTTTGTCCAACCTGCTCTTCAAAATTTCCAGGGATGGGGATTCTGCAGCCTCCTTCTGAAGCCTATTCCAGATCTTAACCCCCTTGATAGTTAAATCTCCATTGCTGCAGATTAAGCCCATTATCTCTTGTCCTATCTCCAGTGGGCATGGAGAACAATTGATCACTGTCCTCTTTATAACAGCCCTTAGCATATTTGAAGACTTGTTATCAGGTCCTCCCTCAGTCTTCTTCTTTCAAGACTAAGCATGCCCAGTTTTTTTAACCTTTCCTCATAGGTCAGACGTTCTAAACTTTTTATCATTTTTGTTGCTCACCTCTGGACTCTCTCCAATTTGTCCACGTCTTTCTTAAAGTGTGGCACCCAGTATGGGCGACGGATCTCCAGCCGAGGCCTCACTAGTGCCAAGTAGAGCAGGACAGTTACCCCTCGTATCTTACCTACAATACTCCTATTAATACAGCCCAGAATGAGAGTAGCCTTTTTCACAGCTGCTTCACATTGTTGCCTCATATTCAATTTGTGATTCACTACAAACCCCAGATTCTTTTCACTATTTACTGCTCCCTCAATTTGTGTCATCTTCAAACTTTATCAATGATCTGGAAAAAACAAAGTCATTGCTGGTAAAGATATTGCATCGCAAGAACAGATCCCGTCAGGGCTGCACTATAAATGCCGCAACTGAACGATGATTCCCCATTACATACGTTTTGAGATCCATCAGTTAGCCAGTTTTTAATCTCATTCAGAATGCTCTTGAGGACAGTACTGAATAGCTTTGGGATGATTAGAGGAAGAAAAACTTCTGAGCATTAAAGTTGTCACAGAAGCACCAGCACTGAAATACTTTAAAATTAACAAAGAGCCTAAGCTCTCGGTCAGTGTAAACTCACATGAGTTTGGGGCCATTCTTTTGCAATACCCTAATCAAAACACAGTGGAGCTAAGCCCAGACTGAAGAAAGAAATACTGTGTTGACAACTGTATCCGGTTGGAAGCTGCTCCATTAAGATGTTTATGGGAGGAGATTGGTCAAAGTAAAAACAGGCTCTGTTGTAAGCCATAAACATTACAGAAACCATTGGGCAACCACCACCCAGACTTCAGATAACGATGGTGAATCTGTAAGAGCACTTTTTCAATGTGGGATACAGGCCCGGAAAGAGTCTCCTTATCCCAGATATGCTTTCAAAAACCCTAATAAATAATGAAAGCTTAAGCCCTATGGCCTGGAGCTCCAGAGGGGAAAGAGCTCTCTACTCCCTCTATTGGTGAAAAGGGAAACATGCAGCCATAGAAAGCTTATTTGCATAAGCTGCCTACCCACAATTCTTCTAGTGATACTTGGGCAGTCTTGTAAGTATGCACAATCTTGGATGTTTGGGGGGTGATGGAGTGGATTCCTGGGCTCCCAGAGAGGGAAAAGAGTTCTTACTTTGTGGCAAAGAGCTAACTTGCAAACACCGAGGACTTTGTCAAAGGTCCACTCCTAAGTGCTCTTTTCTCTCCTCCTGTGGGGACTGCACAGTGAGCGACAATGCAGACTGAGGACAGCAGCAGAGATGCTGGGGAGGACCTGCCTACTCAGTGTCTGAATAAAGCTGGATTTAAACCTTAAACTGGGTTAGGTGGCAACCTCTACAGGCAGGACCAGTAAGCAGCTCCCTTGGGACTGGAAATAGAGACAGTTGGCCACACCTACTCTCCACTACCTATTGTGAGTGGGGTTGGGTGATGGGGTGCGGCCAAAGGGCTATTATCTGTGCGGTATTGTCACCCTCAGGTGAGGAGGGAGTTTAGATGTACTACTGCCACATTACTCTGGGTGGGTGGGTGGAGGTATTTTACTTTTTATTTGCATATATATTCTAGTGCTGAGTTTTCCAAAGTCTGCCAGCATTCCCTTTCCCCTAATAAAGCTTCCCCTGTTTGCGCACACTTCTGGAGTGCTTGCAGGCGGGGAAGAGCTGCTAGTCAGGGCACCAGGGAGGGGGTGTTTAATTTTCCCAGGTGTCTGGGCAAAGGCCTGAGAAAGTTTACAGTCCCTCTCTACTAATAGCTAGGTATATTGAGCCTGGCCCTTTTCACTACTATTATCCATCTGGCAGAAGGGTTACAAAAGCCAGGAGCAGTCATGGGCGTGCACCTGTTGGGATGCAGTTTTCCCAGTGCAGTTTCCCCTGTACTGTTCGTTTTCGGCACTAAAGCTGGGCGTCACTAATTAGGTTTAAATATGGTGCAGTGCAGTTTAAACAGAGAACGAGCAGACTGCAAATGTGCCTGCTAACATGGTGGCCAACGCTGGGGACCTGCAGCCCATGAGTCCCTCTACCTGGAGGTACAGAGACACGCTCCGAGGCTGAGGCCGTAACAGATGCAGATCCTGCATGGGTCAAGTACAAAAGGGGCTGCACAACATACACTACCAACAGGGGGGGAGGGATAGCTCAGTGGTTTGAGCACTGGCCTGCTAAACCCAGGGTTGTGAGTTTAATCCTTGAGGGGGGCACCTGGGGATCTGGGCAAAATCTTGGTCCTGCTAGTGAAGGCAGGGGGCTGGACTCAATGACCTTTCAAGGTCCCTTCCAGTTCTAGGAGATAGGATATCTCCATTAATTTATTTATTTGTTACAGAAAAGCTCATTGCATGGAACTCGGCCAACAGCAGTTCACATGCTAGACAAGCCCCAGGGCTCCCTGAGCTGAAAGCATGAGTGTCCAGAGCTTGAGCTAAAAAGCAAGCGTCTGTGGCTAGGGGCTGTAATTGACTCATGTGGATCAAGCACAGAGGGGGACGCCGAACATACATTGACCGGTGGGTGACATAAACAGTGCTCCAAGCACTAGCTGGTGAGTTGTCTCTGGTCAGCCACTTCGATTTGCTTTTGTAGGTTGTGCCTCTAGGTGAGGTGCAAGCTACGGGATGCCAGGACATTTACTATGGTGGTTTGGGAAATGGTCCTTATTTACCTACGGGGGGGGGGGAATCCCCTTTTCCCTGCTTTTAGCATAAAATCATATTCTGGCCCCAAAGTTTGTTGCAGTCTTTAGCTTGGTCATTAGATGGCAGCAGAGCCCAGCTATTTCTTTGCCAGTTATTGGCTTCAAAGCAACACTGGAAAGAGCAGGGACTTCCATCAGCCTAATTTAATTCCAGGGATAAAACACATATCTGCCGTTGGAACTCTAAGTATATGATAGTGCTGATTTTCCTAACTGTCTGTCTATTACAGAGACACCAAATGTCACAGATTTCATGAGTCAGATCCATGACATCTGCTGTGTTATGGGAATGCATGAGGGTTAAAGGCTACACCGGGGCCCCATTCAAATGTCAAGCAGTACTTACTACATTATTTCTGATCTGGTATTTAGACGGTCACAAGGGAAGCCTTTGACAATGCCTAACAATGCCACACTGTGCAAGGGCCTCGGAGTTCACTCCAATGATCACATTGAGATTGCTCAAGCAGCAACTTTACTTCTGTTTTGGTTGAGGGCCTGAATGCAATTGCACACAGACCATCAGGGTCCAGGAAGCGGTAGACGGACACGGACAGCACTGACAAGAGGGGGAAGAGCAGAACTGGTCAGGAATTTGGATGAAGCGTGTTTTGCGTCGGAAATGCAGACTCGTCAAAACCACAACTTCTTGTAGAAACTTTTTGTTTTTCACATAGTCACTGCTTTACTTTGTGACAGGAGTACGTGACTTCTTTGCTCTCACTGCCCTGGGGATGGCTGGGCGGAGAAATTCACGACCAATAAGACCAAGTGAACTTGCAGGTGAGAGTCTCTGCTTTCATTGTACATCTCTACTTGCTCAGTTTCACGTGGTGTCCCAATAAGCGCAACGGAAAAACCTAGACGGAAAATGAACAAATTGATAGCGTATCTGGGCCAGACTGCACACTTTCCTTCATCAGCACTCAAGGGTCGGACTGGCCGGAAAGCAACAATTTCCAACATTTGTTTTTGTTCCAATGGAGGCTGGGGTGGGGGAGGAAGAGGAAACCCCAAGGCAGAATAGCCTGCTATGGCGCTGTTATGGGTGACCCATGTTCAAATCCTCTCTCCCCATCGGCAGAGCAGGGCTTGAAGTGCCCTTACCCAGGGAGCTATTGTTTATTCTAGAAGCGTCTTGGTTTTGGTGATGGCATTTTTTTTGACAGAACCAACTCTACTCAAGTGCAGAGGGCTGGTTCCCCAGCCTTGCCCACCTGCTCAAAGACAGCACACACTACCAGTCCCTGCACCCCCTGCTCAGTGCCCCCCAAGCCCAATATTCCTCAGTAGATTACTTCAGTCAACTCCTGGGAGCAGGGAAGGTGCAAGAAAACTCTCACCACTATGCAAATGGCACTGACGGAAGGTATTTGATGGAATTCCACCAGCTAGGTAGAGATGAACGGAGGTGGTGGTTTAGTCTAAGATTCAGGCTGGGCTTGAGACTGAACCAGGGCCAGAGTTTTGGATTTAGATTCAGTGGCACCAGAGTCTCACATGCGCTTCACACAAGATTCCAGTCCCAAAAGGCAGAAATTTCAGAAGATTCACTGTCATGAGCTTTCCGGTATCTGCTGGGCATATTACCGGGAGAACCTTCGAAAAGCAGAGTCGATTGAGTGATCATGGGCTACCTTTGAAGCAGATGCAGCAAATAGCCCCCTGTGTGTTTAAGATCAGGCCCGGAACCACGGAGCAAAAATTAGGCGAGGCAGGTTTGGATCTGGAGAACTGAAAAGGCAGGAAATTGGGGGAGGCAGAATAGGGTTTGCAGTCCTGGAGCTTCTTTAAATATTATTTTAAAAAGGGGATGAACTGGAGACAGACATTTGTGGGTACCCCTTACCTCTCTTCCTGATGAAAGGCAGCATTTCCCAGCTCCCAGACTGGCCCATGTTGGGGTGGCCTACTCATTAATAAGATGGTGTAAGTGATCACAAAAGCTCTGCAATGCTTTACACAGTCATGCAGGGCACGTGCACAAATGTTGTGAAACCCACTAATTGCTCCCAGAAGGGCTGTTTCTGTGCTATTTGAAAGCCAAAAACTAGACTGAAAATGCTCATTAAGAAAGCGGGTAGACAGATGCGCCTGAGTTTGAAAATCACAATATGTTCCATGGCCTTAAAGCAGCTAGATAGGAACTTGACCACAATTTGATGAAAGATTAAGAGGTAAGAGCTTAATCGGTAGCAAACAAGAGCTCCTAATAAGTCTCATAAGGGGAGGTTGGTGGGAACTGGGGAAGATGCCCTGTTTAAACTCAAAAGATATTTTAGATCATGTGGTGTAGTAACATAAATTGGTGCAATACCGAGTAATTCCAAGAGAGGGCACTGGAAGACATTCTTATGTAAATAAAATATTTTTCCAATCCTATGGGTTAAGCCTTGGGGGACATTGTAAGCAAGCGGATAAAACGCTCGACTTTTCTGTATGATTTCCAGAGACAGCCAGGGCAAGATGTTGAAAGAGAAAACACTGGAAACCAGAAAGATCACAAATTCCATTAGCAACAAACATGTTGTACAGTAGAAAGGGCTGAATTCCTGTTGGTCGGTCCAGCTCACTTCGGTGACGGAGGTTACAAGCTGTTTCATCTGCCAAACTGGCCCAGAAAGCATAATGGGCACAGTGCCATGCTGGCAGAGACGGAGGAAAATAATATGGAGGGCACATAATAATCGCACTTACATTTCCAGAAACCTTCAGAAATACCCTGTTTACTTCCCCCATTGGTGACGCCTGGCAGTCTCTTTAATTGAACAATCAACAAGTGATACCCTTAGCCCTTAGGAACCTGGGCACTTAGGGCTTGATTCTGACCTCACTGACAGCGGTGGCGGTCAGACATTACTAAAATCAATGGTGTCACACCAGGGTAAAAACATGTGATTCTGTCTTGGGGTAACAGCTCCGAGGTGAGTGCTACACTGCCATGTATTTTTGCAGTCACAAGGGAACGATATGCTAAATGCTGAGACTGGCAATCAAAGAAAGAGTCAAGCAGAACTGTAGCTAAGTTGTTTATTCCCCCTCAAAGTTGGCAGAACTTGGCAGGGGCAAGCCTAGAAAAAATAGAAAGGTTTTGTGCCAAGCGCTGCCCATAAGCCAAGAACATAAGAACATGAGAACGGCCATACTGGGTCAGACCAAAGGTCCATCCAGTCGAGTATCCTGTCTTCCGACAGTGGCCAATGCCAGGTGCCCCAGAGGGAGTGAACCCAACAGGTAATGATCAAATGATCTCTCTCCTGCCATCCATCTCCACCCTCTGACAAACAGAGGCTAGGGACACCATTCCTTACCCATCCTGGCTAATAACCATTAATGGACTTAACCTCCATGAATTTATCCAGTTCTCTTTTACACCCTGTTATAGGCCTAGCCTTCACAACCTCCTCAGGCAAGGAGTTCCACAGGTTGACTGTGCACTGTGTGAAGAAGAACTTCCTTTTGTTTGTTTTAAACCTGCTGCTCTGCCTACTCGTGCAGAAATTAGATGCCACTCACGGGGGGTTGTGCAGATCTTAAGATAGTTGCCTCCCTTTCTGGTGCACTTTGATCTGCAGTGTTGATATTTAAACGTGTCATGAGGCGTCAGAGTTTGCACCCATTAACGCATCTCAGTCACTTCAGGCTGTTGAGTCACACATCGCTGTATTGGATCGCATTGGGAAGGTTTTCTTTACTATGCAATTTTTTTACATTTATGACTGAGATGGCGAGCCCAGAGGTGCCGGGGCTGTGAACTGCCAGGCCCAGAGGTGCCGGGGCGGTGAACTGCCAGGCCCAGAGGTGCCAGGGCTCTGACCTGGCACAAATTAAGCACTGATGCTAGGCTCTTAATGAAAGCTTAGCTCCTGGAGCACCAGATGACAGCCAGGATGGCAAAATGGTGGCTCATCTGACCACCTCCACCCATCCCAGCCTGCCCAGCAAGCTCACATCTTGATGCAGCTGGAGGGTCACTTTGACTTCAGTAGTATTGTGCCAGTTTACACCCGGGCTGTGTTTGGCCCAGCCCATATAGGCCATGCTGAAGCTAGGCCTCAATGCCAGATGGAAACGCAAACTCCTGAAGGAGACAAAGCCAGCAGAGCGGCTCAGCAGCTCATACGGTTCTAAGCTGGTCTTTAAGGAGGTGTGGGGAGCCCACTGGTCAGCACGGGGGGGAGCAAACACGGGGGATTGTGCACTGAAGCAACACACCCAAGAAAACGGCACCTTTGGGGGCTTTATTTCTCTAAAAGCATTGGCGCGGCGGGACTCGGCCCTGCAGAACAATGCCTCTGCGTGGTCCCTTGCTGTGGTTTTGAAAGGTTTGAGGAAAAGAAGCAAAGGGGAGCATGAAGTCAGCCGTAAAGTTTACGACAACAAATCCTGCATATTGCACCAGAGGAAAAGAAAATCCACGTCCACGGCCAACAGCATCTTCCGGTGACGTGAGCTCCCAGCACATGCTAGAGCAATGGCTGCAGATCTGGGAACCATCTACTAACTCCCGGTGGGTCGGCATCACGAGAAAGCTGTGTGGTCTGGAGCAGTGGTTCTCAACCAGGGGTACACAGAGGGCTTGCAGTGGGGTATGTCAATTCATCCAGATCAGTGTTTCTGAACCTGGGGGTCACGAGCTCCAGGGGGGTTGTGGGATGGATTTAGGGGGGTCGCAAGCGCAGCACTGGCATTAGGGGGTGGCAAGTAGAGCAATTGCCTGGGGCACCACACCACAGTTACATGCTTCAGCCCCGGCCGGCACGGTTCAGGCCTCAGCCCCGGGCGGCCGGGCTCGTGAAAGGGGTACAGTAGTCTGGAGAGGTTAAGACCCACTGGTCTAGAGGATCGGGCACTTACCTTGGACTCAGGAGAGCGGTGCCCTTATCCAGAGTCTGCCACCAACCTACTGTATGAGCTTGGCCAATTGTTTTGCCTTTGTATACGCTCTCCATTAGGTGTGTGTAGGGCCTAGCCCAATGGGCCCCTGAGCTTAGTTTGGGTATCCAGGTGCTTCCATAATATAACTAATTAATAACCACTGTGCATTCAGAGACACCGCAAAGGGAGTTATTCCATCTGCTTTTCCTAGCAAACACTAAGGGAGGATGGGGTGAGAAAGAGAATCTAGCTGGTGGGAGAGGGCTGCTAGGGAACAGGAAAGCTATTTCGGGTGGGAGATTCTCTTTCCTTGTATTGTCCCTTTCTCCCCTCCCACATCCCTCTTGTTGTATCTCTCTTCCAGCACCTAGTTAGTTTCCTTCCTCTCCTGCACTTGGTGCAGGCTAGTGGCAGCAGAGTTAGTGCAATGCAATTAACGTCCTGGCCTCCGAAAGGCTCTGAGAGTCCCTGCTTCCGGAATTAGGCGGCCAGTTTTACTGCTGTGTTGTAAGCTGGACAAACTGGTTCCCATCAAATAAATTCTGCCCTACACTCAACCCAACCCTTGGGTGCTCTGCCAGCCAGTCTGATCCTTCCTCCCCCCTCTGGGGCTAGAAGCAGAAGGGCTGAGAGAGGTGACCTTGCTGGTATTTCCAGTCTTGCCTGAAACACGGTGGGCGTGCTCATGAACTTCCCAGCCCCGCTCTCCAGCAGCAGCAGACAGGGGCAAGCTCCTGAACTTTAGGGTGCGCCTAGGAAAAACCTTTCAAGTGTTACCACGGTGCAGCTGCCACTCAAATTCCTGCTGGGAATCTCTCCACTGGCTCCCATGGAGAGATCCATGGGATCGTCAGGGGCTCAGTGCCCAGGGACTCGGGAGGGGGCACGCTGGGCGTAAGAGGCTTAGCTTCCACCCTAGCCATGGCACAGCAGGGCCTCACTAAGTGCCTAGCGCTGTGTCTCCTTGATTTCAAGCTTCCCCATCCCCGAAAGAGTGGAGCAGTTCCCATTTGTCCAGCTGTTTTCTCAGCGGATTCAGCTCCCAAGCCTGCCCTGTGGGACAATGGGACAAGGCAAACAGAGCCACAGATTGTTCCTTTGGTTTGAACGGGTCAACTCGCGGAGTAAGGCCCCATGCAACGTGAGGAAGTGAACTGGATTTTTGCCCTGAGAGACTATTGGGAACCCTTTCTACTGGGGAGACATGGGGGACTATATTCTGCACCAAAGTGGGACGTCAGCAGATGTTTTGCACCTCTACGTTGACAAAAGGCGTTTGTGCTGGAGAAGTAGGTAGCTCTATGCATCCAGGAGGGCTTTAATAAGCACAGACAATAAAAGCAGCTAGGGCTAAAACAATACATTACCTACCATGCAAATATGTGTTTAGGGCATTTCCAATGTGAATGGTCCTAGTTGCCCCCGGGAAGCAGGTGGGTGCATCATACTATACATGTAATTCAATATTTTTAAAGGTGCATTATTCACATAAAAGACCAGAACAGTGAGCTCCGTCTTTCGTTTCAATGAGTGTTCGTGCACTCTCAGAAAGCGTGCACACGTGGCTCAATAGAACGGGACCTTTGAAGCCAAGAGGTATTTCTCAGTGATTTTTTCGTTTGTATTGGTGGGTCTTCCTGTTCTCAAAGAGAATAGAACTATGGGGGCAGATTCTGATCTCAGGGACACTGCTGTAATTCCAGAGTGATTTCCATCTGGGTTTTTTGGAGACGTTCTGTAAAATCAGAATCTGTCCCCTTATGTCTCTCAGAGTGCTAGACAGACCAACTAAGCTAACTCATTGAAAAATGAAAGACACAGGAAATTAAATCACAAAAGTCTCCAGGCATAGTGTGCCAATTTCAAACCCAGATTAATGGTGAATTATTTATAAGGTATTTACATTAAAAAACAACAACAACAACAACAACAACAGAGCTCTAATCTATTGTGTAACTATTGTAACATATGCAGAGAATACAGAAAAACCCTAATCCTACAAAAACTTAAGCTCACATGATTAAAGTTATGCATAGGCATAAATATGCAGAATAAAAAAAATCTTCAGGAAGTTTTCTTTGACGGGCGTCTATTTCACATTTTCAATAGCCAAGGCCAATAAACCACATTATTGCCCAACATTTCACTTGCAGTCAAAATATTTTCTGTTCTAGAAGATGAGAAAAAACAACATTTTCTGCTTTCTCAGTTATGCAGATTTTATGGATGGGCCCGGTCTTTATACCACACTCAGACTTCGGCAAAGATCACACCTGGACAGCTCCGACAGTGTTTTAAGTTGTATTGGTCACTGACATGCTCCGAAACTTTTTTACTCCTGAGAGCTGAGGCTAGAAATGACTCCTTTCACTCAGGAGTAAGTTGTAACAGCTGACTTCTGAATGCCTGACAACAGGCCTTTCACACTAGCAGCTCTGCAGGCATGAAACACTATAATATGTAACATGTGGACGTTGCAATGCACCGTATGTTTGATGTATATCCAGGGAGTGTTTCTGGTAAGCTCCCCAGATGCCTGTAATTTACCTAGTTGTAAATGTTCAACAAAACAAGATAGTTGTCACAAAAATTCCATTCTGTAAAACAACGCCCACCACCACCATTTTCTGCCAAAAAAGATGAAAAGTCTTTGACCAGTTCCAGTGATAACACTTCCTGCTACCCCTCAGCCCCACTCAGGAGGGTGGCCATGTGGACGAGGGATGAAGGACAGTAGGAATACACTTCCATTATAGCTACAATTCACCTCAGTTGAGTGGGAATGAAGGATGAGCAGGAAACAACCCAGCTTGACTTTCAGATGCCGGGGTGTATATAGGATTGTGAACTAGAAAGCTCATCTTTGTACATGTAAACTGAGCAAGTTCAGCCTGAAAGACATTGCAGTGGTAAACATAGATCCCCGTAATAGCCATTGGTATTTACCAGAGCAGGGGCACGGGCACCTTACGCCCGTGAAGCAAGGTACACTTCTGGGATGGGATAGCTCAGGATGTGATACAGAGCCATTAACTAGTGTGAATAGGATTTAGGTCAACACTGACCAAACATTGTTGCCATTGTCCATCTCGACCTACCCAGACAGCTGCATCCAAAAACCCCACCAGATCGGGCACTAATTTGTTTGCAGCCTTAGCAGAAGGGGAAAGGATTAAACACGTACAGAGACGGACCAGTCCTCGCACCCTAGAAACAGGTGTTCCCTCATGATGGAGGTCCGTGGCAGAGTAATGCTGTAGAAGTTTTCATGCCCGCTGTCCATGCTAAGCAGAGCATTTCAGGGCTGTCATCTGGTTACCTTACACAAACAAAAATGGTTCATTTCTTGGCCCAGATCTTCAGCGGAGTACATCACTGTCGCTCTTTTTGAAGAACACAGAATTATGCCAGTTTACGCCATCTCCGGATCTATCCCCTATGTAAATATCTTGCAGACAATACCAGTCTCTCCCTTCGCGTTTCCGCTGGAAATTCAGGCTGGTGTCCAAATTTAGACAAAATTAGTTCCTCTTCATAATCCGAGCCACTTTATCAATTTTGTGACTTTGCAGTCAGATGGTGCGTTTGCTTGGAAATGCTTAGGAGAGGCATTTTAAAAGAAAAACAACTGCTACAGTAAGAAGCAAAATTGCTGGCATATTTCTGACACAATGATCTTCCGTTTGAACAGCTCCTTCTATCCCTGAAGTACCACTGAAAGAAAAAAGAAGCGCGTAGGCCACTTGTTCGCGGGGTTTAAGTCAAACAAACAAATATGAAAAATATCTACCAAATATTCTGCAGTTGGAGGGGTGTCATAGTTGAGGGTGTAAGGTATTATTGGGGGGTGGCTGGGCACTAGAGCGGTAACAAAGCATTGGGACTAGGTGGAAAAAGGTAAATATTTCCCAGGACAAATTTTCATTTTTTTCTAAATGTTTTGGGACTTTCGTTTTTCAAAACCTATCAATATTTTGGGGGGTTTCAAAGCCAAAAAATTGCCAGATTTTCCAATGGCAGAATCAGAATGTTTCATTTTGGGGAAAAAAGACCATTTTTTAAACAATGGAAAATGTTGACCAGCTCTACAAAGTGTGATGCCAAGTGGACAGGTCATTCGGGAGAGAAACGGATGCCAGCCGAGTACAGTACAACATATAGGGGGTGATGTACGGATTCTTAAGCAGGGCAGCGTGGCACAAAATTGTCCTTTAGTAGCATTGTTTCTTTACTCCTTTTCCCCACCTCTCCCCAACCCGTCCCACCCTCCCCTCACAGTTTGGCCTTCAGAAAAACATTGGCAGATGTCTCTGAGCTGGGCTGGGTGCCAGTCTTTTGCCCAGAGGAGTGATGCTACAGCTGTGTTGGCAGGGATGGCTGGGAGTGGGGGAAGCCAGGAGAGATGCAGTTAAGTCTTGAGTCTTGGAGGCATGGACCTCACACAGTTACAGGACATTTAGTGTGCGGGGGGCAACTACTATATGGAGCAGCCAGTGCTGGCATGGAGACAGACATCCTGCAGCTGACAGCCAGATGAAACTGGGATGGGAAGATAAAAGGAATAAAAATATAGCCAATACAATACTTTAAAAATGTGGTTTGGGTCAGAACAAATTCTTTTCACCTAGAGATTTATGAAGGAAGCATTAATAAGGGGGGAGAAACCCTGCGGTATTAAAAGCAAGCAAGCAACCAGCTTGTTCTCACGATAGATGCAATAATGATACTTAGCACTCAGATATTACTTAATCCCCACAGCATCCCTATAAAGTAAGAAAGCATTATCCCCATTGGACAGGTCGGGAAACTGAGGCAGATAGATGATGTGACATGCTCAAGGCCACTCAATGAGTCAGTGTTACACCCAGGTTTACATCATCACCTCCCAGTGCTCTGCTCAAACCACTAAACCTTAGCTCCATCTAGTAGGACACAGTGCAATTTATTCTCCCCCAACTAAAAGGCTGTAAATAGTTTTATTTTCTTTGCTATTCCTCCATTAGTCTAACCGATCTCCCTTCGTACTTCCATCTACTCTACAGTCCAATGAAGTGGTGTTCACAAATGGTAAAGACACCCCAATAAATGCATCCTTCAGGCTGATTAACTCTCAGCCAAACAGCAGGAAGGAGTCGAGTTTTTCATGTAAAGAGCAGAACTAAACCTGAGATTTTTTCTGAGGACCAACAAAAACAAGACCGGCTATAAAAGCAAGAAGGGCCCGGCGGAGCCCCCAGAGTAATCCTAACATCAGTCCCCCTGCTTTACAAGATACTAATGGAGAGCCAGGGAGCAGGATCAAAGATGTGAGCCGCCCCACCCCATTCAGTTTAGAGAAGAGAGATGAAGGCAAACAAGCCGAAATCGACACCCGATAGGACAAACACACCGAAGAATCCATGTCCCCCATGTCTTTGCTCTGTGCTCACGGAGAGCGGCTAAAGCCAAAAACCTCACAACACAAACATCCCTGAAATCCTCCCACAGGGCCACATGTTGCAGACAGCCTTTCCCTTGCCAGTGCTAATCCCAATGAAATACCAGAGCTGAACAGGCCCGAACTGTGGGACCTAGTTTGGTTGCTCGAGTCCTAATCTAGTTCTAAACAAAACACAAGCCATGGGCGGCATGTATAATAAGCTGGGGAAGGCTGAGCCTCCCTGTAGCAGGGTGGACACCTGCTCCTGCCTGGAAGGGCCTGAGATAGCCCAGGGAGTAGGCAGTGTGAAGGCTGAGCTGATTAGGGGAAGTGGCTGCAGCTGGGGCCACGCCCCAAACAGCCTCAGCAGACCCTATAAAGGCTGGGAACCAGGAGCTCAGGCCAGAGTCTCTCTCTGCCTTGAGAGAGAGAAGGGCCTGGCTGCAGGGAGCTAGACAGGATACCTGTAGTAGAGCAGGGCTGTGGAAAGGCTGGGGAGCTCCAGCCCGGATAGCCCCAGGCTGCGGCCTAGCAGAAGGCCAAGGGGTACTGGGGGTTGCAGAGGGCAGCCCAGGGCTAGGCCAAGGCAGCAGGTCCAAACCCCCCTTGCCAGTGATGAGTGGCCTATACTGCAGTCTGCCCCAGGGAGCGGGGGCTAGATGGTGACTGGCAGTGGCCTAGTGCTGAGGCAAGGTGGGGCTAGTGGGTGGGGATCCCCCGGCGGGGGAGACCCAGATCTGTGGGGTGCTGCCAGGGGGCAGCACCCAGAGCAAGGGGCACCGGGGTCCTGGGAGGGACACAGGGGCCAGAAGTAGGGACAAGGTGGATCACTGGCCTGCAGAGGGCGCTCCAGAGGCTGGTGAGCTGATTCCCCGGAGGAACCAGTAGGGGGCGCCGCAGGGGTGAGTCCGCACCCTTACACTCCCCAAATAGATCTGCATGGCCGCCCCCAGGCTCCACCCTGAGGCCCCCTCCTGCTGCTGCTAGTTGGCCCCAGGCCCAGGCAGACGGCTCCTCTTCTGGGAAGCTGGCTGAGGCTAGGATGGCTGGGACGGGGGGCGGGCGGTACTGGGGCCATGCCTCCCGGCGCGCTGGCACTGGGAGTGGGGGCGTGGGCCGGACACCCACCGCCCATGCACAAAACCTTGAACACCATTTAACAATTGTACTATTTCTGTACAGCGGTGCTCTGGGCAAAATTGCCACTTTCCCTGAGGATTATCAGAACAGATCCTTACTTGTAGGTACACATGTGCCCTGGGTGAGAAAATCAGAACCCCTTAGAATACTACCAGTTCGAGCCACATACATGTTCCCTCATAGGGCCACGGTTTGATGTAACGTGTTATGAAGAGCTACAGCTCAGAGACAATCTTCAGGTCTTTTCCACTACGAAATCAATGAGACAAAACTCCCCATCCTTCTGCCAGCCGGTCTTAATATTAAGGATACATCAACTCACATGAACAGCTGTTTTCTTGTTCTCCAAGGGGTTCTCACAGTTAGGCCTGGATTGTTTTGTCAGTTGCAAGTTGTGTAGGTGCCCAGGGCTTCAGAGACAGCAGAATCCAGCCAGGAAGTCGGCTTCATCTAGCGCCTGTCTTTCAGTGGCGAGCTGTCAGTCACCAGGCCACACCCCCAGTACCTGGGAGAAAGTCATTTGCAAGGGAGGTGCTTGATTGGTTCCAGCTTCATAAGGACCCTGGATTGCCTCTCTGGTCCCGCCGCTGGGGAAGAGTCAGGCGATGCAGCTAAGTCAGCACTTCCTTACCCCAAGTCAAAGTCCAGATGCATGAAGACCTTGGATCTGGAGGGACTAAGAACCTCAAAAGGGCAAAGAATCAAGTTCTCACAGGTCCATTTATTTCCTCCTGGCACTAGGAAATGGGGAAGGGATGGGTAGTAGTCACCACCATTCTCCCCTCCCTCAATTCCCACCTTGGCTCCAAGTAAGACTCTCAGAGGCTCGGGTCCAAGCGGGAGGCCGTTCTGACAGGACTCTTGGAAATGGGAGAGGCAGGTGGCAAGGGAACCTTCAGGGCTGAACCCTTTGTGACGAATTAGCCAGCTCTTTGGTAGGATTTGCATTTTTGGACACAGGGGCCATGACAAATCTCTCATCGAGCTCAGGGTGTCACTTACCTCCCGGAAGCGGCCAGCATGTCCCTTGGGCTCCTAGGCGCAGAGGTAGCCAGAGAGAATGAACAGAACAGGTGATCTATCCCCAGGCGGTCACCCATTCCCAGCTTCTGGTAAACAGAGGCTAGGGACACTTCAGAGCATGGTTTAGCATCCCTGCCCATCCTGGCTAATAGCCATTGATGGACCTATCCTCCATGAACTTATCTAGTTTTTGTTTTTTTTTAACCCTGTTATAGTCTTGGCCTTCACAATCTCCTCTGGCAAAGAGTTCCAAAGGTTGACTGTGCCTTGTGTGAAGAAATACTTCCTTTTGTTTGTTTTAAACCTGCTGCCTGTTAATTTCATTTGGTGACCCCTAGTTCTTGTGTTATTTCACATTTGCAAAACTCAAGCCAAAACCACAGGGCATTTCCCACTGTACAGAAGTCAGCTCCTTGAACAATACTAGATGTAAACATCTTGGCTGTTTACATGGGCCTCTTGTCTTGTCTCGCACGAGCAGGACTACATATGGTATAAAACATCTAAATATATAAGCTGCACATCTCAAATGGATTATTCCCAGGCTATGCTGATTTATAGCCGCTAGGAATCTGGCCCCAAAGTCTCTGTTGTTAATGAACACTGGAAAAAAAACAGCCTTCTATATATAGGAGACAAATTGTCCATAAATTGTACGAGCCACAGAGGTTGTTTCAGTTACTAAATGATTAAAGCATCTAATCTCTAGAGCGGCAAGGAAGAACATGGTAAAAGGGATTTTTGATGTGGGGGGGGGGAGGGCATTTCTCTGGGGACTGTGCCATAGAAAACCCTATAAAAGAGGCACAGATAAGTAAGACATCATTAATAAATCAATGACAGGAAAATGAAAATGGAAGTAGACGAATCAGCTCGCCGATCAGGTCACAGATGAAAAATAGCACATCTGCTGCTGCTTTCAGTGCATTAACAAATAGGCCGCTGGATCAGACACTCTAATGCTTGGAATAATGAAGCTTCGAGACCGATTAAAGCATAAAATAATTTTTAAAATGCATCTGGTCCCACCCAAAACATGAGGAGACATATTTGCTTTATGCCGCATCCTTGCCAGCAGCTGCAGTGAGTAAAAGAGCCCCCCCCCCCGCTTGTTTTTTTTTGCTCTAAGGAAAAGTACACAAACACAGCTAATTTCGTGTTTAGCCCAGCGCTTTGATTCCTACCAGCTAAATGCACTGAACTGTGCTTAATCGATATGTTAAATCCAAGCCCATGAATATCTGCCTGAGCTGTACCAACCAGCTCCCCTGCTGGAGAGAATCCAAGTCTTTCCCCATTTCCCTCTAATATTCAAATTGCTGTTGCTGTTTTGTTTTGACGGAAGAGCGCAACAGAATTAACAATTGCAAAAATGCTTCGTTTCCCCGGTGTCCTGTTTGTTTGCTTGGCTACAAAAGATTAGATGTTGGCTAGTGTTAGAGCTTTAAGTGCCCATCAGGCAAACGGAAGAGTAGCCTCCGAAAAGCGTGCTCCCTGTGGGTCTCCCAAGCTCTCTGCAATACGAGACAGACGCCCAGATAACCTCTGGCCCCGGAAAGCAGGCATCTGCTCATATTCCGTAGCTACAGATGCTGTTCTCCACTCCCATCCAAGAGCCAAAATGAAGCACGTGTTTATTATCGCAAACCCCATATAGTTCCTTGTCTGGCAGGCTTTTCTGCATGCGCCTATCTTCTTAGGGCCTTCCGTTATTATTATTTGAATGACAGGAACATTTAGAGGCCCCAAATGAGAACAGCCCTATTGCCCTGGGTGCTGTACATATATATAGTGAGAGACAGCCCTGGGCCTGGAGATCTTACAGTGAAAACAGTCCAGGCAGGAAAAGGGTGCGAGAGACAACAGAGGCACCGAAAGGGGAAGCGACTTGCCTGAGGACCTGCAGACAGAACCCAGGTTTCTTGCCTCTCTGGCTGAAATCCCGGCCCTGACCAAGTCAGCCAGTGAGTTCTGCCCTGGGTTTCAATGAGGCTGGAATTCTAGCCCCAGTCCTGTAAGCCAGGCTGCCTCCCAGGACTTTGCAAGAAGCAGGCGGAGTGGAGTCTGTGCTGGTTGTTCGCCTCAAGCAATAAGAATATTAACCCCATCGCCAAAACATAACTGCGGTTCACGGCCAGTTGTTTGTGCGTTTACGCTCCCATGACTCGGACATGGCGGCGAGGTCCACGCGGACGTTTTATAGCTACAACACAGACTACGTCGCTCTCTTAAAAAAAATAAAATAATGCTCACGATCAGTCGTCTCCCATCTCCCCACTAGGGTCCAGCATGACACAGGAGCATGTGTGGCCCCCTCTACTCCATCCATTCTTTTGTCAGTCTCTCCATCACCTCCATGCATGGTTTGATCTCCCTAAAATCCCCTGTGGAGCCCCTACCCGTTTGCCTTTAAAGGGCTCTTTAAACCCTACTTCTGCCAGGCTGCCTGTACACCATCCCTTTCGTTGTTTGTTGCCTTTCCCCAACGTCTGTCTACCCGTTTGTCCATCCTGACACCACCCGCACCAAGGATGAGGGATTATCTCATCGTGTATGTCTGGAAAGCACTTAGCACATCAGAGGCGTTGCTGCAGATGCGGCATGAACGACAGTTGCCTCCTCAAAAGCCACTGAAGTGAAGACTTATGGGACAGAGCACTCGTATCAGACTGCAAACGGTACTGGTTAAGTGCTGCTACATTTGGTCGCAGTGGGGCAATCTAGGGACAGATTCTGAGTCCTACCTCTGAATTTCCCTCATGCTGTGGGTTAAAATCAGACCCTTTGATGTATGTTTTAGTGGCAAACTACTGCCAGGTGCTTTTGCAGCGGGTGCTGCTGTGAACGAACAGCTGAATTGGGACATCACAGTGCCCCAAATTCAGAACCTGAACCGCAACATCTGCTGCTTTACGTCAAACATAGACAACACCATCTCCCAGCCCCCTCACTGCCTGGCTAACCTCAGCACCCGGGTGAAGAGCGGCTGCTACAGCCGAACAGAGGCTAGGCTCCTCCAGCAATGCTGCTAGAAAGAGGGAAGTGCTTCTAAAGACTTGCCCTTCCTCTCAACATCCCCTTACCGAGGACACGTGCCATCCCAGGGCTAGGCTGGTCTGCAGCTGTCAGAGACTGGGGTGGGGTGGGGTAGGTGGTCATGCCCAATGGTTAGAGCAGGAGTCAGGCCTAGTGGTTGGAGCAAGAGTCGGTAGCTAAGAGTCAGACCCGAGGGTCAGAACCAGAGTCAGAGGCCAGATGCCAGAGCTGAAGTCAGGAATCGGAGCCAAGGGTCAGAACTGGATTACCTGGAGTGAAGCAAGGCAGAACCAGGGCAGGAGCAAGTCTGGGAACAAGCAAGCACAGGAGCTATCAAGCGGTGGGTAAATGCTTTGAGCAGCCCCCTGCTGCTGGGCGTAAGGGCTGGCCTGCTGACACGTCCCACCAATCAGGCAGAAAAGGTTCAGAGAAGGGCAACTAAAATGATTAGGGGTTTGGAACGGGTCCCATCTGAGGAGAGATTAAAGAGGCTAGGACTCTTCATCTTGGAAAAGAGGAGACTAAGGGGGGATAGGATAGAGGTCTATAAAATCATGAGTGATGTGGAGAAAGTGGATAAGGAAAAGTTATTTACTTATTCCCATAATACAAGAACTAGGGGTCACCAAATGAAATTAATAGGCAGCAGGTTTAAAACAAATACAAGGAAGTTCTTCCTCACGCAGCGCACAGTCAACTTGTGGAACTCCTTGCCTGAGGAGGTTGTGTATAAATGCTATAACAGCATTTAAAAGAGAACTGGATAAATTCATGGTGGTTAAGTCCATTAATGGCTATTAGCCAGGATGGGTAAGGAAGGGTGTCCCTAGCCTCTGTTTGTCCGAGGATGGAGATGGATGGCAGGAGAGAGATCACTTGATCATTGCCTGTTAGGTCCACTCCCTCTGGGGCACCTGGCATTGGTCACTGTTGGTAGACAGGATACTGGGCTAGATGGACCTTTGGCCTGACCCGGTACGGCCGTTCTTATGGTCCAGGCCAGCTGTGCTCGTTAGGTTGCTAGAGGACTGGCTCTGCTGCAGACCTGCTTCCTGACATCAATCTCGGGGCACCATTAGAGTCCTGAATGCTATTGGATGTCCAAATATCCATTGCTGAACTCCAGCCTGATTGGCCAGACAGTAGCCTCCTCTCACCAGGCCATGGTGAGCCACACACATTGATGATCTTGGCTTGATGAGTGACACTCATGATACATAGCAATGGAGCCGCACGCCCTGATAAAACACCAGACAGTACAAAGCACAGCTGCCCCTCTGCTTATCTCCCCAGGTCACTATGAACACATCCCCCTGGTATGTCTGTGCTCTGCACTGGCTTCCCATTGAGCACAGCGTCCAATTCAAGGTCTACCCTGATACGCAAAGTCCTCCACTGAACTGGTCCTCGCAGCCCGAGAGATCACCTTTCCCTTCCTGAGCAGGACAGCTACCTTCCACTGGGAAAAGGAAGCTGTCAGCCAGCAGGGGATGCTTGTGAGCGTGGAAAGAACTTTCATCTGAGCTGGATCTATGGAACTCACTGCCACAAGAAAGAAGGATGGCCACAGGCCTCTTTTTCAGAACTAAATGCATTGCTTCAACTTGGCTGTCCCGCAGTCATTTCTTCATAGACGCAACACAGCCTCCCTGCCCTCCACACACAACACAGCCACTCACACACAAACAAGATCCATAAACTAATCAAACTATTTCCCTTCCAGGCTAGGGAGAAAGAGAGAGAGACACACACACTGTTATTATTTCTATTTTTAAATACTTGGGAAGCGCTCAGACAGCATGGTGATGGGGCTCTATATGTACCTCGCTCGATAAAACACCATGCACTGACAAGATAATTTCTGTGGTTAGTAAAAAATGTGCAATATATGTTTAAAAATTCAGCCTACTAAAGATATTCATATGAAGAGCCTGATTTTTGGTAAATGCATGTGCATGATTAAGTCATCAAATATGTATGCACAAGGGTGCACCTGATTTGTGTATGCAATCACCATGATTGCACATGTAAATTGGGTATTTGCATATAATTAGACGTCTGCTTGCCCTTGTAAATATCTGATTTGCACACACACTTGTGGTAATTGCACAGGCAAGTTAGGCATTCAAGTGCTCTGCACTGGTGTTTTCCACTTGGAAAAACAGGCCCTACTTGTCCCCATGTTTAGAAATACCCAAGAGTCAGAGTTCTCGTAGGGTGAAGAAATTATACTTCATCGAATGAGATCCTTTTCCTCTGATCTCATTGTAACTAACTCCACAGGAGCAGAAACAAAATTGGATCACCCAGTCTGGGATGGACCAATCCCCTTCCTGGCATTACCTCTGGGGAGCTGAGGGCCATGGAAGGGGAGGGTGGGTTCATAAAGTATGTCCAGCTTAGGGACTGCGACTGTGCGGGGCCTGACACAGAAGGGAAGGCTGATTGCACCCTCTGCTGCATCTGTGCAACAGAGACAATGGGCACTTACTGATGTTATTTAAGCAGGGAGCCCAATCCATAGGAGAAAATGAAGGCCTGAACTACATCTCTCATGAGGCAATGCTCCACAATAGGGAAATACAGTTTAATAGCAAACTGACTTGAAACAAAGTGTTTTGGGTTAGTTAAACAAACTAAAATATTTTTATTTGATCTGAAATGAAATATTTTGTTTCAATTTTCTGTTAGACAAAACCCACAGAAAATTTCGATTTTGCAGAAACTGCATTTTCCCTCAGAAAGTCATTCCAATGGAAAAAATTCCTGACCAGCTCTACTCTTTATGACTTGAGCAACAGGAGCAACTCCATCAGCTGGTAGCAATAGTAGGTTATCATCTATTGCAGACTAGCCAGACAAGGGAACACGGACTGCAAACATGTTACAGAGACAGCAGGGCCAAGAGGATTCAGGGGTGGAAAATGGTCCCTCACTTTATGTTTTGACTTCAGTGATTGACTGTTGTATCGGAGTTAATTGGAAAAGCCGTTCCCTGCTTGTTAGAGCCTGGAGCATCCTTAGAGCTGTAGGAATAAGGCTCGGGCTCTCCAAAGATGAGAAGGCTCATTCAGCATCTCTCTTAATTAGACTCACCAGGCTCATAGAGCTTCTGGGCTAAGCAGGTTTTTCCAGGTTATCACAGCTCTGCATAAAATACCATGTAATTAGGCTACACTTAACCATGTTGAACATCATGAGCAAAGAGCAGCAGGCAGGGCTGTCTACACACGGGAGATGAGGGCAGACACACAAGGCACAGCGTGCACACCCACTGAAACCAAACTCTTCGTCTGCTCATTCAGGGCTTCGTGAATATAGACGCACTAGATCGATTGATGTGTGTATGTATGTGTCTGTAATAATTAGGCATTAAGAGCTACTGGAGTCTGATCTGTAGATTACCTAAGAATCCCAGTTATCGCTGTGAGGTTTGACAGGTTCTTGTCCCAAGATCATTGTATTGTATTGTTAAAATTACTATATTGTTGGGAACCCCGATGTGCACAATTGCAACACTCGCACTATAGGAACTCTTCTATATTTCCAAATATAGTTTATTAATACACTTAGCACAGTCACAAACACTCTAACTCAATAAGCTAAAGAGACGACAGCCTGCACGGCTGCACATCCATATACTCCCACCAGCCCTTGCAGGACGACCTGAAATGTTAACCATCACCTTTCCCTGTCACCACCAGTGGCCATTACTCCTGCCCCTTTCAAGGGCTACATCTCTGTCTCCTCTACTGCCCACAGGCTGCGATGCGACTTTTATAATATGACACACTGACACCACTATATCTAATGCATATTCAGTGGGGGGGGGTTCCCCTTTCCCTCTTTGTATTTCCTCATCTTACTAATGTTGAGGTGCCCTTCTCCTATTGGTTAGCATACAACCAGTTCAGCTCATGATCATATCCGTCACCCCTTGCTTAAGCGGATTTGCGGTTATTACTTCCATGTTCCTTGCGGTGGTACTGCCTGGAATATTCTAACTCCGACCATCGAGCAAACTCTCCTCAGTTTCTAAAATCTAAAGGGAACCGTTGATCTGTGCCAAGGGTTACGGCCTACTTAACCACACCTATGCTAGCTTATGCTCCAGCTAATGTCTTACAGGATACTGTAGGTTTTGTGCGTTACACCTGAATGTAATGAAAGCAGCTAAAGCTAACGAAGGCAAGGCAGTGGCTATAGCGAAGGCAAGCCTATGGGCCGTACTGCTTGAGTTAATAATTGCTCCCATTGCTGCACAAGGAGAGAATCACTATTTATTGACTCTGTCTAAGGCACGTCTATGGCCCCTCACAATCTTTAAGGTATTTGCCGTCAACACCCCTGAGCTGGGACGTGCTGGTATCCCATTGTACAGATGGAGAATTGAGGCATCCAGGTCACACAGGACATCGGTGGCAGATTCGGGCCTTGAACTCAGGTCGCCTCGTGCCCTTGCCCCGGGACCAGACTTCCTCTTTAACAAGTGTTGCTCCTTCACTGTTGCTACCTGTCCTCTGTTCGGTCCTCCATCGTGACACTCTCTTCCCTCTTCTTCCCTCATATTGTCTTTCCCCTCCTAGCCAGCAATGACTACGCTCCCCTCCCCCACATCATCATCGCCACCCTTCTCCAGCTACAGATCATTTATAAACCAAACAACTCATTTATAGATTTTAAAAGTGGGGCACTGACCTGATGTTTGCCCCTCACCACTGTAACATACCAGGGTCCAGTCCAGATTAATGAGCAGCTGGGTCTCCCCTGCCCTGCAATGCAGGATGCCTTACAATGCCTTGCTGTGGTAGCTCTCCCCTAGGTTGCTCCCAGACAGCCTTCCAGCCTGCAAGCCACCCCGTGAGCATCTGTGTGTAACTGCAGCCCGCCAGCCACATCTGGGTTACGCGCTGGCTCTCACCAGCCTGGGTTATACTGCAGGGTGAAATGTGTGTCCTGTACTGCCAAGCCCTCTCCTAGAGGGTACAAACATTTTAAGTCCATTATTCCTTAAAGGGACTAACATGGCAGCTGATTCCCTCAAATAGTTATTTCAGACATTTCAATTTACACACATTGGAGTAGATAAAACCGTAAAACAAGTTTAACAACTACAAAGAGAAAGATTTGAAGTGATACAAGTAATGAGGCATAAAAGTCAGAAATGGTTACAAGGTAATAAAGAGAAAACATTTACTAACTTAAACTATGTTAGATTCAAGCAAAGTGTCTCACCACACGCTCCAGCAGATTACGGACCAAACTCTCAGGTGTCTCCGCTCCTCCAGAATCCAACACTTGCTCCCTTTTTCTCTTCAGGTGCAGTGAATGCAATAGGTGGACGGGGGGAAGGAATCCATTGTGGGTATTTGTCCCTCCATTTCGTAGTTTCAATCCCCTTCTTGAAAACCATTTCCAGATGGGTACTAGGAGACAAAGAGTCTACATGGAAGGATGTTCCCTGCTGGTTTTCTCACCTGTTTGAACTTCCTTTGTCTTCCCTTCCTGCTTGAAGACTGTTTACTGCTCAAATGCTAATTAAGCAGAGCACCCATTCCTTTGTCAGATCTGTTTGCCAACTTCTGTTTGGGCAGGGTTATGGAACATGTGTTAATAACACCATGAAGAGAAAGCTTAGAACTTCACATACATTGTTGCCACACATATTTTATCATACTGATCAGCAAATTATGAATTTTCAAATGATACCTTACCAGGCATACTTCATACAAAGATTATTACAATAGCGTGTAGGTGTGAATACAGGGGAGTATTCTGTCACAATCACCCTGATGGCTGCTTGAATGTTGTATCTGTTTTCTCCTGACCGTTGGTCCAGCTTGTCTATTTAGATTGTAAGGCCTTTGGAGCAGGGACTGTTTTGTGTGGATGTTCAGCACCTGGCATAACGGGCTCCAATCTTGACTGGGTTCTTTAGGCATTACTAGACATTACAAATAGCTCAGTAATAATATTGAGGTTTAATGAATCAGACAGAATTGTATCTCATTCACATACTGATATAAAAAACTTCCTAACTGTCAGGGTGGTTAAGCACTGGAATAAATTGCCCAGAGAGGTTGTGAACTCTCCATCATGGGAGATTTTTAAGAACAGGTCAAACACCTGTCAGGGATGGTCTAGATAATACGTGGTTCTGCCTTGAGTGCCGGGGACTGGACTAGATGATCTCTTGAGGTCCCTTCCAGTCCTACAATTCTATAACACAGTACAACCCACCTCTCTCCTCCAGTGGTCTCATACCTACAGCTCCAGAAGGATGACCAGATAGACCTCAGCAGGAGATGTTGGAGAAGATCAGCGATCAGCCAAGCTGCTTCTTTAGGATCCTTCTGAGAGGAAGGACCAGACCCACTTAAATGCAATCTACACTATCCTTACTAGAATCTGCCGTAAATCAACAAGGCCTTGGGGCAGCGTCAATGGCATTAAAAGCCAATTTAGAAAAGAAAAAGCGTATTTCATTATATGCAGCCCAGGTAGCACCACATATGGGTTAAAGTTGCCCAGCACTTTCCATTATAAGACCTTGTTTTCAGTTGCTGATTACTTTGCCAAACTTTAATGGTTGGGGGGTGACGTTTTCCATGCCTGGTGTCTGCCCAAGGCTCAATTTTTTGGGGGGCGGGGAGGGTGGGGATGAACTTTCAGCTAAAATGGCTCATTCGTTTCCAAGAATGAGATAAGGGGAAATACAAACTGTGGAAAAAACAAGGAGGTTACGTCCATTAATGGCTATTAGCCAGGATGGGTAAGGAAGGGTGTCCCTAGCCTCTGTTTGTCAGAGGGTGGTGATGGATGGCAGGAGAGAGATCACTTGATCATTGCCTGTTAGGTTCAGTCCCTCTGGGACACCTGGCATTGGCCACTGTCAGTAGACAGGATACTGGGCTGGATGGACCTTTGGTCTGACCCAGTATGGCCATTCTTAATATGCGCTCATGTAATTAAATACAGCATCACACTGTATATGCACAAGGGACTGAATTAAGGTTGCATGGGCAGCCTTAACTCTGGCACCGCCCAACTTTTGAGCACTTGACTTTGCAACAGTAACGTTCTTTTAACATATTTCCTTTAGGGTAATAGGATATAAATTACCATTGCGTGACACACTGCTCAGAATTGTCTGGTCATTACCTTCTGTTTCCCTCCCGCACCGTGTGCTGCATCCCCCTTTTGTCCAATCTTGTCCTCAAACGGTAACGGCTCCAGGGCAGGTACTGTCTTTGTATCATGTGTATGTATGTACAGCACCTTGCGCAGTGACACCCCTCTACGCACTACCTCAATACAAATGAATAATCACCTGTTCTAAGGAAGCAAGCACATCGTTTTCTCTTAAATGTGATTCCTGTGAGATGATGGCAAGGTTCTGTCTGGAATACAGGAACAGCAGCACTTCACAAGCATGCCAAGGATTATTGTATGTCAAGATTACAGACCCATTAAGATTTCATATTCGCATGCGATCCGATTACTTAACTACGAACGTCTCTCTCGCTTGCCCTGGTGGATAGAAAGCCAATAAAATTCCTCAAGCTGATTGCCGAGTGCTGAAAGCAAATTGGACGGATCCGTTGGTGAAGAAAGCAAGAAGGGCCGGTGTTACCCCTGCGTGTCAGAGGCAGTGGGCGATGGTTGGGCTGTATCTTTGTAAACATACTGGAATTACCAGGATGGGGTTTAAGATCATGTGACATCGAACAGCTCCCAGCAGCATCACAGCGTTTCAGCTCCCCAAACCGAGAGGCGTTCTTGCCACGCAAGGGGCCTCATTTATCCCAGAGGCAGCGGTGAACATTTATATTCATATTAAAAGGGAACGAGCCGCCTGACATATTCATTCCTTAGACGTGCTGCAAAGAAGCCTGTTCCGGCAGAGATTACCTGTTTGTGAGTTATATTAATCACTGAACCAAAAACTAATTATGTGGTTGACTTGCTGTGTCTTTCCCAGAGACAATTACGCTCTGAAATCCAAGGACCCAATGTACGCAGAGAGAGAGAGGCTTGTTCCGCTGCAGCGATAGTGTTAAATGCTTCTGAAGGGCCTGCTGTTCCCTTCCTTTTTATAGCCAGCAGATTAAAGGAGAACCTGAAGCCGCAAAAGCAGTGGCAGGAGGTTGCTGCTGCAAATCCATTGTATTCGATGCAATAATGGAATGGATAAACGTGTGTGAGAAGTAATGGCAAGCCCCGAGTCCAGTAAAGAAGCGTCATGGTGTACAGTACTAGGGCGTAGGAGAACTGGAGCAAGTTTTCATAAGCAGATGGCAAAAATTAGGCTCCTACATCCATATTCAGACATTGAGCGGAAGGGTGGTCCAGTGGTTAGGGCAATTACCGATGACTTGAGAAAGCTGGGGTCAAGTCCCTGCTCGACCACAGGCTTCCTGGGGTACTTTGGGCAAGTCATTTTGCCTCGGATAATAGAACTGGGGAGATTAAAACTTCACTACTTCGCAGGGGAGTTGAGGATAAATACATTGACTCTTGTAAGGGGTTTAGGTACTACGGGAATGGGAGCCAGAGAAGTATTGTAGAGACATAAACAAGTGGCCTGATTTGCAAAAGCTTTTGGGGCTCCCCACTTGTGAAAACAAACCAACCAGCCTTATTTAGGATGAAATTCCAGAATGAAAACGACAATGGAAGTTACAGAGAGAGATTGTATGTGGGGCCTTCTCTGATCCCAGGGATGGAAGGCAAGCCACGTGAGCAAAGGCTGAAGGACCTGGGTATGTTCAGTTTGGAAAAGAGGAGATTAGGGGGGGCTATGATAGCCGTCTTCAGACACTTGAAAGGCTGCCATAAAAAGATGGAGAAAAGTTGTTCTCTTTTGCCACAAAGGGCAGGACAAGAGGCAATGGGTTCAAAATACAGCAAAGCAGATTTAGATTAAATCTCAGGAAAAACTTCCTAACTGGAAGAACAGTAGGACGATGGCACAGATGCCTCAGGAAGTTGTGGAATCTCCTTCACTGGAGGCTTTCAAAAGGAGGCTGGATAGCCATGTGTCTTGGATGGGTTAGACACAACAAATTCTGCATTGTGGCAGGGGGTAGACTAGATAACCCCTGTGGTCCCTTCTAGCCCTGTGGTTCTGTGCTGCTAGAGAAGAATGTGGTGCAAATATGCAAGGCCCTCAGAACGAGAAACTAGCTGAGCTGAACCAGCAGATTACTTGTCAAAGAAAATCAAAGGAAGAACATGACATCTGATCACGGTATCTCTGATATTATTACCGAGGGCAGAGAATACCAGCCAGGCTAGAGGCAGTGTGAACCAGGGGCTAGGACAGTGGACTAAAAGCCAGGTGACCTGGGCTCTGTTCCTGGCTCTGCCAATGACCTGTCTGACCTTGGAGTTCTGTTCTCTGCATCTGTTCACCCTCCCATCCTTAGTCTGTCTCGTGCATTTGGGCTGTAAGCAGGAGCTTTGTTTGGTACAGGGCAAGGGGGGGCAGTTTTTTCATATGTCTAGATGCTCCATTATGTCTTCCACTGTTGGCCCCCTCCAGGTTACGCAGGATATAATACAATCACATACAATAGCTCTATCTGCCGACACAACGTTACTCCCCCCGTCCCCCAATTTTTCTGAAATGATGACCTTGACCGTAAGCTCTTCAGTGCAAGGAGAGTCTCTGCCCAAGGAGAGTCTCTACTCAGTGCCCAGGACAATGGGGTTCTAATGTCAGCGGGGCTCTCAGGGAGATATTAGGAAAAAATGAGAAAAAAAGGTGGTTTCGTAAAGAAAAAGTGGGAAAAAAGGAAACGGACAGATGGAAGAGAAAAAAATAATCACTGCCAGCCGTTGGCTTGGCTCAAATGGATGTAACTGTACTGAGCTGGCAGAGCCAAGCAAACTGAAAGCATCACTAGAACAGCCAATAGCTGCAAAAACGTCAGCGTGGGGAAATTCCCCTGAGATCGAAGAGCCTGGGAGGCCAGCCAGCGAGCTCGAGAAGGTGCTGCCAGTTTGGGAGCTGAAGTTAAAAACCTCCGAGAGAGTTAAAGGCCTTGGAAGTTGTTAGGATGCTACTCAGCAAAGAGCCTCCACCAGCAATTGGGGAAACTCAGTGCCTAGACTTTTGGAGCAATGACCCCCGTGGCAGTCAGTCAGTCCAGGCTGTTGATGATCATCATTATCCCACTTGGAAGATAAACCCGGCTGACATTTGCATGGGTTGTTAAAGAGGCATCAGTGCTCAAATGCACGAGAAACATGGAGGAGAGCCCTGATGCTGCAATGCAGGGTTGTGTTATGAAACCGAGCGCTCAGGACTGTAGTACGAAGTAGGCGCACTCATTGTAGATTACGACTGCCCAGAACCATGAATTCCTCTTGGCTTCCTGCTCCTTGTTCACAAGCTTCTCCTCACTCAAGTTTCATTTTGTTTTTTATATCAAGGTTTCAGTTTCCTGCTCTGGCATTTACATGGGCAGAAGAAATGCTGCTATTTGACGCTGTACGGTTATCGACAGAGCAAAAGGCTGAGAGATGTTTTTCTACCCCCGTTTCGCCCAGTAGGGGTCACATTAAACCGAGCCTGGTGATCACTTCTGGGATTACCAAACCAATAAAAGGGGACCACGAGGTAAAGTCTATCAATCATAACTTGTGTTTGGCATTGCCCTTTGAACACCCTGCATCTGAACCAGTGTCTGTCCCTGACCCTCTGTTCTGAAAGGCAATTGCTTTTTTGAAA
Organism: Trachemys scripta elegans; assembly: GCF_013100865.1. Classification (NCBI taxonomy): domain Eukaryota; kingdom Metazoa; phylum Chordata; order Testudines; family Emydidae; genus Trachemys; species Trachemys scripta. The sequence goes on along the minus strand of NC_048301.1, from coordinate 10,975,700 downwards.
CATGAGCTGCCGCTAATGAATGAAAGCAGGTGATAAAATGAAATGAAAGGACCAGGACAAAAATAAAAGCCAGGAGACTGGCTGCTGATTTCTGGGCTGGTCAGCGAGGATAGCGTGTGCTGCTTTCAGGAAGGTTTGCTAGAATGTAAATGCTGGAATATATCCACTGGATAAACAGACTTCCATTTCTCTTGGGCTGTGTGCTCACTTATTAGGCATTTTGCAGATCTCGCTATCATGGTATGATAGTTATTCGGTTTTAAAGCTGCCTGGCAGTACCATTAACTATTGATCTGCTCATTTACTGTGGTGTACAACAAGACTTTGATGGACGCTGCAACAGCCTTGCCCAGAAAGTCAATAATTTATCAGATCATCTGATCAACCATCATTTGCAAGTTCACATCCATTGCCTTTCAAATTCATGCCTGACTATACCCTGTGCACCTTTTATTAAGGGCAGTCAATTTCCCCTTCCAAATTATTTAGTTCACTATTTTCCCTCAGTACCATTGACTACTTAGTTTTCAGTGATTATCCAGCTATGCCAATAAAACGAGGAGGTGAATCACTGCACAGCCACCTGTTTCTGGGGATGATTCAGAGGCAATGCTTGCTTTGTTCAAACCCAGCACCCAACCTTGTTCCTACTACCAGCTGTTAAATTGCACAGTGCTTTGTTAAGGGGAAACATGGAAACGTTCAAGCAAGCTGGAAAAGTCACAAGGTTTAAAACCCCTGACTCATCCGGACAGAGCCATGGAACTGAAGATAAAGCTTCCTCCAAGCTATGTTTGTAGTGCTGTTGTTAAAAGGAGCAGAGTTTTGGGGGAAAAGCTATCCCCTTCCCCAACCCCTACCCCGCCGCATCCCACATGATCAAGACATTTGAAGACACTCCCACAAAGACATTATTTTTTTAAGCTTGATTCCTAGGAAAATGGCTGATATTCCTCCAGCTCAAAAGATACAGTGTTACTCATCTGTATTACAGGGGCACGGTACGAGTCCAATGGCTGTGCAAGGACTGCATTGATCCAACTGCAACACTTGGACCTATATTCGTTTGATGTTTCTGTTTTGGCCCATCTATTTTATTTTTCCATGTCAGAGTAAAATTAGAGATGGTTGAATAGATTTGGCAAAGTTCAAGTAGTCAAAATCATGGCATAACTTGCCTAACTACATACTGGCATCTAGCCGGAGGGTTACTAAATACACATCAGCTAAGGTGTTGATCCTGCATGTCTTACTCACCTGCTTAACTCAAGGTTTACTTACATGCTTACCTCCCATTGGCTTCAATGGGGCTACTCACATAATCAAAGTTAAGCACATGCTTAAGTCTTTGCAGGATCGAGGCCTAAACTATTTAAAGATCGCCAAAAGTGTCATTCTAGAGGACCGTTTTGCGGCAAGGCAATCATGCTTCCTAATACTTTTCACTGCCGCAGCTGAATTTCTTTTTACTTCCCCCTGGTAAAGAGCTCATTATGGAGATTTTGAATTTAAAAAGGGGCAGAGGTCAGACCTCTCAACTGCACTGTGTTCTCAAGGTTGTCACTCATTCTAGTCCCAAAGTTACCGACAGCCCACTCAAATCTCTCCGTTCCCCCACTTTCAGTGGTGAAGACTATTTACATCAGCAACCAACATTTATAAAGGTACAGAAAGTTCTTGGCACTACAGGAATGAAGGCCAGTGCTTTGGAGTTTCCTGCATGAATTATTTTTGGGTCTTTGCCATGGACATCATCATCATCAACCTTAGCTCTTATATAACGTTTTTCATCGGTGGATCTCAAAGCGCTGCACAGATTTTAATGTATTTATCTGCCTGAGAGGCATCAGGAGAGAGACCACAAAATCAAACAGCAGGAGAAATGGGTTTGGGAAATTTCATTTCTGAAATGTGAGTGAAAAGCCGTTTTGAACCTAAACATTTTCCTTGCACTGCTGGAAACTAGCCACGGCACTAGTGCACGCTGAACAGGCACGGGAGTGAACGTGATCAAACAAGTCACGGTCCGAGCTGAGCGAAACGCGAGGAACAAAGGGAGAGCATCAGTCGTGAAGTGAATGATGCTGGTTACAGTAACATTTGGAGGCCCCAGTCAAAGATCAGAATCCTATTCCACCAGGCAGTGGACAAACCTGTAGTCCAGAAACAGCCCCTCCCCTACCGAATTTACACTCTTGGTTGAATTCAATAGTTCACTATTCAGTACTCGAAGGTGCTATTAGTAACACATTTAAGGTTCTCTTTTTGCTCCAGTCCATTATTTTGACGTTGACGGCGATGTTTCAAAATCAGAAAGATATCCAGTGTTGCTCAGACTCAGAACAACAATCTGTCCTGTTCATATAGGAAATACTTTTCAAGAGGCACTATTCAGCATTGTGCCATACGGCTGTGTTTTTATGGCTGCTCGGGACAAAACCCCTTCATGCCTCAACTGCTTATTTGGAGTGTGGATTGATTTTTTCCCCCCAGATGCCAATAAGGAAATCCTGCTGAAGGTTTAATTGATATAACATAGGGCCAACTTTGCTTTGTTTCTTTTAACAGTTATGCTGATACATTACAAAGCAATTGGCAACGAGCTGTATTGTCCCATCCATTTTTAAGCAGAAGTTCCCATTAAATCCAACGGGGCCGTCTGCTTTAAACATAAAAATCAATGGCACGATAGGGCCTAATATTAGATGCCTTATTACTTACAGCATCATGGGAGCAGACTGATTGTCTGTGTGCATTGCTACAGAATTGAGCCAGGCTCGGGGGTTGAAATCGATAGGAGTCCTGCTGAGGCACCAGCTCTATTAGGATGTGTGTGTTATTGTTTAACTATTGGGGTAACAGACGTCCTATTGGATTGCTGCACCCCTAGCCGGGGAAGCTGTCCTCCCCTTTGCTGTAGCGTAGGTGCTCCGTGGCACGTTTTAAACACACAGTTACGCCGCTGGAAGATCCGGTGATCGTTGCCCAGTAAGGAACAGAGGTCAGGACCCAGCAGCTGAAGTTGTGCTGGAGATGGTTATGATCTGCCACCACGGCCTGGAAAACAAATGGGCCTTATTGACCCCCAGGGCTACTTCAGATCAGGACCGGGAGGGGAAGCACGAGCCAAAGCAGAGGAGCCCCTGGGGAGAACGCCTTGCCAGCTGCTCTCTCCGGTCTCAGGTGGGCACCGCAGAGGTTTTTTTGCAGTCCCCAAAGCAAAGTCATTACTCACCCTACACGTCCTTGCGGGGGCGTGACGGGCTGCACCCTTACTCCCAACCTGCAGCGCTGGCCTGGCAGCAGACTCCATAGCGTCGCTACTCCCTTCGCAGGGCAGGGATGGGAATTTAGCAAAGTCTTGTCTCCACCCCCGACAACACCCCACCCTGGGCAACTGAACTAGCACCAGGGGGCCATCATCTGCTACTGGGGCAGGCCTACATCAGGCTGATTCTGCCCTTGCTCTGGGAGGGGGAGGAAACGGATTGAAATCTCTTCCCCTTGCTAGAAGGAAGGGCCCGGCCCAGCTCCCGTGGGGGCAGATCAGTGACTAGCCCAGAGCGACTAATGCACCTCAGCAGGTTAGCAAGTTCCTGACAGACAGGCTGAAAGAGTTACTTTGTGGGGGGCAGGTGGGGAGGTAGAGGACGAGGATCTTATGTGCTGGGCCTCTGGGAGCCAGGAAAACGGCACAGTGGGAGAGACCTGTTTTCCCTGCCACGGCCCAACCCAGCGCCCGCTGACGTCAGTGGCAGATTAGCCGTTGACGTCGGTGGAAAAGAGGTCAGAGTCTTGGCTTCATTCTGGGAGGTGGATTTTTTTGCTCCAAGGATTGGGTCTCTCTGAAGTGCTCCCTGATGTGTCAGGCAGAGAAGAGAGACTCACTCTGTCCAGGGGCGAGCCCGGAGGCACACGGGTTCGGGTGGGTACACCCGTCAGTGGGAAGGGATTCCTTTGGTCAGTTCCCCAAAAGGAACAGCACAATGCCCCTGGGGGCAGAGGGAAGGATGCAAATAATAGCACCCAGGAGGGCAGTAACAGGGCTGAGGAGAGAACTCAGGTCTCCTTAGCCGCAGCCCAGTGTGCTGTCCACTAGGCCATACTGCCTCTCAGAGAAGGTCTCTAAATTTGGAGACACTCACCACAAGCACTATCCAAACAAGCTTCCCTCACACTTCCTGCTGAAACGTGCTCTCTGGGGGCTAGATTAAGCTGCATCACCCCAAGAACACCCCAGGGAACCATGGCGACTCTGAGCCAGTCAGCCGAGTGCCCGATCTCCCCAGTTTCCTTGTTGCTGAGGAGACTGCATGTGTGCGTGGCGGGGTAGAATATCACCACTGCCTTGTACCACCAGGAGACTATGGCTCCTCCCAAGTAGACCAGCAAGTGGAGGGGGCATCCATTTCACATATACCCGCACCCCCCCCCTCTCCTGCCAAGACCCTGGGTCAAGGAAGCCCATGTGAACGGTTCTTACTCCCCCTTATTACTAGGGCAAGTCACTTGACACTCGGTCAGCACATGCCACTTTTCCTTGCATCCAAACCTCCCCTGACTGGAACCTGAAAAACGTATCAAGCCCACAGAATACGGCACATTTCTGACTGGCAGTCGACAGAATGGCCTTAGAACTCTTGCAGCGAGTGCCCCTCTGCAGGGGTCAATCTCGCTCGTTCATTTGAGGATTAAAATGGGATTTCCTTGGCCTGCTTGGGGTGTCCTTCAGGACCCGTGTACCTGAACCTCATCAGCTCACTCCAGATAAGAGACTGGGGCAGCACCTGGGGCTATAAAAGTTCAGAGAGCAGCCCAGCAAGACAGGGAACTGGTGGGGTAGGAGAAGGGCAGGAAGCGAGAGCCAGGAGACTGATCGTGGATCCAGGGAGAAGGCAGGAGAGCAGCAAGAGGGGCTAAGGAGGGCTGAAGGCCGGGGAGCAATGGAACATCTCCAGGGCTGGAGCCAGAGGAACCAGGAGAGGGCTTGGGGAGTGAGGGATGTTTCCAGCAGAGCGGCTGTGGGGGCTCCCGCTAGGAAGAGCAGGGCTGCACTCCCGTACAAAGGGCTGGGGTGAATGTCTGGGGGCAGGAGAGGACTGAGTGAGTCTGGTGAGATCGAAAGTGCTGGTGGGTGGGATGTCGAATGTCTGCTCGCACTGGGGGCAGAAATGGACTGCGTGTTTGTAGCTTTTGTTAGGGACTATTTGGCGCATGTCATAATAAACTGGCCCCAAGGCAGGGTAGTATGGAGACAAGGAAGCCTGAAGTGAAATTATTGGGTCACTGGAGAAGGGAAACTGAGGCAGGCATGTCTGTCATGCAGTGGCTTGCTGCATTGGGCGCTCCAGGCAGGGCTGCACTATGACAGAAATCTGCACTGAGGAACATACAAACTCAAGGAGCCTAGGAGCGACGCAGCTTCTCAGACTGTCTGCTCGGGCAGGAATGTTAGAGGTGGGGGGTTTCCAAGCTTATCTACTTACCACAGTCTTTAGCAAGGTGAGCATTTTACACCAGAGTCCTATTGACTTCACTGGTAGTTCTGCACAAGAGAGCGGGCAGAAGCCCCTTCCTTGCTCCCCAGCTTTCTGGTCTCCTCACCACATGGGAACTCCCGGCCTTAGGGCCAAGAGAACCCAGAGTCAAGTCAGGCAAACAGAGGAGGATTTTCCCCATAGCTCTAGCTGCTGCGAGATCTAAATCTGTGGACAGCTTGAGGATGCGACCTACACTGATGTCCGAATGGCACGGGGCCTCAGTTTCCCCACTGGTCAGTGTCTCTCCTCTGGCTGGTTCAGGCTTTTGGCTCTCCAGCTAAACCCAGGAAGTTCTTCCTTTGCCAAGTAAACAAAAGTTCAAAACTTGGTGCAGGGGCTTCCTCCTTGGGCCACAGCTTCCTCTCCGAACCTTTCCTGTGGATGGCTGGGCTTTCCACAGTAACTCTGGGTGGCACTGTAGGGAAGCCCGTGCCCTCCCTGGACTAGGGGCTCCAGGCCTGGACCATTATCCATCAAGCGCCCTTTTGTTCCACTCAAAACCAGATTTGTTTTCCCTCAAAGCCACTTCCTGCATCTGCCTCACTCCCCCTCTCAGGCCTTCTCCTACCAGTCTATTTGCTGTGGCAGGACGTAGCACTCCAAGCTGAGATGTGGGATGTGCACTAGATCTGATGAGCAGCTGCGGGCCGGCCATTCCATTATTCTCTCTGGCTTCTGTTTGAGGCTGTCCAGTTCTATAGGGTGAGACTGTGAGGCACAATAAGAGACGTCCTGTGCAGCGGGCTGGGATTCACTATTGAGTCACGGCCTCTCTCACGTCTAGGGCCCAATAAGAAGATGCAGCATCCCTGCTTCAAACCTCCCCAATTCCCCAGGAGCCAGGCTATAAAGAGAAAGAACCGAGGAAACCTTACTGCGTGAGCTATTTCATACCCACGAAGCACAACTAACAGCAGCCAACATGCACTGCAGAAAAACATAAGAACGGCCGTACTGGGTCAGACCAAAGGTCCATCAAGCCCAGTATCCTGTCCTCTGACAGTGTCCAAAGGCAAATGCCCCAGAGGGAATGAACAGACAGGTTATTATCAAGTGATCCATGCAGTAGCATAGCTAGGGGGGGGAGCGGGGCAGCGGCCGCTCCCCCAACGAGCACAAGTGGCACCTTTTTAATTTTACTCACCCAGGAGCAGGGACAAAAAAGGCGCCACCCGCTGCAGCGCTTTTACTGATGGGGCGGCGCTCCGGGTCTTCGGCGGCACTTCAGCGTCGGGACCTTCACTCGCTCCAGGTGTCTTCGGCGGTACTGAAACTTCATCGCCAAAATGCTGCCGAAGACCTGCAGAGCGAGTGACGGTCCCACCGCCGAAGACCCGGAGCGCTGCCCCGTCACTAAAAGCACCGCAGTGGGTGGCGCCTTTTTTTTTTTTTTTTGCTTCCCCTCTTCCCTCCACCTGGCTACGCCACTGGATCCATGCCCAGTCAATCCCAGCTTCTGGCAAACAGAGGCTAGGGACACCATTCCTGCCTAATAGCCATGGATGGACCTATCTTCCATGAATCTATCTAGCTCCCTTTTGAACCCCATTATAGTACTGGCCTTCACAACACCCTCTGGCAAGGAGTTCCAGAGGTTGATAGAGTGTTGTGTGAAAAAATATTTTCTTGTGTTTCTTTTAAACCGGCTACCTATTAATTTCATTCGGTGGCACCTTGTTCTCATATTATGAGAAGGAGTAAATAACACTTCCTTATTTACTTTCTCTATACCACTCATGATTTTATAGACCTCTATCATATCTCCCCTTAGTTGCCTCTTTTCCAAGCTGAAAAGTCCCAGTCTTATTAATCTCTCCTCATACTGAAGCCATTCTATACCCCTAATAATTTTGTTGCCCTTTTCTGAACCTTTTCCAATTTCAATATATCTTTTTTGAGATGGGGCGACCACATCTGCACACAGTATTCAAGATGTGGGTGTACCATGGATTTATATAGAGGCAAATATGATATTTTCTGTCTTTCTTGATGATTCCCAACATTCTGTTCACTTTTTTGACTGCCACTGCACATTGAGTGGATGATTTCAGAGAACTATCCACAATGACTCCAAGATCTCTTTCTTGAGTGGTAACAGCTAATTTAGACCCCTTCATTGTATATGTATAGTTAGGATTACTCACTTGCATCTGAAGAAGTGAAGTTCTTACCCACGAAAGCTTATGCTCCCAATACTTCTGTTAGTCTTAAAGGTGACATAGGACCCTCTGTTTGCTTTTTAGTTAGGATTATGTTTTCCGATATGCATTACCTTGCATTTATCAACATTAAATTTCATCTGCCATTTTGTCGCCCTGTCACCCAGTTTTGTGAGATCTTTTTGTAGCTCTTCGCATCCTGCCTGGGACTTAACTATCTTGAGTAGTTTTGTATCATCTGCAAATTTTGCCACCTAACCTTTTACCCCTTTTTCCAGATTGTTTATGAATATGTTAAATAGGACTGGGCCCCGTACAGATCCCTGGGGGACACCACTATTTACCTCTCTCCACTCTGAAAACTGACCATTTATTCCTACCCTTTGTTTCCTATCTTTTAACCAGTTACCAATCCATGAGAGAACCTTCCCTCTTATCTCAGGACTGCTTATTTTGCTTAAGAGCCTTTGGTGAGGGACCTTGTCAAAGGCATTCTGAAAATCTAAATACACTATATCCACTGGATCACCTTTGTCCGCCTGCTTATTGACCCCCTCAAAGAATTCTAGTAGATTGGTGAGGCATGATTTCCCTTTACAAAAACCATGTTGACTATTTCTCAACAAATTATGTTCATGTCTGTGTCTGACAATTTTGTTCTTTACGATAGTTTCAACCAATTTGCCCAGTACTCAAGTGAGGCTTACTGGCCTGTAGTTGCCAGGGTCATCTCTGGAGCCCTTTTAAAAAATTGGCGTCACATTAGCTATCCTCCAGTCATTTGGTACAGAAGCTGATTTAAATGATAGGTTACAGATGACAGTTAGTAGTCCTGCAATTTCACAGTTAGTTGAGTTCCTTCAGAACTCTTGGGTGAATACCATCAGGTCCTGGAGACTTATTACTGTTTAGTTTATCAATTTGTTCCAAAACCTCCTCTAATGACACCTCAATTTGGGACAGTTCCTCAGATCTGTCACCCAAAAAGAATGGCTCAGGTTTGGGAATCTCCCTCACATCCTCAACAGTGAAGACCAATGCAAAGAATTCATTTAGTTTCTCCGCAATGGCCTTATCGTCTTTGAGTGCTCCTTTAGCATCTCGATCGTCCAGTGGCCCCACTGATTGTTTAGCAAGCTTCCTACTTCTGATGTATTTAAAAAAAATTTTGCTACTACTTTTGGAGTCTTTGGCTAGCTATTCTTCAAACTCTTTTTTGTTCTTTCTAATTATATTTTTACACTTCGTTTGCAAGAGTTTATGCTCTTTTCTATTTTCCTCATTAGGATTTATCTTCCACTTTTTAAAGGATGCCTTTTTGCCTCTCACTGCTTCTTTTACTTTGTTGTTTAACCACGGTGGCTCTTTTTTGGTTCTCTTACTAGGTTTTTTAAATTGGGGCATACATTTAAGTTGAGCCTCTATTATGGTGTCTTTAAAAAGTTTCCACACAGCTTGCAGGGATTTTACTTTTGGTCCTGTACCTTTTAATTTCTGTTTCACTAACCTCCTCATTTTTGTGTAGTTCCCCTTTCTGAAATTAAATGCTACAGTGTTGGGTCATGTGGAGTTTTCCCCACCACAGGGATGTTAAATTTAATTATATTATGGTCACTATTACCAAACGGTCCAGCTATATTCACCTCTTGGGCCTGATCCTGTGCTCCACTTAGGACTAAATCAAGAATTGTCTCTCCTCTGGTGGGTTCCAGGACCAGCTGCTCCAAGAAGCAGTCATTTAAGGTGTCAAGAAATTTTATCTCAGCATCCCTTCCTGAGGTGATATGTACCCAGTCAATATGGGGATATTTGAAATCCCCCAGTATTATTATTATTATTATTATTATTGAGTTTTTTATTTGAATAGCCTCTCTAATCTCCCTGAGCATTTCAGAGTCACTAACACCATCCTGGTCAGGTGCTCTGTAATATAGCCCTACTGCTATATTCTTATTTTTCAAGCATGGAATTACTATCCATAGAGATTCTATAGTACAATTTAGTTCATTTAAGATTTTTACTTCATTTGATTCTACGCTTTCTTTCACATATAGTAATAATAATAATATATGGAGATATACCTATCTCATAGAACTGGAAGGGACCCTGAAAAGTCATCAAGTCCAGCCCCCTGCCTTCACTAGCAGGGCTAAGTATTGATTTTGCCCCAGATCCCTAAGTGGCCCCCTCAAGGATTGAGCTCACAACCCTGGGTTTAGCAGGCCAATGCTCAAACCACTGAGCTATCCCTCCCCCCCCATATACTGCCACTCCACCACTCAGGCCCCCCGCCCGCTGCTCTCCCCTGCGGGGGCAGAAGCTTGGTCCTGCGGCAGCCAAGCTTCCCCTCTCCCCCGCTTCTTCCCCCAGTGTGGCGCTTTCTGGCCCCTCTGCCCCTCCTCCTCCCTCTCCCTGCCCGCAATGGCCCTAGCGAGGGGGAGGGGGAAGAACAGCAGCGTTCACACAGCTCCGTAGAGCTGGCAGAGAGAGGTAGGGATGGACCTGGGGGAGGGGAGTGGAACAGGTCATATCCCTCCCAGCCCCCTGCCATGAGCCGCTAAGGGCAGGGGGCTGGGAGCACCCCCACGAGCCGAGCAGCCCAACCTTCTGCACTGAACCCCCCACCCCAACACACACCCATCCCTCTGCCCTGCACCCCTCACACACCTCCCAGCCCTCTGCCCTGACCTCCCCCCAACACCCAGCCTCTGCCCTGCATCTCCACACACACCCCAGCCCTCTGCCTTGACTTCGAGTCGCCCCGCTCAGCCCACTGCAGGCCTAGGTGAACAGAACCCCAGGCTGGAAGCGGGCTGAGCAGGCTGGCAGCATAAGATCAGCATTTTAATTTAATTTTAAATGAAGCTTCTTAAACATTTTGAAAACCTTGTTTACTTTCCATACAACAATAGTTTAGTTATATAATATAGACTTATTGAGCGAGACCTTCTAAAAAACGTTAACATGTATGACCGGCACGCGAAACCTTAAATTAAAGAGAATAAATGAAGACTCGGCACACCACTTCTGAAAGGTTGCCTACTCCTGCCCTAGGGCAATGGTTTGCAACCTATGACCCACAGACTCCCGGGGGTTCGCAGACTATGTCTAAGATTTCCAAAGGGGTCCGCACCTCCCTTTGAAATTTGTTAGGGGTCCACAAATGAAAAAAGATTGAAAACCACTCTCCTAGGGTCACCATAGAAACCAGACAGTTAACATGCCAGAGCAACTTCCTTCTTACACTCCCATTTTCCACTCTTTTTATAAATCACTCGATAAAAGCTAAGGAGCTGTACATTCTTGTGCTTCATCTCATCCCCCAAAGGAGTTAATTTTGGAAAGTCCCGATGCAATCGGTTAGGAGTTATTCTGAGTTTCACAGTGGTGACAAACGGGCCGGCTGCGGGTCTGCTTTTTATGGTGGCTTGCTATTTTTTACCACTTTGGTACTTAAATCACTCAACCCCAATTTGCTTGCGTTCAGACCGGGCACAGACTTTGAAGGAAGGCAAGTGCCTTTGCCACCTCTGAAACAGTTTTTGCTTAGACATGAGAATTTGTTTGAATTAAAATCCCTTCATCTTTTTTCCAGCGTCAGCACAGTGGCGCTCTCCCAAATGCCACGCTTGAAATAAGGAACTATCCCTGGATGTTCGAATGCAGCGGCTTTGTCAAAACTCGCAATGTTAACGTTACTTCAACACAAGTTTTTGCAGGGGTGGAGATTAGCTATCCTGTAGGAGAGCTGGAAAGCCAGTATTTACAGTTACCGCAATCTGGTAGTAGAGCAAATATGCATAAATGGTACATACAGCCAGCACAAGGCCTCAGCATCAATTAAGTCCTCAAAAATCAGCTTTAAGTGGAACTTAGGCAGTGCAGGTGTGACTGGGTGCCTGGATGGGTCACACTGAGAATGCAACACTCAGGGCAGACTGCAAGGAATCGGGCAGATGACCCCCAAAACTGGTGGGTTATTCTATAATTAGATTCACCAAACCATAACAAACCAGCTTCTGTAATACCACACTGGTCACCAAGCAGGCAAATATAGTCCCCTTTAAGCATTCCAGCTCTTGACTTCCATCTAGCCAGGCAAGTCTAATATAGTGAGGGGTTACTGAAAACCAGATTTATCATAACTTGAGGTTCGCCAAGCCTAAAGGACCAGACACTGACCCCCAGGTTAACAAGAGTGTCATAACTATAAAGGGAAGGGTAACAGCCCTCCTGTGTACAATACTATAAAATCCCTCCTGGCCAGAGACACTAAAATCCTTTTACCTGTAAAGGGTTAAGAAGCTCGGGTAACCTGGCTGACACCTGACGCAAAGGACCAATAAGGGGACAAGATACTTTCAAATCTTGGGGGGGAGGGGTTTTGTTTGTGTGCTCTTTGTTTTTGGGTGTGTTTGCTCTTGGGACTAAGAGGGACTGGACATCAATCCAGGTTCTCCAAATCTTTCTGCACAAGTCTCTCATATTTCAAACTTGTAAGTAACAGCCAGGCAAGGCGGGTTAGTTTTATCTTTGTTTTCTCAACTTGTAAATGTTCCTTTTGTTAGAGGGTTTACCTCTGTTTGCTGTAACTTGAACCTAAGGCTAGAGGGGGTTCCTCTGGGCTCTTTGAATCTGATTACCCTGTAAAGTTATTTTCCATCCTGATTTTACGGAGATAAATTTTACCTTTTCTTTTAATAAAATTATTCTTTTAAGAACTGAATTGATTTTTCATTGTTTTAAGATCCAAGGGTTTGGATCTGTGTGTTCACCAGGACTAATTGGTGAGGGGATTACCAAGCCTTTCCAGGGAACGGGGTGTAGGGACTTGGGGGGATATTTCTCAAGCCTACCCAGGAAAAGGGGTGTAAGGGCTTGGGGGGATATTTGGGGGGAAGAGGAACTCCAAGTGGTCCTTTCCCTGTTTCTTGTTAAAGCACTTGGTGGTGGCAGAGTATTAAAATTTAACCTAAGCTGGTAGAAATAAGCATAAGGGGTCTTTCATGCGGGTCCCCACATCTGTACCCTAAAGTTCAGAGTGGGGAGGGAACCTTGACAGAGAGTCTTGAATCTTACCCAATAATCATGCAGATGCCAATCCTTTAGTCACTAAAAGGTTTCAAAGGAAAAGGAAAAAGAAAAAAGAGAGGTGTGATAGTTAAAGCTCAATATACATACCAATAGGTGTAAAGTCCTGAGGTTAGTTTCATAGCAGACACGGCGAGGCTGCTGATTTGTAAGAGTCTTTCTGGAATCCGTTTAAAAGGCTATAGTCCAATAGGCTGTCCGGGTGTAGAGTCTGTCCATGAGCATTCCAGGGCAATCCAGGGCACACCTGGAGACCTCAGTCTTATGGCTTAGACCTTCCCAGTCGAAGTTTAAGCAGATCTGAGATGAAAAGGATCAGGCCCGAAGCGTCCTTTATAGTTCTCTCACAAGCTGATACCCCTCCTCACAGCAATCGTCACAGCAGGGCCTTCCCCTGATGAACAGGCATGGCAGATTTTTGCTTTGAAGCTAATCTTCTATTTCCAAAGCATACACAGGTAGACTAGCTGCATTCATTCACATAAGGCAATTAGCTGGTAGTTCATTCTAGCACAGACAGTTTAGCTGAAGACAATATAAATAATATTAATTTCCTGCATTATCTTACATCTTTGATCTTAAGGTTAACTGAACCATTCACATGCATAATATAATGCAATTAAGACATGAAAGGGGACTTAGCATCTACAAGCTAATGAGAGCACATTGTTAAACTTCTAACAAGATACACGTAAACACAGACAAATACACTTAGCATCTTCCCTTGATTTCTATTACTAGAAATAAGTGGGTTAATGATTGCTGGTCCCGTACATCTCTTTGAAATTCCCATACAAGTAGTGTGTCTTGATTACATTTCAGTGTCTCTTGTTAAGTTGTCCTGGGTCACACACAAACTGGCCCGTCTGTCAGTGTCACTGCAGGCCTGGCATATCACATCACCCAAATGTGGCCTGGTTGAGCCACTGGACTTCAGGCATCCAAATCCAGCACCTAAACGAAGGTGTCTGAGCCATTTTGCATCTTTATCCTTTGTCCCAACCTAGGCTAAGCTGCCGTCTCTTAGAACAAATAGAATATCCACCTTCGGAGTTGGACGGGGCTGCGAGTCCCTGCACTAGGCTATTCCAGCAACGGTTCTGAGTAAAGCCAGAGGCAGCAGCTATCCACGAGTGAAGCTATTTGTCTTGTTTGCCTTCCCAGGGGCTTCTTGTGAAATTCGTAGGGCCAGAGTCTCTCCTTTGTGCAGCCAGGGAGGCAGTGTGCTGCCCCACTGCCCTTGAAGGAGCTCAGGGAGCTGCCTCCGTAGACACTGTCCCTCCCTTCCCAGCATGCATCATTTTGGGTGGGGCAGCCTGCCCCCCACAGCTTAGCTCCTGCTCCCAGTAGGGCAGGAGGGAGGAGCCGCCCCAGGCCTGCAGAGGAACACTTGCTGCAGTGCTTTTCACCATGGACGTGACCACAAGAAGCGCTGTGGAGCGTGAAGCCCTCTCCCAGGGAGGGAGGGGAAGGAACATTTTCCCTCCAAGTAGATACACACAGGAGGGAAATTCACCCCCTTTGGTTGTAAGCAGCCACGGCACGCAGATCAGAAAAGCAGTGTAGACCTCCACCAGCCACAGCTAGCCGGGTACGTACACCTGAGGCCCCTCAGCTGACCGAGCACCTCACTCTCATTAACAGATGGCGTATTATACCCATTCCGTGGAGGAGGAAGTAAGGCTCCAGAGAGTTTAAGTGACATGCCCATGGGCTGTGGTCGCACCAGGAATTGAAGCCAGGACTCTCAACACCCAGTGCAGTGTCCTCTCCCCTCGACCATCTTCACTACCCCGCACTGGGGCTTAACCATGTCTGTGGCCAGCACGGCAGCTACCCTGGTGCCCAACAGGGCCCAGTGTGTTTTAGAACGGTTGTAAAAGCGCAGACATCCAGGCTTTCCATAGCAAACCAACCACAGGCCGATCGAGGACCTGTTAGGTGCTACCTGGAGAAAGCTGCCCCTGCCCAGAAGAACGTACGTCTTGTTTTCATCCTTTTGATTTATAGAGCTGATAGGCTAAGCCATGCTCTCCTCTGGATTGAGGAAATACCGACAGCTCCACCGATCACACAGGGACCCAGATTAAACCAAGCTCTAGCTGGTTAACAGTCATAACAAATGAGAAACTCCCGCTGTGCTGCTCTCGTGCACCTCCTTCAAGGCCTCCAGCTGTATTGCGCCTGGTATTGTAGGCGGCCCAGCAGTACTGGGCATTGATGGGGTTGATGCGCAACACACTCCGCTACCGGATGCGGGGCGGCATTTGTTTGTGAGACCATTAGACTTTAACAGCAATGAGGAAGATGGATTCAAGCTGCAGCATGACTGTACATGGACGATTATTTCTAAACAGCTCCAGGATCAGAGAGATCTTTCATTTTCCTAGACAATACTGATCTTCCCCTCTACTTCCAACCCACTGAAGGGAAATTCATTTCACAGGGGACTGAGGTCAGGACACTCCAATTTTACCTAACTATGATAGTGGCACGGCAGATGATTGTCCAGAAATGCATGTAAGGATTGGAAGGGACACCCACAAGGTCTGGCTGGACTGACATACTCACCAATTGGATTTTTAGAGCAGACAGATTTTATTCCTTGCTTAGGGTGACCAGATGTCCCTATTTTATAGGGACAGTCCCAATATTTGGGACTTTTTCCTCTATAGGTACCTATTACCCCTCACCCCTGTCCCGATTTTTCACACTTGCTGTCTGGTCATCCTATCCTTGCTCCCACTAAGCCAGTATGTACAATCACTTTGCTTATAGTTTTCTGATGCTAATGCCGCATGCACACCCCGACCTCAATTTATCGGCTGGTTATGCACGTACCGCATTGTTGGGGCGTAGAATAGAATATCAGGGTTGGAAGGGACCTCCGAAGGTCATCTAGTCCAACCCGCTGCTCAAAGCAGGACCAATCCCCAGACAGATTTTTGCCCCAGATCTCTAAATGGCCCCCTCAAGGATTGAACTTGCAACTCTGGGTTTAGCAGGCCAATGCTCAAACCACCGAGCTATCCCTCCCCCAACACACTGGGCTCTTCCACCTTCAATAGATTTGTAATGAAGACGTTTCACTTTATAAGTGATGTTATTTATTAAGGGTATTATTTACTCTGAGTTCAGTTACATGAGACGCTCCAGCAATTTATCGTGTGATATTGATGGCTGCATTTGCACAGCTGGTATAATTGACTTGCGTGCAGAGGATTAGCACAAACCCTATGGACCACTTATGTCTCATTTCATTGAGGCCCTCAGAATGGGGTGCAGGTCTTGTGCCAGTGGGAAATTTCATCCAGTCAGAGCCCAGTCAATGAAACACACTCGTGGGCAATGTTCTCAATCCATAAGGTAATTTCAGCTGCATCAAGTATCCTGCATCGCTGCACTGCATCCTCACCTCATCCTGAGAAACCTCCATCATGTTTAAACGGCGACTGACACGGACAACAGTGAGGCGTGTTCGTCCGCATTTAGCCCTGCTCTGAACTCCCCTGAGGAAGCCGCGGCAGCATGTAACACTTCATGGAATGTACTCAGCTCGGTGTCCGTGTCATCTTTTCCCTTTCGATTTTCACTAGCCCGTTTTGCCCGTCCCAAGTTGGTCATCCATCTCTTCCACCCTTTTCTTTAATCCAATTTCACTTCTCAGGTCACACGTCATCTCGTTGGGTGTTGATTTCTTTCGACCAGCAGACATTGCACGGTGGGCATGTGAAATGTATCTAGTTTCTTTTCCTACCTATCAAACATTCAGGATGCCAAGAAATGGCTCAGATTTGATCTTGCAGCATGTCAATGGCACAATCTGTTTCTGTGGATGGCCCCGATCTGTTTAGCTAAAATAGCCCCCTTTGCCCTGCCCTGGAATTCAGTAAACTTGGGTGGGACTAAGAGCTTTGGTACTAATAAATAGCAACAGAATTGTTTGCCTTATGGAGGTTGTTGAATGACATTTCACTGGGGCTCTGGACTAGACTCATGAAACAAACCAGGCCCGGTGAAGAGGATAAAAATGGGTCAACAAATGGAGCTAGTGATCATAATTTAGACCAGGTCCTGTACTATGGGTATTACGAATTTGTTGCCAACCCTCCCGATTTTGCCAGGAGTCTCCTGGAATTTGGGCTGTATCTCCTGGAGGCTACTGAAGCCAAACCAGGAGATTTTAGGCCACTAAAAGGCACCTGCAGACACCGCCCCTGCAGTTCCCAGCTAATGGGAGCTGCAGAGTCGGTGCTCGGGGCAGGGCAGTACATGGAGAGCCTCCTCCCCCTCCCCCCGCCTAGGGATGTGCCAGCCACTTCCGGGAGCAGCGCGAGGCCAGGGCAGGCAGGGAGCCTGCCTTAGCCCTGCTGTTCTGATGCCTGAAAGTCACCCGAGGTAAGCGTTGCCTGGCTGGAGCCTGCACCCCTCACCCCCTCCCGCACCCCAACCCCCTGCCCCAGTCCTGAGCCTCCTCCTGCACCCAAACTCCCTCCCAGAGCTTGCACCCTGTACCCCCTTCTGAACCCCTGCACCCCCTCCTGTACCCCAACCCCCTGCCCCAGCCTGTTGAAAGTGAGTGAGGACGGGGGAGAGCAAGTGATGGATGGGGGCGATGGCATGTGCAGAGGGGGGCTCAGAGAAGGGGCGTGGCCTCAGGGAAGGGGTGTGGCAAAGGTGTTTGGGTTTGTGTGATTAGACAGTTGGCAACTCTACTAATTTGTGCTTCTAGAGCGCCTGTACCTCAGAATTATGACCCCTTGTGCAGAAAATAACAGAGGGGCTGCTGGGTGTCTGGAAAACAATTCCGTTTGGCAAGGTTTCGAACGTTGTGTTTGTTCAGATGTGGAATGGCAACAAGACATTTCAAAATCTGTCATGGAAAAGCACGCAAGAGACACACCCCTGAATAGCCAGGTGGCCTAGGATAGGAGATCCCCATTCAGATCCCTTCTCCACCTGATTCAGAGTAGGAACTTGAACCTGACTCTCCCAGGTGAGTGCCCTAATCCCCAGGCTCTCGGGATCGCTCTCCTATCACAAACCTTCCCAGTGAAACGTTCATCAGAACTGATGCCTCTCCGCACAGTTCGCCCCATAGTAAGCACTATGCCAGTGAAGCAGATGGCACCGATTCGCCACCTCCTTGGCACCTTGTGTTGTCTATTCTGATGTGGTGCCAGTTTGCACGCGTGTAAGTGATTGCTCAAGGTAGCAATGACTCAGATCCCGTATCACAAGTCATTGCAGTAGCACTTGGGGGTAGGGTCAACAGGAGGCTTTCTGGGGGCCTGGGATTAGCCAGAATAGAAGTGTTTGCAGAATCTATGGAAGTATTGGTACAGCCCCTGTGCCCAGAGTATCTGAGCATCTCAGTCTGAAGCATGTCCATCCCCACAACAGGGAAGTACTATGACTGTTACGTTAGAGACAGGAAAGCAAGGCACAGAGCCGCTTGCTCCGGGTGGCAGAAGAAGGCTGTGGGGTGGAACAAGAATTCAAAACTGGATCTCCCAAGCCCCAGCACAGCCTCCTGACCATCCTTCCTCCCTTCTCAGAGCCCAGACTTGTCTTTATATCACACCACATAAATATCTGACTCATGATCCTCGGAACCCATAGCCCGCACCTTCCGGTAGGCATCCTGCACAATAAGAAATGTCCTGCCTGCTTGCCCTTGGGGCTACACGTGAGGGAGGTAACCCTTCTCCTGACATCCCTCCCAAGCTGATTTAGTAGTTTCTGAACATCCCACGACTGTGGAAGCAGGGTGCAGAACACAATTTATTATACTCCAAAGTGGTTATTTTAGGAAACCTATTCCAAAGCTGCATTATCTCCTGGTCCCCACATTTGCATTGTCATTATGATGCATCCGCCCGCCTGCGGTTTTTCAATTCGCATACGCTGCTTAACGGGCTGGAACAACAAAGGGGCCATAACGGTGACACATCAGAACAGTGACAGGAAAAGCCAGGGCCTTTGAAACGACACACCGAAGGTTGTGGTGACAGGGCTGTTTGCTGGGCGCTCTCTTTCTGCCTGCAGTGTTTGCCACTGTGCTGTTTGAAGCAAGAAGGGCCAAATGGAATAAAATGATTAAAAACATGTAGAGCTTTTATAAAACCCATCTGTGAACTCCCTGTAACTCATAGCTCCAGTCTGCTCTAGGGGTGGGATTTCCAAACGTTGGCTTAGCTCTGATAATAATACCTAGCTCTTAACGCTTTTCATCAGCCGATCTCAAAGCACTTTACAAAGAGGATCATTTCACTCCCCCATCTGCCTGTATCTATCTTCCGTCTCTTGTCTCATACATTGTAAGCGCCTTGGGGCAGGGGCCGTCTGTTGGTTCTGTGTTTGTACAGCACCAAGCACAACAGGGTCCTGGTCCATGACTAGGGCTCCTAGGCCCTACGGAAATACAAATAATGATTTTATAGATGGGGAAACTGAGGCACAGAGAGATGAAGTAACTTGTCCAAGGTCACCCATGAGGCCAGAGGCAGAACCAAGAACAGATACCAGCTCTCCCGAGTCTCACTCCCATGCTCTATACATTAGTCCACACTGCCTTCCCATTTGGAAGTTTTACCATTGACTTTAGGGAGAGCACAATTAGTCCAGAAATTCTCACCCATAATGACATTCGCTATCCGACCAGTAGCCATTTACATTTTTAACAAAAGAGTGATAAAAAATAATCCCTTCTTGATAGTTTATGCAGCACCTAGCCAGGATCAGCCTGGGAGTTAGGGCTACAGAAATCCCTGTCATATATACAAGGTGAAATATGATAATCCACAGCAAAAAGAACTTTTTTAAAAAAAAGAGAGAGAAAGCTAGATTAAAGAGAACACTAAAGCTGTGCAGTGAAGAACATATATTAGGAAATGACTATGCTAAGGTTGGCTAGATAACCTTAACTGTGCCCCTTTAACATGCATTCTGATACAAATCATACTGACACCAATGTAAAGACTGCCTCTGACTAAAATGTGCTTTGGATCAAGCTGTTAGTGTTTTATTAATCAGTCACATTTCTCAAAATGAGACAAAGTAATATTTTTTTTTTAATAAAAACAACCTTATATAAACACATTTGGACATCTTGTAGTAATGGATAATGTTGTGCATATGAGACCACATGCTACTCAAACTCGGCAATTTAGTATCAGACCCTTTCATTTGCAAAGCCAGGCAGCCATTTTGTGTTAATTACAATGCAGGCTATCATGTGCTCTTCTGAGATTTTCTTTTTGTTCCTTCTTGTTTTGCTGTTTTCCAAAGCTAAAATAAAGGCCATTCTGACAACAAAGCATATGGAAAAGCACTACCAGGAGTAGACAGACTGGCTAGCTGCTGTAGCCAACCAGAGGAGAAGCTGGATTTGAAGATGATTAATGGGCAGTGCAATAACAAGATAGTAATATATATTCTAGAATCATAGAATATCAGGGTTGGAAGGGACCTCAGGAGGTCATCTAGTCCAACCCCCTGCTCAAAGCAGGACCAATCCCCAGATAGATCCTCAATATATATTATCCTCAATCACTTATGGCAAAAGAAAATTAATAATACAAATCAATATTAATAATCAATATTTATTCATTGGAGATTTCCATTTCCATCCATTTTTAGCAACTTGCTGGAGCATAGTAGATTGGCTTCCTATGGGGCGTTTCTTGCCACTATAGGCAAGATATGATCAGATCTGAGCTCCCGTGTCTTCACTACAATAGACTGGCACACCTTTATTGGACTTTCAGAAATCCAATTTTACAGTGTCCAATATGGGGAGTTGATTAAACCTGATTTGAATCGACAAGTGTCCAGGAAAAAAGTCTACTGCGGGGAAAAAAAGAGTGAGAGTTTAATAAACAGACCCGAGAGATAAATATCTACTTTCATTCCAATAAAGTTCACGCGTCAAAAAGCTGACAGTAGTGCTAAGAGTAAAAGAGAGAAATATCTCCAATGTAGTAACAGTCTCAAATAAAAAGGCCAAGCCACTAACTACAATAGAAAAGCAACCCTGAAGCCAGTGTCCGAGCACCGCTCATCTAAGCAATATTTTATTAAGTCTACGTGAAGAGCAGGACATTAATATTAAAGGAAAAATTTGACCCTGTTTAAAAACCACAGCGCACCCTTGTGCTGCTGCAGAGCCAGGCGAGAGGCACTCTTCCTGACCCCTGTTGCAATCACTGAACACCGGGCAAGTCTAACCCTTTGTTCTCTTTGAAAATCGCATTTGACCATCTCCATTTAGGGGACTTGCGATTTTCAGTTGCGCTGTAAAACTGGCTGCATTGCGGTTTCACTTCCTGGGTCCCTGCACTCAGTGCGCTGAGGCCAAAATGCAGGAGACCCAGACCACGGGATAAAGGAAACCGCAGTGTAAGTACTGGGAACCTGCCTGGGACTCATTCCTTTTGGATCCATAGAGCTGAAGTGCGGCTGTGAAGCCAGCAGCCCCACCAGGGGGCAGTGGGAGGCACCCTGCCGGGTGAAGGCACTGAGCAGGGGGGCAAGTACCATGCATCTGGCGGTGCAGCCGATGTTCTACCCTTTGAAAGGCTGCCCCACAGGGCGCCAGGTCTGCCGGCCGGTGCCAGGAGAAGGGGGCATGGTCCAGCCATTCCCTGCGCAGTGGACTCATGAGACCTATTGCCCTGAGGCTGGGTGCTCTCTGGCCAACAGCATTTTCTATGGCCCTGTCCTAGGGTTCAGGTTTGTGGGAAATACCATTGTGCGTGTCGAGCGGATCCACAGAGGGGCCTGGGAGAGGTCTGCCCTTGTTCCCAGGCCAGAGGATAATATCTCATCCCCAGGGCCAGTGCAAGGATGTTTCGCGCCCTAGGCGAAACTTCCACCTTCCACCCTCCCCCCACCCCAAGCCCTGGAGCCGCCCCCCGCCCCCCCCCGCCCTGAGGCATCTCCCCCCCATGGCAGCTCCCACCCCACCGTGGCACCTTCCCCGCCCCGCTTGGGGAGCCATGTGGCAGCTCCCCACCCCAGCTCGCCTCTGCTTCGCCTCCTCCCCGAGCATGCCGTCGCTGCTCCACTTCTCCTGCCTCCCAGGCTTGCAGCACCAATCAGCTGTTTGGCGCCACAAGCCTGGGAGGGAGAGAAGCTGAGCGGGGCGGCGTGCTCAGGGGAGGAAGCGGAGCAGAGGTGAGCTGGGGCGGGGAGCGGTTCCCCTGTGTGCCGCCACCCCCCTTACTTGCTGCAGGCGGCCTTCCCTGCGCCCCCCTGCCCCAGCTCCCTCCGCCTAAATGCCGACGACGACTGGGGCGGCCAAAGATCCGTCCGCTGCGGTCGCCACCGAAGAAAATGCCGCCCCCCAAATGCTAGAGCCCCAGGCGACCGCCTAGGTCGCCTAACGGGTTGCACCGGCTCTGCCCATCCCCTGCACTCGTGTGATGCTCCAGTCCTGCTTCTCCACTGCCCTGCCCAGAAAGCTACAGCTCAGACACCATTCTGCTCCTCTATGCAGGCACCCCTCATGGGCTCCCTAGATGGTATCCCTGTCCCTATTTGCTCTCCCAGATGCCACTTATCTGCCAGGCCCCTGGCTCAAACTCCCACCCTGCCCCACCTGCTGCTGCCCTTCTTGCCCCAGAGATCCATGATCTCCTCCACCCTGCTGGCATGACCCAGCATAATCCCCTGGAGGATCAGATCCTGGCCTGGTAAAGCTTCCTCCCACCAATGTGGTTCCAGAGGAGACAAGAAACCCTTCAGCTCTTGGCGTCTCTCTTGCATATTCATTGAGAACAGCATGAGAGCAGGCATGCACTATAAATTCTCCCCATCTTTCTCCCGCGCAGCAGTTCTGCATTGTCAGAGCCATACATAAAACATTTCCCTATCTCCCATATTACCAGCCGCCAAGATTTATCCTCAGGCGCCATGTTAAATACAAACAGAAGCACTCGGGAATATAGCCCACTTCAATCCTTGTCTGAAAGCTGCAGGGTCCACACACAAACCTTGGTCATTAATCAGGCACTTCTCAAACACTCCCTGCCTATCCGGCACTGTGGTAAAACAAATAACATAATAATAATAATAATAATAATAAAGGAATAACCTACCCAGAGAGGAATTTTCTTCCTATCCCCTGTCAATTAGCGGTTGCTTAATATCCTGAAGCATGAGGGTTTTATATCCCTTTAAAATACATATCTCAGCTAATGTACCAGTGGATATCCTTATTATCCAATGTTACATCGGTGTTGATGACAATTCTTCCAAGTCAGATAAAGGTCATGACAGTCACAGGACAATCCCAGATGGAGGCTGGCTCCACCCTTCCAACTGGCCACATGCGTGAGCTAGTATTTGGGTTGGAACTGGCGGTGGGGCACGTAGATATTTTACTCATGTGTGATATTGTTCTGTGTAAGTTGAGAAATAGTACGTGACTAAGTCTTTCCTATGTACAGTAGTAGCCTTTAGTACAGGATGCCACAAATATCTGTCTAAGGCTCTATTGTTCAAATGGATGACTAACAGAGTATGTCACCATGGTATAATATTCACCACTGGGCTCTTCACTTTGCAACTTCAGCATTCTTTTCATGTACAGTGAATGCTGGCTGCTGAATGTCTTTGGTCTCGGCTTTAATTTCCCTTATCCTGCTGATAAACGTACTCTTGCGTAATTGTTGTAATAGACAAACTGACTTTCAGGGCCCTAAGATGTGCACAGGGCCATAACGTCTAGGAGCTGATCTGTGTGTGCACAAGTGCACGCTTATTTTGCATTTGCACAAACATGCATGCATGCAACTGTCCAGTTTGCATGTGCCCGTGAGTAAATAGACATGTATGCAAGCCAGTTCAGGATGTGTGCACATGCTTACAGTTTTGCATACACAAAATAGATGTGGCCTTAGTGAGGCACTGAAAATTGGATCCTGGAAATGCTTAAGATGTACTGTATAGAACCACACACTAAACAATTCGGGCTCTGCTCTCCTGTGACATACACAGAACTCCTATGAATGATACTAGGAGTTCTGTGGCAAGGGACCAGAAGCCAGCTGTGCTGCCTGGAATTTATTAGAAGATGTCGTCCTCAAAGACCATGCAGTCATTACAAAGCAGTATCTACGGACAGCTCAGACATGTGTCGGTGCTGCGTAAGATATGGTGGCTCAGGGTCACTGGCGAATGTAGAGTTTGACTGTAAGAAGCTCGGTAACTTCTGGAAAAAGGGGTTGTAATAAGTCAGGCTGTCCTGTGCAACAATGGGGATTGTTTACACAAGCAGAGCGGGGTGAGACTCATTGAAAAACTGAAGCTGAAACCCCCCAAAACTGAACATTTTTCAATTTAAAATCTGAAAGTTTTCAGTTGCCAAAAACGGGACGTTTCTCGTGGAAAATTTTAGACGAAAACTTTTTGGTTTGTTGGGAATTGGGAGGGGGGCTGAAGGGGAGGGAGAAGGGGCAATATAAAATGTTTTAGCTAGCTTTAATCCCAAGATTTTTGTTATTAGTTTTATTTGTTATGGCCACACATGGCCTCAGTTTTACGTCTCATCTGAAAGACGGCACATCCCCAGACGTGCAGATTTCTCCTGGGAAAACTGTATGTTGTTAGACATTGGAAAGTCAATCTGACAAGTTACAAACCCAAATCCCCACTGTCCCGTTTCACTCAGACACTCTCTTTAAATTAATCTACAATGCTGCTAAAACCGACCATTTCTATTTATAACGTTCACTGCTGCATTATCACAGAGGACTGATAAGAAACTGTCTATACCCAAAAGAAAAAAAAAAAAAGGAAACCACACAACTAATAAGTTTCCAGACAGCCCAGACACCATAAACACAAATATTTAAGAAATGAAAACAGGGACTATGAAGCACCAACCGCTCAACAAATAAGCCAACCATGGCCCATAATACATATGTTCATATTTAGGTAATATTGAATCAGCTATTGAACCAGTCTGAGCCACTAGAGATTTCACAAATCAGATTATCCAGTTCATCTAGTATACGATTCCTTTGTCCAATTTTCCTATCCAAAAACCCCGTAGCATCTTCATAAACAAATCATACACATTTTTTTAAAATCAGCATTAGTTACGCAAATCTCGTCAGAGAAACCCACAGAAACAGTTATTCTCTCACAGACAGGAATTTCAGCTACGAATTTCCTCTTGGACTGCGAGTCCCAAATATGTCCAAAAAAATGTGTAATCTCTTTAACAGATCAAATACTTCCTTGAGAATTCCAAACAGACATAACCCTCCCACAAACCCATGGGAACTCAAGCACAATAAGACGTCTGTAACGCTTTAAGCTGTGCTGTTTTAATTTCCAGGCTTCTTCCACTGTCACGAAACTCATGCAGATCAACCCTTCATTCTTCCCCAAAACCTTCCCTCCAGCTTGGTTTTACTGTATTGATTTGTAGGCGACAGCAGCAGCTTTCCCAATATCAGCACTGGAACGTCCTTAGTACCAGCAGAGCAGCGGTTGAAAGCTCACCCATTCTGGCTTTGGTTCCCTCTTTCCAATTGCCTCTTGGCAGTAGCTATGCAAACACAGAGTGGCAATCTCTGGGAGAGCCAAGTGGGTTTGGTTATAGAAGGAAAGCAGGACATGTACAACGAAAATGCCTGACTCAGAATTTCTCAGCTGTCAGAGTTGACACTTACTCATGCCATGATTCAAGCTGACTTTATTGGGACCTTCCAACCTTTCAGGTGACTTCAGCACTTAGGAGAGACGCCTGCTTGCCTGCCTGTGGGGACGTCTAGGCTGAGCGAAAAGGCCCGCGGCACAGCCATGGCTGGCCTGGGTCAGCTGACTCAGTGCTCACAGAACATGGGCTCTCGGGCTAAAAATTGCAGCGTAGACGTTTCTGCTCATGCTGGAATCCAAGCTCTGAAACCCCACAAGGCGGGAGGATTTCAGAGCTCCAGACCCCAAATGTCTACATTGCCGGTTTTAGCACCATGAGCCCAAGTTAGCGGGTCATAATCGCAGTGTAGACGAACCCTTAGGAACGGGTCTCGCCTGTGCACAGAAATGCTGCCAGGGCAGCAGCTGTGCAAGTTTCCCATGGTGCTCCAGTGTGGCCGACACTTCCCTGGGAGCACCACCTCCAGAGGCAAGGGGGTCGCTCACGCTCCAGGCCTTGTCAGTGGCAGATTACCACCCAAGCTAACAGGGCCCAGGGCAGGGGCCCTGGCCAATTTGGGGCCCCCGAAAAAGTCTCCCCCAGCTGCAGCCCCAGGGCTGGAGGAGCTTTCGATCCCTGCCTCGGCCCCAGGCCAAGGCTGGGGCACAGAGCTTTTCCGGTCTCGGTGCTGCTCCTGGAAAGGAGTGAACAGGGGGCGGGGCCATAGGGGAAGGGGTGGAGCTGCAGGGGAAGGGGCAGAATGGGATGGGGCCGTGGGTGGGGCCAAAGGCAGAAGGGGTGGGGCAGGGCCCACCCACTTGCACAAAGAGCCATGCTCTATTCTGGCCTTGTCTACACATACAACCCATATAGTTAAAGCAGTACAACCGACCCCCGGCCCAAGTGTGGATGCAACTGTATTGGAATAAATGTGCTTATGGCAATAAAGTATATTCCTGTACAGGAAAGGGAATAGACTATATCAGTATAAGGCACCTCCAGATGAGTTAGAAGTGGGGGTGCCACCAGTGCCCAGACCATGGTCCCACCCCCTGCCCCCCCCGAGGCCTGCCCCTGCTCGACCTCCTTCCCTCGAGGGGTTTTACCAACGATCGCAGGATTTATGCTACAATTGCAAGAGTTGGCAACGCCTGCTTGTAGTGGTAGGTACCATATCCTCTGCCTGAGCCTGCCCCTAGGTCTGGGGGTAACATCACTCCCTCAAACACACAAAGCCACTACAGAAACACTTGCCTTCTGCTCGCTTTGGTTCTATGGCTTATTGCGTCACATCCTCTTTTTTTTTTCCTGCTTCACTTGCGAAAGGCATTTCTTCACCTTCTCATGCTGGGACTCAGCCAGCCAGGCCATTCCCCTCTTCTGTGAGATAAAGAATTGAATGTGTGTGCGCACAACTGAAGAGGAGCTGTATCTGCACCAGACAACTGGCATATCCAGTGAAACTGCGGCCCGCTAGCGAGAGATGGGACCAGCAGAGCAGGAAGGAAATGAATTACCCCATCTAAACCTGTCTCAGAGTTCACCAGTCCATAAGGAATTTAATCGGCTGAGGGCATCACGGATTCCTCTCTCTTACCCACGGGCTGGCACTCTGCTCTCATTTCTTAGAGGCTGGCTCTTCTTATAGAGAGCTGGCCAGTCAGGGTATGTCTACACTGCAGTTAAAACCCCCCGGCTGCCCCATGCCAGCTGACTCAAGCTCACAGGGCTAAGGGGCTGTTTAATCGCAGTGTAGACACTCAGGCTGCAGCCTGAGCTCTGGGACCCTGCCACCTCACAGAGTCCTAGAGTCCGGGCTGCAGCCCAAGCCCACCCCGAACGTCTAGACTGCAATTAAACAGACGCTTAGCCCAAGCCCCACACGGGCCAGCTGCGGGTTTTTAATCACAGTGTAGACATACCCTGATTACCCCTTGGTGCTGCCCTAACCCTGCTCCCACTCAAGTCAACAGTGAGCACTCTTGCAAATCTTATCCCGGGGATCTAAACCGCGGTTTGTACAGTCAGGAAGGGAAGCTGCAGTAGAGGTGAGCAACGTATCAGTGGCAAACCATCGTTCTGATGCATTTCGTCTCTTTTCCCGTTTGGCTTTGACTAAAATCATTCACCAGGTAATTTCTCCACGCAGTCCCTGCACTGTCGATGGTTCTATAACAATTCCTTGTGAACCTTTCACACCCAAAACCCTGAGCGAGGGGGGTGGGTTTGGGCTGTACACCCAGCTCATGCGGCATTGTCTCCATCGCAGGAATAGAAAACGGTAACTTTGCAAATCAGGTTTCTGGTGACACTAAATTATCAGCTGGTCCCTTCTGGCCTTAAACACTGAGTCTAGGAGAAATCTCAAGTTCAGACTTCACATTCCATCACCATCTCGAATACACAGGGCGGGCTCTATCCCTGTAGCAACTGGGCCGCACAAAGGTCCAGTCTGCTGCCGGCTTTGAGCTAACAGAGCAGGGTATTTTAGCTCAGGCAGTAGAGTTTCAGAGGTAGATGCAGAGGTCACATGTTTCCTCTCAGCTCCTGAGAATCCAGTCAGGGCACTGCATTACAGGGGCTTAAAAACGGGCTTCCGTGACTATGGAAGTGAACTGAAATCAGAGTCAAGCCCGGTGAAAGAATTCAGGCTTTTATTCAAATGAGTATTCATGGGACTATTGCTGAGGTATTTTCCCAACTACAGTAGTTTCAACATATAGACTAGAGCTGGGCAAAAAATAAGGGTTTTTTCCCCTGAGTAAAATGTTGCTGATGAAAAACCAAAATTCTCCAAGAGAAATTTTGATGTTTCATCAAAACCAAAAACGAATAACCTCTCTCCGCCTAAAACGCTACAGTTTTATGGCCAAAATTTTTTGGTATCCAGGCGAAAAGTTTTCAACTAAAACTCTTTTCTTCCCCTGCAGAAAGCAAACACTTTTTGTGAAAAAAAAATAGTTTTTTGTCAAAAACAACTTTTTATCTGAAGCTAGTTTGGATGGCAAATGTTTGAGGAGCTCGGATCCAGACAATTCGCAAATATACTGTAGCTCAACCAGCAGTTGTTGAGCCTAGGGCATTTTTGAAAATGGGATTTAGGCAATGAAGTCTCTTAGGGTA